>NW_024070185.1:105349637-105807629 GCF_014754425.2 Oryx dammah
CTTTAGTTCCTCTTTGCTTTCTGCCAAAAGGGTGGTGTTATCTGAGGTTACTGATATTTGTCCCAGCAGTCTTGATTCCAGCTTGTGCTTCATTCAGCTGGCATTTCAGAAATCTAATCAAGGAATGCTTTTATTAAGGAGGGCTTATTCTTTGTCTTCAAATTACTTATAAGTTAGTCAGGGAGGGGAAGCTTGTGTATATAAGCTTTTAACTAACCTTAAGATGTGATTCTTTGGGATTTCCTTGTGCTCAGACTGTAAAATATCCGCCTGCAATGTGGGAGACCCAGGTTTGATCCCTGGGTCGGGAAGATCCCCTGGAGAAGGAGATGGCAACCCTCTTGCCTGGATTTTCTTCCAGGCAAGAAAATCCCACAGACAGAGGAACCTGGTAGGCTACAGTCCATGGGGTCACAAAGAGTTGGACATAACTGAGAAACTTCACTTCTTTTAAGAAGTGATAAGTAGGGGCTTCCCTAGTGGTCCAATGGTCAAGAGTCAATGCTGTCCACGCTTCTTCTGCAGGAGATGTGGGTTCAATCCCTGTAAGGGAATTAAGATCCCACATGCCATGAAGCAAGGCCAAAAAAAAAAAAAAGGATTGATAAGTATTTTGAAACATCTCTGTTAAGGAGAAGGTCACACCAGTTTGGATGCATGAAAATCAGGGAAGTTTAGCCAGAAAGTAGGAATTTGAGATCTTTGAAATGAGTTTTATAATACTCCCAAATCTATCTCAAGCAAAAAGTAAGACTTTTACAATGTAGAGTTACAGAAATATGCTCCCCAAGGCAGAGAAAAAAGAAAAATTATTGTAGCTTCTCTTGGTTAAGAAGTGATGGTGCTGGTGTTGGGAGTTCAGTTCAGTTCAGTTCAGTCTCTCAGTCGTGTCCGACTCTTTGCGACCCCGTGAATCGCAGGACGACAGGCCTCCCTGTCCATCACCAACTCTTGGAGTTCACTCAGACTCACATGCATCGAGTTGGTGATGCCATCCAGCCATCTCATCCTCTGTCGTCCCCTTCTCCTCCTGCCCCCAATCCCTCCCAGCATCAGAGTCTTCTCCAATGAGTCAACTCTTCGCATGAGGTGGCCAAAGTACTGGAGTTTCAGCTTCAATATCAGTCCTTCCAATGAACACCCAGGGTTGATCTCCTTCAGAATGGACTGGTTGGATCTCCTTGCAGTCCAAGGGCCTCTCAAGAGTCTTCTCCAACACCACAGTTCAAAAGCATCAATTCTTCAGTGTTGGGGGTGGAGTAATTTAAAGACGATTCAGGAAGTTTTATGGAAGAAAGTAATGAAATTTAGTCTGGACTCAGGAATAGGAGAAAGATAAAAGCAAAAGAAATTTACTTATTTTTGGTAGAGTGGAGAAGGGGAGGAAAATTAGAGATGGCGAAGTTATGTTGATATCACTAATTTCTCATAGGATAGAGCTTATGTTTTTGGGGAAAAAAGTCTTTTATTTGGAAATAAATGTAAATAAGCATTTTTACTATGCCTTTGCTTATCTTCCTGATACACAAGTCTTTGTTTGGAAAACCAGGAAATACATGATTTTAACAAATCTGTCCCTTGGGAGAAATTCTTCCGCTACTTCCCTCACTATCATGGAACTGGTAGACTACACAGGAACAATTTTTCTCTCTTTAACAGTCTAAAAATAACTTTCTCTAAAGGGCCCACGATAGGCATCTGAGTCCACCAGAAGAGTTGGCCAGCAGTGGTGGCCTGGTCACTGAAGTGGGAGGAGTGTTTCTGCAACACAGGGATAAGGCTGAGGAGGGTGGAGACCATGTTTGATTGTGGTGCTGGTGTTAAGGAGGTCAATTATATTCAGAGCTGCACGGGCAGAAAGGGAAACTGAAAATGATAACTGAAGTTAGGTAGAATGAGGGAGGCCACCCTGTGATCTAAGAGTTGGCCCACTTTGGATGGACGTTATAGAGGTTACCTAGTCCAACCCCAGAGGTTATGAGACCTTTCAGTACCGGAGGCTAAATGACAAACTTGAAGTCACAGAGACAGTTAATTACATCTCCTAAACCAGGATCCAGGGCTATAGTCTGTCAGTTGAGCATCTTTCTGTACTGGTCTCTACAGAAGAATAAGTTGGAGAGAAATAGAGCCCTTTTCTGGAGACTTAAACTGATGGGGCTAGCTACATGGGCATGTTACCTCTGCAGGTGTCCAGCATCCCACACTGAGAAAGTCCCCATACTTAGTTTAATGCTCCATTGCTGCTGCCTCAAATTTCTTAATAATTTTGAAACAAGGCATCTCACATTTTAATTATATTTTGTATACTACAAATTATGTTGCTCGACCTGTTTGAACTACCAATTTGACTTGATGGAACACAGAATGTTGAGCTCAAATAAGTCAGCCCCAGTACACAGCCAGCCATGGATGTGTGTACTTGCCCCTACAGGTTAGGAAAGTGGAGAGGCAGCAAGGCTGAGGTTCAATCATAACTTAGAAAAGACTTGTCTACATCTTCTTTTTCCATTCATCACTGATGAATATGATGCAGCCATTAAAAAATTAAATACTGCCATTTGCAGCAACGTGGGTGGACCTAGAAGTTATCACTAAGTGAAGTGAGTCGGACAGAAAAAGAAATTATATGATGTCATTTACATGTAGAATCTTAAAAAAATACAAACAAATTTATTTATAAAGCAGAAACAGACTCAAAGATACAGAAAGCAAACTTATGGTATTCAAAGGAGAGAGGAAAGGGAGAAAGATAAATTAGGAGTGTGGGATTAACAGATATATACTACCATATATAAAATAGATAAGCAACTAAATGTTAGAGAAATGCAAATCAAAACTACAATGAGATTTCACATCGGTCAAAATGACCATCATCACAAAGTCTGCAAACAATAAATGCTGGAGAGGGTGTAGAAATAAGAGAACCCTTCTATACTGTTGGTGTGAATGTAAATTGGTATAGTCACTACGGAAAACAATATTAAGGTCCCTTTAAAAATAGACCTAAGTGATTTTGAACAAAGCAATTTTTCTTCTCAACCTGAGTTTGTTTTTGTTTGTTTTTGTTGGTTTATAAAAGAAAAAAACTAAGAAAAAACTCTGGTTGCAATGAGAATAAAAAGAAGGCAATAATACTGTAAGCTAAAACATTTGACATAATATTGTAATTGAAAGAAGCTGATTGCTAACATCTCTGCGGCATTATGAAGCTTGGCAGATAATATACACCTTAAGGGTAGAGGCTTTGGTGTCAAAGAAACACAAGTTTAAATCCAGTCTCTGTCATCTAATAGCTGTGATCTTGGGCTAATGACCCAAGGAGTCAGAGTTTCTTTTTGTTGATTAATCTATAAAATGGGAACACAACATACTACCCACCAAGGTTATTTTAGGAATTTAAAATGAGATAGTTCATGTAAAGTGCTTGGCATGGTCCTAACTCATAATAAGAACCTATTAAATTTTAGTCATATTACTACAAATAAATCAAAGTTTTTGATACTTGATCATCTCTTAAGTATTGGCATTCAGAACGCTTTCATCCAGAAGTCTTATTCCTGGGCTCTGAAGTATTTATCAGACTTTCTAGAAAATCTGGTAACTACTTAGAGTGGAAGGTGGAGAGAGGAAGGAAACATTTGCTTCCACCAAGTGGGAGCTATACTCTTTTTGGATCCAGGATTTTGCCCAGCAAGATCTGCTCTGCATATTCACAGCATCCAACAGCTTGTTCTGTCATGCCCACAAGATGAATGATTGCACAAGCCCCCGACATTCCACTCACAAGCTGTCCATTCCTACACCAAAACCTGATTGGGACTGTGGCAGGAGGTATGGGGGCATGTTTAGGATTGGGGGGAGGCTGGGATGGAAACAGATGGTGGTTTGGCAGAGTGATTAAAACACTAGATATCTGTTTTAATGAGTTGGCCACCCAGCAGATAAAATACTGCAACAGTGAGTCCCAATCTTCTCAGACCGTAATTACAGTCTTATTTACAGAGTGCTTGTTGCTGGTCAAGCCATGCATTTTCTACTGTCCCCTTGAATGTAACAGGGTGTAGAATTATGATGGAGAGAGGAGACATTTAGATAAGCAACAAGAAATAGATCGATTGATTCCTTCCAAAGTTTGTACCAATCTGGAAGGTCCACAGAGCAGTCAAATTTTCTGTGTGACCTTTGTTGAGTCACTTAGCTTCTCTGGGCTTCCCTTCCTGTGTTAGCAAAACACATCTCCTAGCTGCTGCTGTTGCTGCTGCTAAGTCGCTTCAGTCGTATCCAACTCTGCGCGACCCCAGAGATGGCAGCCCATCAGGCTCCACCGTCCCTGGGATTCTCCAGGCAAGAACACTGGAATGGGGTGCCATTTCCTTCTCCAATGCATGAAAGTGAAAAGTCAAAGTGAAGTCACTCAGTCATGTCCGACTCTTCGAGACCCCATGGACTGCAGCCTACCAGGCTCCTCCATCCATGGGATTTTCCAGGCAAGAGTACTGGAGTGGGGTGCCACATCTCCTAGCTACCTCACAGTTAAGATGAGGTTCAGGTAGTAAGTCACTCTGGAAGAAAGATACTATGGTAACCATTAAACTGTTGGAAAGTGCCCAGCAGGAAACTAAAACAATCCAGTATGCAACTGTTGACCTTCAGGCTCAGAATAATTTTTATGCATTTGGGAGCTACTATTTCCACCTGTGAATTAGGAACTATTATGTGTAATAATGACTTAATGTCCTCCACTTAGCAGGAGGACAAGAGGAAACCGGCTGACATTTCCCTGCCCGCAAAAGCTAATTTGGAGTTGTATATTAATTAACTGTATTGATGCAGAACAAACCAATCAGAATTAAGAATCCCAGGTTAATGCTAGTCTCCAATTTGATGGCTAAGGTAATTCTCCCTGGATTTGTGTATTTCTAATTTTTTGTCTTTCTTTTTTAGGCACACTCGGCTTAGAATGATAAAATTGTCAATAAACACAGTTTCTCACTATCTCCAAGATTTTCTTAATGAATCTCAACTTCTTTATATATAAAATGGGAATTACTGAACATATTAAAAGATTACTGGGGATCAAGTGTAATAGGCATGAAAAATATTTGGTAAATTATAAAACATTATAACCATACTATTTAGTCATTTATTTTTATTATTACAATTATTATCAGGTTTTATTTTTGTGAATTTTAAATGAGACTGAGTGAAGCAAGGATTAAATTACTATGTTAATATTTGAAGGTACTTTTTAAACATTACTTCATAAAAAGCCAAACAAAATGCCACAAATATTACACAGTAAATGAATAAATTAATCTTCTAAACATTAGTACTGTGGTATGCTGGTGAGTCTTAATCTATCTTGAGGATATTACAATTAGTGTCTTAACAATAATAACTAAGGCACAAAAGTTTGCAATAACTTACTTTTTATGATCACTTAGATTGAAATTTACACATTATATTGTCACTCTTTTGAATTCCAATATGCTCTCTTGCGTGGGTGGAAAAGAAGTGGATTTATAGTTAATTGGGAGGTAATTTCACACAACCTTGAGTAAGACCCCAAGAATGTGTTTCATGTTAGCACTGAGAACTCATGATCTAGTCAGTTAAGTGAGTTATATAACTTTGAAGATGACTATTTTCAATTAAAACACTATAAAAATTCTAATGGGTCTATTAGGCTGATAGGCAGGCTTTGTCTGAAAATAGTTTTGATGTCGTCTTCTGCATAACAATAGCTTGAGAACAAAGGTAACTTCTAGTTCATAAATCGTAACAGCCCTAAGTCACAATTGATATTTAGGATGCTTTCTTGGCAGCTCGATATTTAGACATATCAGCTTCACAAAATTTAAACTAAAAACAACAATAATAACAGTCACTAAATTTAAGTCGAATAACTGAAAATTGTGCTTCAGTTTCATCTCGTTGTAGTTGTATGGCCTGAAGTTACTTATTCAATATTTCTTAGCCTCAGTATTCTCAAATATAAAAGATAGATTATAGAAACCAATGAGCAGGTTTTGGTACAAATTAAATATTAGAATATGGGACATTACAAAATGTAACAAAGTACTACTCTCATTACCAACAGCATTATTATGTTTTCCAGTCCTCTCTTTTCAATGAGTTCAGTGTAACTAAGGAAGGCATTGTTAGAGGATATTTTGGGGAAATGGCTTTGATATTTACCAGATAGGGTGATGATTCAGAGTGAGGATATACTATCTAGTTGTGGCTCTTTGGAGGTGGAATTCAAAGTGTGTTTGTAGAAACTTCTTATTCTAGGTGACTCCCATCTTTTCTCAAAGTATGATTGCTCTCATAGGTTCAATTAAGCAATAAATCTTCCAGTCACTCCTGGAAGAGAAGTGAGATGGATAAGAGAAATCCAAATATCCTAACTGGTTGCCCTTGTTGTTACTGTTTATGATGTTCTCTTGTTTCTTCCTAAACTTCAAGAAGAAGGGATTCAGTTTAACTAGTGGCTCATTGGTAGTAAACAATCTGCCTGGGTCCTAAGAGTTTCTGTCAGATAATCACTCCTTCCTCTGTGATATATTTATAATACATACTTATTATAATATATGGCTTATTAACATGACTATCTTCTCTATTAGACTATAAGCTCCTTGAGGTGAGCCATAATTTAATTACCTCTTTTTCTCCAATGCTTATTACAGCACTTATAGTATAAAGGATGCCCAAATCTTATTTGTTGAATGTAAATTTATAAGACTGAGCATTTGCTAGCTGTCACTCAAAGATCACTGGTATTTTGAGACAGAGACAAATAAGAGACCTAACTGGGATAATTGAAACAGTTAACATTGGCTGCAGTTTCTCCTGATATCCTTAAATTGAAAACAGAATTAGCTTGCTCTAGCCAAAGATTTTAAAATTAATTAAAATTATTTTGCACTCTTCCAGGAACAGAAAAATAATCTTGCAAGCTGTGTGTTCAAAGCAATCTTCACTAAATATGTCAGAGAAAGCTATGAGATAAGAGTAGTAGGTATATAAGAATTTACCAGCATGTGTTATCAAGGCAGATGTAATGGGAGGAATATTTTTTAAGAGGGCTCCCCAGGTCAAATTTATTTGTGAAATGCTAAATATGTGCATCAACTTCTTAGAGAGTCACAATGCACATTAAAGACACAGTGAAGTCCTGCATTTCCTAGGCATTTTTTCACTGCTGAATCAATTTTTTCAAGTAAAACACCAAGGAGCTTTACAAACCAAACTAAATGAGAAAAATCAAGGCAAACATGAGTTAAGTATTGTGTCCACTGATATTTATGCTTTTGAGAAACAGAGGTAATGTAGTGTGTGTGTGTGTGTGTGTGTGTGTGCACTTGTGTCTGCCCTAGATGGAAGCTACAATTCCTGGATTTAAAAATACTCAAGGCATTTATCGTCTCTGTAAAACAATAAGACTGAAGAAGAGAAATACGTCAATAGGTCTAGGGTGATGTTCCAGAAAGTTTCAAAACCAAGTTGTGAAAATGCAGCATGAGGTCACTACTTCTTTGTGTTAGAGACACAAAGCAAAATCCTACAGAGTGCCAATTCTAAGAGTGCAAAGCCATCTTCCTTCCATCTCCAGGACCTATTACCACGTTTGATGTGCAACAGCAACTCAAGAAATATGTGTGGAATGAATGAAAATACACATCAAGGTCACTGCATTCTGTCGTCATAAAGTTGCCCACTTATTCACCAGACCAAAACGCAATTATCTTCTAAGGTCCAGATCCAAAATTGCATTTCCTCTTCTAGTACAGAGGAAGGAAACAATTAATATCTTATGGATGATGAAAAGAACAAAAATGATTACGGAGACCACGTATTGAGCCGCCAACCTATGCCAGCCATTCTAAGTAAAGCCCCTCTAAGTCTTACAACTTACAGAAAACAGACCATGTTAGTCCTGGTCCCCATTTGGGGAAACAGAATCCCACAAAGATAAATATTATAATATGCCTGGGAAATAGTTTCTCTGCTTCCAGACTCTGCCTTTCTAACTATGCCATGCTGCCTCCCACACTTTAAAAAAGCAATGTAAAGCACTATTTAAAATAGGCATTATTTGCATTATTGAGTTGCTGTATGTCTCTCCAACTTGACTTGTCTTCCACACTGCATGGAAATAGTATCTAATCCATATTAATTATAAATACATAACCCTGTGTTTTAAATATTGGCTAGTTGATGGGTAGCGCTGAGCTATTTTTTAGTAAGTGATGAAGGTTAACACATTTGACAGGGAGTCAGCTCTTAGCACCAAGCCCAATATTAAAACTGTGGTATTTAAGTTCTTAATGAGAGTACTGTTTGAGCTTTGGGAAGAGTGATCTTCATTGAACAGGCCTGAAAAGGGCTCAGTATTTAGCATCCTTGTCTTTATCCCTGCTCAAGGCCAGCAGCACTTCTGTTCTTATGAAGACCAAAACTGACACCTCACATGAAAATAAGTCTCCCACGCATTTAAAATGCTTATTCCTGGCATTTCCCTTGCAACCCAGTGGTTAAGACTTCACCTCCAAGACAGGGGGTGAGGGTTCCATCCCTGGTCAGGGAACTAGACCCCATATGCCTTACCACCTGTGGTGGATTCATGTCAATCTATGCCAAAACCAATACAGAATTGTAAAGTAAAAATTAAAAATAAATAAATAAATTTAAATTTAAAAAAAAAAACAAAAAAAACCAAAAACTAAAACATTTAAAAAAAAGAATATTGTAACAAATTCAGTAAAGATTTTTAAATGGTCTACATAAAATTAAAAAAAAAAATGTCCCTTTCTGATTGCTCAAGTCCATCCTGTGTAGAACCTTTGGATATGTAGATTATTGGTAATCTATAAGATCACACACTAGGTAAGAAACATAGCCGAAATTATTCCATGCAATAATAACATCTACTGTTTACTGAGTAATTGTGTGACAGGGCCTTTACTAAAGAATTTATGCTATCTTCCACCTTGTTCCTCATGCATGAATGCATGCTAAGTCGCGTCAGTCATGTCCAACTCTTTGTGATCTATGGACCGTACGTAGCCTGCCAGGCTCCTCTGTCCATGGAATTCTCCAGGCAAGAATACTGGAGTGGGCTTCCCTGGTGGCTCAGAGGTTAAAGTCTCTGCCTGCAATGTGGGAGACCTGGGTTCAATCCCTGGGTCAGGAAGATCCCCTGGAGAAGAAAATGACAACCCACTCCAGTACTCTTGCCTGGAGAATCCCATGGACGGAGGAGCCTGGTGGGCTACAGTCCACGGGGTTGCAAAGAGTTGGACACGACTGAGCGACTTCACTTCACTTTGCAATGCCCTCCTCCAGGGGATCTTCCTGACGCAGGAATCGAACCCGCATCTCTTATGTCTCCTGAATTGCAGGTAGGTTCTTTACCACTAGAGCCACCTAGGAAAGACTTGCTCCTCATATGATACAATAAGCACATACTGTGCTTAAGAATGGGCTTCCCTGGTGGTTCAGTGGTAAAGACTCTGCTTGCCAATGCAAGAGACCCAGGTTTGATCCCTGGGTGGGGAAGATTCCTGGAGAAGGAAATGGCAACCCATTCCAGTGTTCTTGCCTGGGAAATCCTATGGACAAATGAGACTGGTGGGCTACAGTCCATGGGGTCACAAAGAACTGGACATGACTTAGCAACTGAGCATGCACAACCTTGCTAACAAATAAAATAAGCATATAAATACCACATCATGATTTAAAGCATGGATTCTAGAGTTAGATAGCCCAGTATTGTCCCTACCACTTACTAGTTGTGCAAACTTGAGTTAGTCAGTTTCTCAGTGTAGTGTTTTCTCTGCAAAATTAGAATAACCTCTGAGAGTTGTTAGAAGAATTAAATTAGTCAAGCCTAGAAAACATTCAAACTCAAACCTAGCTCAAAGCTCTGGGCAGTTCTTCCCTCTGATAGCCATGGTATTATTTTCCTAGCACTGTATTGGAAGACACTGGGAATAGAAAATAAGATCTCAAAGGCTGAGTTTACATTCCTCTAGGAAAACAGTAAGAAAGTAGTTTTCAACTAAAACCTATGTAAGAACTCACCTGATAAGACAAGTGATTTTGAATCAGCTATGCTGGGACAACAGCTGTTAATAGTGGCTAGGGAGATCAGAGGTGTTTTTTTTTTTTTTTTCCCAAGAGCTAGAATCTTACCTATGCCTGGAAATATGGGCAAGAGGTATACCAATGAAAAAAGGAAGATGGTATTGGATAAATAACAAGAGCAAAGGTATTACTGTTGTTGGCAAAGTAATATCTCTGCTTTTTCAAAGGTATTTAAAATCAGTGTATTGCAAGATAGGGGTGTGTGTGTGTGTATGTGCGTGTGTGATGCAGTGGCGGGTGAGAGACAGGTAATATTCATAGCAACATGTAAGTGAATAATGGAACATGAGATCTTATTAGAATTTATTACAGAATTAGGGCTGACTTCAGGGAATTTCATTTGCCTCCTTGGAGAAAAGAGCTTATCCATTCATGGCCCTTTAACCATATTCCCAAGAATAGTAAGTGGAAAGTGAAACTAATCACAGAATACTGAAAAGGCACTAATTGTTTTAGTCATCCTGGCTGGTAATTTAGGGATTTATTCAAAGGGTTAGATTCCTTTGCCTAAAAAAAAAAAAAAAGAAAGAAAAAAAATCAATGTTGGGCAGTGATGTGATGTTAAGACCTAAAAAATTAAAGTGGTGACCAAAAAAAAAAAAAAAAAAGGAATTTGGGTGAATCAGCCCAGAAGAAAATATAGCCTGGAGTAAAGAAGGTGTAAGTAGTAAAGAACTCACCTGCCAATGCAGGAGACACAAGAGACGCGCATTCAGTCCCTGGGTTGGGAAGATCCCCTGGAGGAGGGCATGGCAACCCACTCCAGTATTTTTGTTTGGAGAATCCTCATGGACAGAGAAGCCTGGTGGACTATAGTCCATAGAGTCGCAAAGTTAGACATGAATGAAGCAACTCAGCACACATGCACACAAAGAAGATGGAGAGTGGGAAGAGGAGGTGGTGATGAAAGCCAGTGTTCAGCATTTATTTCTTTGCAGATAACACACAGCACGGTCCTCGCAGTATGGAAGGTGGAATAATGTGAATGCAGCCTCCATTCTTAGGACGCTTACGTTTTTATAGAGCCTATCATTGGGAAAGACCCTGATGCTGGGAAAGATTGAAGGCAGGAGAAGTTGATGACAGAGGATGAGATGGCTGGATGGCATCACCAACTCAATGGACATGAGTGTGAGCAAGCTCTGGGAGTTGGTGATGGACAGGGAAGCCTGGTGTGCTGCAGTCCATGGGGTCGCAAAGAGTCAGACACGACTGAGCGACTGAACTGAAAGGATGGAGATTAACACCTGAATAAGAAGGAAGAAGTGATATATGCTCTGGGAGCTTCCTGGAGGGAGAAACTGAGCCCAGCTGGAGGGAGCAGGATGGGTCACCTGGGCCTGGAGGATATAGAACGGCGTGTATGAGAAGATCACAAGATACACATGCACGTCCTGGTTCTGTTCTTTGCAACTCCTCCAGCAGATATTAGGCACTGTTTCCCTTTTCTATAGGCCAATATGGTTTCATTTCTTTTAGGTATCTTCTTTCTGTGTGTGTGTGTTATTGTTACTTTGTTGCAATATCTGGCTGTACACTACATTGCTCAGAGAGCCTTTAAAAGGTACCAACACTGAACCTTCTCTCAGAACATTTAAATGAAAATTTCTGTAAGCTGGACTTGGGCACAGGGCACCTGTATAAAAATCTTCCCAAGGGATTCTTACAGACCTTTCACTTTAGTTTGTGTGTAAGGATGGCAGGGAATTTGGTCAAAATGATGTTTAAAATCACTTCCCATTCCTCAACTGAACCACTCTGTTCATCCCATCTTCTCATTTCCAGATTACCGTCTTCTTTTACAGGTGAAGAGACTCAAACAGAGATACTGAATAGGGCTTTCCAAAGCAGGCAAGTCAGCTAACCAGAGGGACAGAGTCTGAAGGAGGATCTTGCTTCTGCACTAATTCTGTGCTTTTCTTCTCCATCACATGCCCAGCCCTCTTCCTGAATTGATTCTGCGATTGCTACCAAGAAGAGTTTGGTTAAAGGCTTACAGAGTTTGTGAAAGTAAAATATGTAATTGTCAGCTCCCTAGAGTTGGATTTTGCATCAGTGACAGCCATGTAGGGGTAGAAAATTGAAATCCAGGTAGCAGTGGGACCCTCCCAAGTGCGACCCGTTTGAAGAGGCGATCAGGCATGCATCAGTGCAGCTGGTACACAGGAAACAAGTCAGCAGGTAAATGACTTGCTGATGCCCTGGTTGAACAGTGGAGGGAGACAAACCTCAGAGATTGCCCTAATTGGCTTTTGACCACCACATTCTAGTTTTTATGTTCCCTGAAATGTTGTTTTGTATGGAAAATATCTATAAACGACCCTCACTTTGGAGTTGCAAAGAAGATGCGATTAAAGGTGCTGCAGGGAGATTTGGGTGAGTGGATCTCAGAGTAACAAACTTGGGAAGGGAGGAGGAAAAAGGAGACCTGGGACTCAGTGGTGATCTATCACCAGAAGTGAGTGTGTGAAGGTGTGTGTGCACCTGTGCAAAGAGGAGAGGAGGATGTGGACATGGAAAGGAACTGGGCTTTGGCAGATATGCTGTGACATCTGACCTCATGTTGGGGGCTAAAAGAACAATCCATAATGGCCATGCATTATGTTTTTGCTTTCCCTTCTAGCTTTTCTCAATGAAGCTTCTTATAAAGTATGTAATAAATACAGGGTTACAAGTTTCAGGAGGGCAGGGCGTGTGTCTGACACATCTACTCCTGCATGACAAGGATCTATCACAGTGCTTGATCCACAATGAATACTCACCATGTATTTGATTCTATTGAATTCATGTGTAAACACTTGCCTAACAGCCCAGGCAGCCTCTCCTTGATAGTTTTCTCTTGGACTGCCTTGATATCTGATATTTATATGTCCCATTCTCACAGGTAAGCAAATTATGCATTTGCCTGTGTGGTAGCAGAGCTTAGCACCGTCTGCTTAACAGCACATGGTGTTGGTTCTCCTACGGTGCTTTTTTTTTTTGTTCTTAGTCCTTGTTTGATGCTGATCTCTGCTCAGTGTGCCTCTCATCCTCTATGATCCTGCAGACTGTGTTTTATCTAAAGAAATCACCCTTTATTCTAGGCAAAAATGCCTCTGAGATATATTGCCAGTGTTTCTGCCAGCTCATGTTAATTTTTGCAGCCTCTAAACAACTGGCGAAAACTGCTGATATAGCAGCTGTTGTAATACTCCCAGGGAATTCAGGTATTTTGCATGTGATTGGTGCATTGATGCTGTTGTTTAGAGCTAGAATGGAGCATATAATAATGGATATATAGCATTCATTCATTGATACATTCATTCTTTCAATTTAAACGATATCTAAAGTTACTTTTTCATCATTATTTAATGAATAATAAATACACCTTGATATTTAAACTTGCTTTTTCATTACTAAAATATTGCATTTAGAAACTTTAATTATAAAATAGTCACAAAAAATAACCCTTCACTGAACAGCTAGAGGGAGTCTTTGCAGCAGACTAGGCATATGTAGGTTTTGCTTGTTTATTGATTTGTTTCTGCTTTGTTTTGCTTTGCTTTACCCAGGAGAGAGCTGTGACAGAAAGTCTACACGGTCACATTTAGGACAATAAATTCATTTTGAGTTCATGAAAACAGGTTTCTCCTATTCTCACCAAAAATAAGACCTCAGAAAGGTGTGCACAACCCCTGAAAGTATGTGTGTACATTTGCATGACCTGAGAAAGGGGATGAAGTAGGACTGTTTAGATTACAAAGGCTGGAAAGCTGATACAGCTTAAGTCTTGGGGGACCCCCTAGAAAAAGGAGACAATTCTGCAAGGGACAAAAGCATGCAGTTATTTAAAAGGCCAGCTTTGCAAGGCATGGCTGTACATGATAATAAAAGAACATATACCCCAAAATACAAATCTAAGATCTCTAGTAAGGAGTATGTATGTCTGGTTTAGTACTAAGAAAGTAGAATGAGCCTTCCTTGAAGAACCAGAGAATGGGATAAGCAGTTGGCTGACAGTCTGTTGGGTTGAGTCTCGTTCTCTTAACACTGTGTGTGGCAATGATTTAATTAATAGGAGCTGACTTCTACTGAGGAAGCTAGACTCTCATTTGAACTGCACGGCCTCCAAACTTCCTCCATGATCCTGGAGAAATGAGAAACTCTGAATGGAAAATATTGGTGCGAGTTACTGCTAATGTGTCAGTGGCTGCTTGACGCTATTTTATTTGAAAATTTACAGACAGATTTGCACACATTGGAATCCTGAGCCTGGAGAAGAATTCATATCTAATATAGGCAATTTTATAAGCAGTTTAGTTTAATTTAAACTTGTATTCATGAGGGTGAGGTCACATTTCTCTACCTTAGTGTTCTTGGAGTTGTTAGAATCTTATCGTTCCTCAAGAATTACTAACTGTGCTACCATTTTATCTATACGGCTTCATTTCCACATGTCACTCATGTTTGTTTTTGACGACAGCATTCTCTTTTATGAGATATTTGTGCCCTATGGCTTCTATGATATCAGACTTTCTTGGTTCTTATTCTCTGTGCCTTGCTCCTCCTCTGCACTGCTACCCAACTTCAAAGTTGTCTATGGCCCTCTGTCTTGGTTTGACGAATGGAACTGAGTATCTTCTAGCCACAGACTTTGGAACCATGCACAGAAATTAGCAGAACCCAGGTGGCAATTCCTTCATCATTCTGGATCATGCACTGAGGATGACATGGACCCGAGCCCTCAGCTGACTTCAGGTGGACATGGAACATGAGTGAAAATACAAATTTTTTTGCTGAATTCACTGAGACTTTTATATTGATTATTACTATTGATTATTGATTATTACTAGAATAGCTTCCCTTATCCAGACTGATGTATTAGAAGATACCTAGAAACTTGGTACTGCTGCAACAGAACTTTGAAATATATGACATTGGCCTAGTAATTGTCTGACGGGTGGTAACAAAACTGATCTGAAGAAAAAACCGTATTTTCTATTTTGCAGAGGCAAAGCATTTGGGAAAACGGCTACATGTGGTAACCTGGGAGGAAGATGAGGTATCTTGTGAACTTTTGGGTCTATGAGAAATGCATGCAAGATAATTTGATACTTCTGGCTCCATCTGGCAATGTATTAATAAAGAGAGGGTTTCAGAAAAGTGTTGCCCAGCTTCTAAGTAAAAATGGAAGGGAATAGAGATAATTCATTAAGACAGGGATTTTCAGAACTAGAAAAGGAAATAACTTCTCATTATCCACCAGTAAAGAATAAAACTGAGAAGGCTTCTAGACAATAAAGGCTGATTAAAACTCAGACTTGTAGCAAGGATAAAATTAAGTTATACCCATTGGTACAGCCTCTGAAAAGATGAAATGTTTGAAAGTCATAGGACCAACTAAAGATGTTATGCACAGTAAATCCATTCCACTGAATTTACAAAACAGCTCAAGAAATAGAGTGTGACTCTAAGAAGCCCAGAGTACACATGATTAAGTTGAGAGAATGGAAGAGAGAGAGAAGAAAGAGATGATAAAACAGAAGTGAGAAAGTAGATTTTATTTAGCAAATGAAGCAGTATATCTAGAAGGGAACTGTGCAGGTTTCTACTGGCACATAGAGCTGATTGTAATCAAATAGATTTTTTTAAAATAGTTTTTTAAGAGTGGTTCACTTGTTCACTTTTTTGGTTCACTTGCACTGAAAGTAAACCAAAAACCCAAAAACCACTTAAAAAATCAGTATTTGATAAACCAGTTGAAGAACCTTGCTTAAAGCCAGGAAGATAGCTATGAGGCATTTAAAGAAATCATGAATATAAATAGATTCTAGAGTCTATTTTCCATAGAACACAGCCGCTAGCACATATAAACTCAGTGTAAGAAGACCATTTCTCACGACTGTTCTCCAGCAATTGAAGAAGTCGCCCTGAAAGACCTGAATCATCTATCATTGGCTTGGATAACCCAATGCTGACTTTATGGTTTTGGGAATTGGAAGGGAAACACAGTACAATTCACTGGATAAAACTTTTGCAGAATTATTTGTACCTTTCATATATTAATACTTATTACCCAAGCACTCAGCTAAATTACTTCATATACATAATTATTATGTTTTACTGTAAGTATATGAGATTCCTATCAACTTCAAGTAACTAGCAATATTCAGAGCTAAAATTTGAAACATGGCTTTTGAAATCTCCCACTCATGGCAGCCATGAGTCCATTATCTCTAACTTCTGCTTGTTGATGTTTTCTTCTCCACCCAACAGTTTAATGAAATGGAATAAAGCATTCTTACCTCTCACTGGACTGTGATTTTCAGTAAATTGTAGCTGTATCTAGTAGAAGGAATTCTGGGATCCAAATCAAAAGACTTACATGCTGGGGCTAATCATTATTTACTGGATGAAAATGGGCTAAAAATTTGAACCTGTTCCTTGTTTTTTGTTTTTTATTTTGGAAGAAAGATTCTATCATCTTCCTCCACTTTCTTCACAGATTTCCACTGGGAATTTGGACCATATTTCATAAATGGGTTCTTTGAATGCTCAAACTACCACACAATTGCACTCATCTCACACACTAGTAAAGTAATGCTCAAAATTCTCCAAGCCAGGCTTCAGCAATACATGAACTGTGAACTTCCAGATGTTCAAGCTGGTTTTAGAAAAGGCAGAGAAACAAGAGATCAAATTGCCAACATCCACTGGATCATCAAAAAAGCAAGAGAATTCCAGAAAACATCTATTTCTGCTTTATTGACTATGCCAAAGCCTTTGACTGTGTGGATCACAATAAACTGTGGAAAATTCTGAGAGAGATGGAAATACCAGACCACCTGACCTGCCTCTTGAGAAGTCTGTATGCAGGTTAGGAAGCAACAGTCAGAACTGGACATGGAACAACAGACTGGTTCCAAATAGGAAAAGGAGTACGTCAAGGCTGTGTATTGTCACCCTGCTTATTTAACTTCTATGCAGAGTACATCATGAGAAATGCTGGGCTGGATGAAGCACAAGCTGGAATCAAGATTGCCGGGAGTAATTTCAATAACCTCAGATATGCAGATGACACCACCCTTATAGCAGAAAGTGAAGAAGAAATAAAGAGCCTCTTGACAAAAGTGAAAGAGGAGAGTGAAAAAGTTGGCTTAAAGCCCAACATTCAGAAAACTAAGATCATGGCATCCAGTCCCATCACTTCATGGCAAATAGATGGAGAAACAGTGGAAACAGTGTCAGACTTTATTTTTCTGGGCTCCCAAATCACTGCAGATGGTGACTGCAGCCATGAAATTAAAAGACGCTTACTCCTTGGAAGGAAATTTATGACCAACCTAGGCAGCATATTAAAAAGCAGAGACATTACTTTGCCAACAAAGGTCTGTCTAGTCAGGGCTATGGTTTTTCCAGTAGTCATGTATGGGTGTGACAGTTGGACAATAAAGAAAGCTGAGCACCAAAGAATTGAGGCTTTTGAACCGTGGTGTTGAAGAAGACTCTTGAGAGTCCCTTGGACTACAAGGAGATCCAACCAGTCCATCCTAAAGGAGATCAGTCCTGAATATTCATTAGAAGGACTGATGTTGAAGCTGAAACTCCAATACTTTGGCCACCTGACGCGAAGAGCTGACTCATTGGAAAAGACCCTGATGCTGGGAAAGATTGAAGGCAGGAGGAGAGGGGGACGACAGAGGATGAGGTGGTTGGATGGCATCACTGACTCAATGGAGATGAGTTTGGGCAAGCTCAGGGAGTTGGTGATGGACAGAGGGGCCTGGCATGCTGCAGTCCATGGGGTCACAAAGAGTCAGACACAACTGAGCGACTGGACTGAACTGAAGAAAGAGAGTATAATCTGCTGGCAGATGTTTTATTTAAAATTTTCATACCCCACAATGGACATATTTAAAAAGTTGCACTTGTGATATAAATTCTCTGTCATGCTTTAGCAGACTACCTTTTCCCTTATTTCTTCTCTTCAGCAAAGCAAGTATGATCCCCAAGACTTCTCAGTTTAGGGAGGAGGATTCCTCTTTTGTTTCTCAGTATAATTCCTTATTCCTTTGCTTTTTCAGCAACATCTGTCAAAATTCTCCCCTCTCCCAAGGCCTCATGTAGGTTCTCAATCCACCTATGAGAAGCTGGCACTAAAGTACTTCACTACCACTAACAGAGCAATTGGATACTGGGCACTGTGCTAGATTTGAATAGACTGTTCCTGCAAATCAATCCTCACAACAAGTATATAAATTGGGCTTTATCCTACGAATGAAAAAAATCAACACTCAGAGAGATTAAACAACTCCTCCAAAGTTCCACAACTAGCAGGTAGCAGTCTGACTCCAGCACCTGAGTCCTTTCTACCATGGATGGACCACTCTCTCTCCTCCTTCAGCTAACCTACACCTACATCTCTATTTTCTGTGGTCACTCGCAGTGATCATATGAAACTTAGAGGTCACATCACTGTAAGGAATATTTTTCCTTACCATGGTTACTCTGGTTAAAAAGAAAAGCACCAATAACCCATCTCCATCTTTGTATACACTGGGTTTATTCTCAAAAAGCTGTTGGGATCCAAAGCCAAAGTGCAGACTAAGTGCAGAGAAAACTATAAGAGCAGGAAGGCAAAAATCAAATGGAGCATCTTACAAGATCTGCAAAGCCCTACATCTGTGTGAGGCGCAGGGCAGATGGAGCAGAGGTGGAATATGCAGCCTCAGCAGGTATGTATATATGCTGCTGCTGCTGCTGTGTGGCTTCAGTTATGGTGGACTCTGTGCGACCCCACAGATGGAGGCCCACCATATATACACTACATGTATACATATAATGACATGTATGTGTGTGTGTGTGTAGACATATTAGGGTTTCCCAGGTGGTACAGTTGGTAAAAAGTATGTCTGCCAATGCAGGAGATCAAGAGATGAGGGTTCAATCCCTGGGTCAGGAAGATCCGCCAGAGTAGGAAATGGCAACCCACTCCAGTATTCTTGCTTGGAAAATTCTGGGAACAGAGGAGCCTTGCGGGGTACAGTCTATGGAGTCGCAAAGAGTAGGAGACAAATGAGCGGCTGAGCACACAAGTTGGAGAAGGCGATGGCACCCCACTCCAGTACTCTTGCCTGGAAAATCCCATGGACGGAGGAGCCTGGTAGGCTGCAGTCCATGGGGTCGCAAAGAGTCGGACATGACTGAGCGACTTCACTTTCATTTTTCACTTTCATGCACTGGAGAAGGAAATGGCAACCCACTCCAGGGTTCTTGCCTGGAGAATCCCAGGGACAGGGGAGCCTGATGGGCTGCCGTCTATGGGGTCACACAGAGTCGGACACGACTGAAGCGACTTAGCAGCAGCAGCAGAAAGAAACAAAATGGAGAATAAACAAGTAGCAGTGTCACAACCCTAACGGTAAGAATCTGCATGGGAACTAAAGCCATGGAAGACTTGACCGTGGAGATCCATTTACCTCTTTGTACTGGTCATTTCTGGACTTGCACATTTTTTACTTTGTGGTTTTGTACAAGTAAGTGGGCCTCATTAGTGGGCTTCCCAGGTAGCACTAGTGGTGAAGAATCCACCTATGAATGCAGGAGACACAAGAGACACAGGTTCAACCCCTGGATCAGGAAGATTCCCTGGAGATAGGAAGTGGCTACCCACGCCAGTACTCTTGCCTGGGGAATCTCATGGACAGAGGAGCCTGGTGGGCTCTCGTCCATGGGACTGCAAAGAGTTGGACACAGCCGAGCACACAGATGTTGGATGGTTGAACAAATGACCGACTATGACGCTCTGTCCTATGACTGGACATCATCTGGGATGCCTTACATCCATCTGCACCTGTATGACTCCTACTCAATGTTCAAAATTTAGTTCAAAGCTGAATTCTTCCATTCTTCTCTGTCTGAAGCATTAGAGAGTTGGTATTTTAGTTTATTTGGGTTCCCATGACAAAAACACCATCAGCTGAATGGTTTAAATCACAAGTATTTGCTTCTCACGGTTCTAGAGGATCAAGGATGGCCCTCTCGTCACTGTGCTCTCACATGGAAAGTGAGGAGAAGTCTCTCCAGCATCTCTCTTATCAGGGCACTGAATCGTTCATGAGGATGCATGGGGAATCAGGATTCCATCCTCATGATTCCCTTCCCAAAGGCCCCTCTTCCTAATAAGATCACATTTGGGGGGTTAGGATTTCATTATATGAATTTGGGAGGACAGAAGCATTCAGCCCAAAATGGTTAGTGAATATATAGAGTTTCTAATATTATTAATTAGATTGACTTCTGTGGGCTTGTAGGTAGGAAGTAGCAACACGCTTGCCAATGGTTTGTCCCCCACCGAGTTCCTCTCTTTAACTTCATATTTGGAAAACCTAGAGGCAAGAGAAGTGACTGTCTCAAGATCACACAGTCAGCAGCCAGTTACTGGCAGGAACAGAAAGAAATTCAGGCTTCTATCCTCAATCCAAGTTCAGTAGTCCTTCCACTTATCTTAAGAGTCATGGACTGTAAAACTTCAACACTTCTGAGTGTTAAAGGCTAATTATTATTTTTCAATGCATGCAAAGATGCCTCCATATGGTATATTTCCATAGGTTACCATGTGAGAAAGTGTGAGTGGGAAGGGGTTTAGATAGTTCACTGAAAAGACAACATTTCTGCATCTGTGAAGAGGACGGTAAGAATGCAGCCAGCAGTAAGAGCTTCTGTTTTTTCTGCCCTGCCTGAAAATGCGTGACGGACGTGGTAGCTGATAAGGCTGAGGAGCAGTGGGAGTCTGATCCAGCACGTTTGAATGAAAGGATGAAACAAATGAAACAAACTTTTTTGAAGCCAGAACAGCAGTAATCCCTCCTGTGTATGCTTTAGTGAATTTGGCCTCCCAGATATAGATTTGTAAAGAACAAAGTAGCAGCCTATGGATGGCGATGGGAAAACCGGCTTTACAAGCAAAATCTCAGAAGGAAGGTGGGGGAAATGAAGAGAAGGGATGTGAGAAAACTGAAAAGAAGTGTGGAGGATGGTTCAAAATATCTATTGTTCCTTGCTTTTGTTTCCTCACACACAATTCTATTGTCCCCATAATTTATTTTTAGATGGATATAGCACACTGCATATGAAAATGATAGGTTACAAAGCGCTACTTTTACGGTAATACCTGACGTATGAAAATGTGTAGCTTACAGGGTGCTATTTTAAGTTATATTCATTATCTCATTTGATTCTTATGACAATACCATGAGGAAGGCGTTGCCCTGTGGAGGGTGGTGTTTTGTACTTATCCCAATGTTCTAAAGGAATAACATGTGGCGAGGGCTTGGCCACTGGGGTAGAGCAAGCCCAGCGCAGACTCAACCCCTGTGTTCTTTCAACTGTGTTGCAAAGTGACCTCAACCTCCTGGGTTCCAGAGCTGATCTTGTAATAAACAGGCATTATTTTAACTGGTTCCAAAACTGGCAAAATTGGCTTTGTCTCTGTCCCTTCTTTCTGTCTACCCTCCCTTCTTGCCCTCGCCTTCCTGTGGACAACAGTCTCTGTCTCTCGTCCTCAAATTCTTCTTTTTTCCCTGTGTCTCTCTCATGCTTGCTCTCAGTCTGACTTCTCTTCTCAGTCTTTCTGCTTCCCCGAGAAGTGCATGACTTTTGCCTAATCCACCTTTAAATGATATGATTTTGAAATCTGAAAAAAGTAAGGGCGTTTCCTAGACATTCTGAAACAAAAAAGCAAACATAGAGAAAAGGCAAGATTTCCAGATGCCTGTATGTAGCACGTGATAGTAAGTGGAATATTGCACTCTCTGTCACAAGTAACACAGGAAACTGTGTCTGATAGATACAAAAAGCCACACAGGCCAACTCCCCCCAGAGAATGGAATGGTTGCAAACGGAGGGATATTATGAGCTCTGGTGACGTAAAGTGAGAATTTCCCACCATCTGGGAAACCAGTGGTGCCTGAAAAATAAGCTGATGTTCATCTAAACTCATTTCCCATATTAAATCGTTTTAGGTTATTGTCAATAAAGTTTGGGTCATGTTTCTGCAACTGTAGGTTCCTGCTGACATTTTCATCAGTTAGAATGGCTTTAAGAACTGAATGTAGTCCATAAGTTCCCTATCAAGAAGTTTGGATAACTGACCTGTACTTATAGAACTAAAAGGAAAATAGAGAAATAAAACTAAATTTACTGTATGGTAAAACTTTGGGGCTTCCCTGGTGGTTCAGATGGTAAAGAATCTGCCTGCAATGCAGGAGACTTGGGTTCGATCCCTGGGTCGAGAAGATCCCCTAGAGAAAGGACTGGCAATCCACTCCAGTATTCTTGCGTGGAGAATTCCATGGACAAAGGAGCCTAGTGGGCTACAACACTCCATGGAGTCACAAAGAGCTGGACATGACTGAGCAACTAACATGGTAATACTTATATGTGAAACCTTAAAGAAAAATTCAGACTCACAAAAGTAGAGAGTAGAAAAGTGGTTGCCAGGAGCTAGGGAATGGGAGAAACAGGCAGAAGTTGGTAAAAGGGTACACTTTTCAGCTTCAAGATTCTGAGGCTCTGATGTGAAACTTGGTGACAATCGTCAATAACACTGTGTTGTATAAGTAAAATTTGCTAAGAGAACAGAACTTAGATATCCTCAACAACAAGAAACTTTTTTTAATGTACCACTGATTTCTGTTTCTGTTCCTTTGACTTTACCTGGAAAGTTGAGCCACCATTGGAGGTAACTATCCAGGGCTTTAAAACCCAGTCACGCATTTGCGTAACATCATAAACCCTAGACAGACAAGAGATGATGTTTGTAATTTGTAGCCCATGAACAATGAAATGTACTTTCAACTTGTTAACTCTGATACAGACAATTTGGGGTTTTCTTCCTCAGTTCCCGCAATATATGCAGCTTCATGGCTCCTGCCTGAAATTCTCTTTTTTTTTTTAATGAGGTAGCAGCAGGAAGAGACTTGTCCCTAGTTTGAGCCTAACTTCTGCTCAGTTGCCATTTGTAAAAGGAACCCACGTATTTCCAAGCTCATGGTTGAAAAGCTGTATC
Source organism: Oryx dammah (assembly GCF_014754425.2). Lineage (NCBI taxonomy): Eukaryota > Metazoa > Chordata > Mammalia > Artiodactyla > Bovidae > Oryx > Oryx dammah. The sequence continues at coordinate 105,372,838 of NW_024070185.1, forward strand.
TGGAACATGTAGGGAATTTACACAAACTCCTAGTATGTGGCTGAAGTAGAGAAGATACAAATCCAGTGCTTTACAGTACAACAAAATTTCCAAAAGCAGAAATAGATACTTGGGTTAGCAAAATCCACAGGTCACCAGATAGGATAACTTTCCAGTCAGTTCTTGTGTCATATCTTTAGTTTCTGCCCACTTTCTCCACCAGTGACATGCAAGATCTTTTAGGTGGTGGGTTCACTCGGGTCATTTTGAGTTAGTATTGCCAGCTTGTTTTTCCTCCCTACATCATTCATGACTTGGAACACACTCTGATAAGAACACACTGCAACGAAGGAAAGAGCTGTGACCAGTTAAGACGTACGTGGACAAGATCGCAGCCTGAACTTTGGGAGCTGCTTTTAATTCCACAAGCTGCTGTTGTCTTAAGCACTTACATTATGGCCTGAAAAAGACAAATAGTCTTCTGAAAATATCTCTACAGGAAGAGCCTTTTCCCCAGTACCTATAAAACATTCATAACACCTTCATTGTGCTGTAAATCCTTAGCAGGAGTTGATAACAGTGTATGAATTTTTAATGTAACATTTATAAATGGTTATTAAAACTATCCTTAAAGTAAAGTGTCAGTTTATTTTTAATTAACTGTTGGCTATTTAAGCTCCCAGATGGCCTGGGGAGAGACCAACAGGCCCACATGTCAATTACCTTCCCTTCTGCCCCATCTTTAACCCCTTGCTGTCTGCTGTCATGAAGGCCAGTACGTGTAAGCTCTAATAACTTTATGACATTTGCAGATACTGTCTCAGGAATGTCTTATAAAATGGTCCTGGAGTCAGGTATCATGGCTGCCAAAAAAAACAAAAACAAAAACAAAAACAGAGGAAAGCATCACCCATCCTGAATCCTCACAGCCCAAGACAACTTGTATATACCTACACCCAGCAAGAGAAAAAACTGGGACGAAAATGGGTAGATTCTAGAACATTAGATCTGAGACTCAGGATTCTACCTCAAGCTCAGGGGCATCCATCCTACACGTGTGGTCCTGAGAAGATTTCAGCTTCCTGGAACAGACAGCTCTCTCTCACTTTGTTGTAAGTGTCAAATTAAAGCTGGGCATGAAAATATTTTATGACTATGAAAAGCTGTCCACACATATGGTCTGCTCTTTTATCATCTTCAAATTATTCAAAATGTTTCCTCATGGTTTCCTGATAAGAACTTCCCCCCCGGTTTGAATATTTCATTTTCAGGACTTCAGAAAACAGGAAAACCCATTTTGTCTGTTTGCTTTAGAGTGCCATTCTTTCCTAGAGTTGGAAGGATGATTTCACTCAGGGTACCTACTCTCTCTGCATTATCACCTGATAAGGCCTGTGTGACTTCTAATGGCAGTCCCAGGAGCAATAAGCTTACTATGCATTGTAATTAGAAAATCCAACCATTAGCAAGATGGGCTTGGTTCCTTTGGGGTCTCAGATTCTCCAGATACGTACATTTTGCTGATTCTCACCAAGACATGTGGAACAGATTCTATTGGCAATCCGGGTTGTGATTCTTTGCCTATGTTGTACCACACATCCCAACATTTCTGCCTTCCCTTCATTTGCTTCCAGATAGCATTACCCAGCCAAACATGGGGGATATAAGAATCCAAAAATCTGGCCTTCACAGGATACATGTGAATGTGTATATGTTTGTGAGCACATGTGTTTAAGTGTGCGCTTGTATTAATATAAACATGCAAGTGTCTGACATCAGTCTGGAAGACTTCTTAATGTTCCTCAACAAATGGAAAAATTAAATCTAGGCATGCACTCAAATTCCTTAGAATAGTAGTCAAAGCCCTTCATGGGTAGCCTGGGATTTGTTTATGGTTCATTCTCCTACCAATGCAGCTCTTCCACTTTGGGCCCTAGAAAGACTGAATTACTCACCATTCCTCTGAATGAACCACACTTGCTTTATGCATCATAGAACTTGCACATACTGTTTCTACAGCGAAGTGAAAGTTGCTCAGTTGTGTCCAACTCTTTGTGACCCCATGGACTATACAGTCCATGGAATTCTCCAGGCCAGAAGACTGGAATGGGTGGTTGTTCCCTTCGCCAGGTGATCTTCCCAACCCAGGATCCAACGCAGGTCTCCCACACTGCAGGCGGATTCTTTACCAGCTAAGCCACCAGGGAAGCCCCCACAGCTAGGAGTGCTCTTTAATACCTGGGGAATGTCTAATTATTCTTCACTATTCCTCTCAGCTGCTGGTCTCTGGGAAATCTGTCTGTCACATATAACCCCTGTGTTTCCTCCCATTATTATATTTATCACATTACATGGCAATTTCTTGCTTATGTTTTTGTTTCCTTTATGAGTGTGAGCTTTGGTAAAGCACACACTAAATGTCTTATTTGTCTATCAGCCAGTGTTCACACAGCAGACACACATCAATCACTTGTTGAACAAGGAAGAACAGATATGTTCCAATACAGGCTTTGCAAGTTCCACTGGTCACATTAAAAAGGTAAAATGATTAATTCTCTTTTGTTTTATGCTGCTGAATATTAACCAAGAGTTTATTTTATGATTAGAATGATGATGTGTTCAACTTATTTCAGACAGAATAAACTTGAGATGTTTGCAAAACATCTGAGTTCTAATTGGAAGAAAACTGTATGTTTGGTGAAATGGGTTTGGGCCGTGAGTATGCATACAAGGCATTTCTGAGCACAGTATGACTAAATGCCTGTGCAAAGAAAAAAAAAAAAGCATATGGAAGAGAAAACTAGACTTGGGGTTAAACATAGCAGATTAAACATAGACTTTTCCTTGATCTTTTTCACACCCTCCTAAAATGATAAAATGATACTGATGGACCAAAAAAGAAATAAATCTATGGCATAAAAGAGAATGAGAGAAGGGTTGATAGATAAGGAGAAATGTCAGTGGAATTATAGTAAAAGCCTGTGGGTGAGTAGTCACTCAGCCCATCAGAGAGGGCTGAGTGATTGGTATGGAAATCTGGAAGAGTCAGGCAATATGCAACTCTGAAGTCAGGAACAATGGGTAGAACTGTAAATAAGAGAGTTGGTTGAACGCGAATGTGTACGTAGTGAGCAGTTGGGTAGGTGTGTCAGTCTCTCAGCAACTGAGCAGTTAGACCCTCAGAAAAACTTCAAAAGTCTGTCATGCTTTTATAAAGCAAGACAGGAGACTTAGTCTCTTAATGGTTGATTCAGAGGGACTAGAGGGGGTAGCTTTTCCCTCCTCCAGGGGACCTTCCCAACCCAGGGATCAAACCCAGGTCTCTGGCACTGCAGGCAGATTCTTTACCAGCTGAGCCACCAGGGAAGCCTAAGAAGACTGGAGTGGGGAGCCTATCCCTTCTCCGGCACATCTCCCCAACCCAGGAATTGAATCTGCATCGCAGGCAGATTCTTAACCAACTGAGCTATGAGGGAAGCCCATTCTCAGGAACACTAGGCACAAATGAGGACAGACACAAAGCAATGCATGAGACACGTACGTTGATTGGAAGTCTGCCCCTGCTTGACTTCCAGAATCCTGGAAACAAAGTGTACGTTCTCCAGGCACTCATCGCCGGAGAAGTGATGGTCCAAAGGAAGAGACTTACGTTAGCAGTCATCTGTTAATATAAAGGTCAAGTTCTGTCTCCACCACCTTTTAGTAGAGCCCACAAGTGTACAAGATGTGCTCTATGCTTGCTCCATGGACACTTCTTAGTGAGACAGATAGATTAGAGAGATCATAGGTATAAATAAAATATAGATTCAAAAGTAAAGCTCTTATGAAAGAAATCAAAACAAACGTATATTATAAAAGGAACGCCCAGGAAATAAAAATAATGTAAATAGCACAAAGAAATGCCTGGAAAAATATAATTATTCCTTTGTGAGAAAAAAAGATATTTAATCAATGAAACATACACAAAATGTTGCAAAAATATTATACAGCAAAGGAAAATTATCTTGAAAATTGAAAACACAGAAGCAAAAATTAAACATGTGGATGCATGTGTATATATGTATATATATGTGTGTGTATATATATATATATATACTCAAAAGAATGATGCAATGTTAAAGAAAATCTCTCAGAAAGTAAGTAGAAAATATATATATAAAATAGGAAATAAAAGATACAATAGAAGATTAATACAGAAAATCTAATATATGACTAAAGTAAGTTGCAGATAACAGACAAAATGGAAAGAAGGTATTTACCAAAGAAATAATTCAACAAGGGCTCATGGAATGCCGAGAATATAAAAATATAATCATTATAAGAATTCAGAACATGACAAATAAATCAAATATTGTTAAAGCTTCCAAGAAATAAGAAATAGATCATATACAAAAGGACTGGGAATTAAAATGGCATTAGGCGTTCTAAAAACAATATTGGAATCTGCCAGACAGTAGTGTAATATCTTAAAAATCCTGAAAGACATTCATTTCACACCTAGAATTCTATACACAAACCATTATTTAATAATAATAACAATATTTTAGACATCCAGGGGATAACACAAAAACTTAATCATTTTGTACAGTTTTTAAGGAGAGTGGAGGATGTTTGAGGAATGCATAGGCAAGAAACTGGCAATCCAACATGAAAGAGGTGAAAGCAAGTGCCAGTGTAACGACTGAGGAGTGTCCTAGGTCAAAAGCTGTGGGCAGCTTCCAGACCAATAGTGCTGATTAGAGGAGGTGAATGGCTGCAAGGTCATGGCTGCAAGACAAGGGAAAGGAAAAGGAATCAATACACTAGTGTTACCTGATGTATTTCAGTACACTGAGAAAAACGGTTGAGATAAAAACTCAGAGAAGTAACCAATGCAAAATAAAAGGTTTCATTTCAATTTCAGGAAGTTTTATATATGTGCATATACACACACACACACACAGAGAACACAAACACACAATCCTAGCATGCTATGTACTTCACTGTGAACAATATTTATATTGTCATAATAATCTGAACTATAAATATAAATATAAAATTGATCTAAATATATCAGAACAATGGACAAAATAATTTTAACTGGCAGATCATGTTAGAATACAGAAGTCTTTCAGAGTATGACTTCAAGTCAGCTAAATATTTTTATAAACGAAACAGCATGCCCTTGTGTCCTAGGATAGAGATAAATATTTGAAGAAATCATGAAAAAAAGTTGAAAGAAGCTAACTCTGGGAAGAAGTGCAGTGGAGAACTTCTTCTTTTTAAAACTTGAATTATTTTACTTTTTAACCATAAATATTTTGTTTAAATACTGTACACCAATAAAAGGAGGAGGAACTTGGGTGGAAAAACACATATAGAAAGGTCCAGAAGATAAAAATAGGATCATAATCAAACATTCTTGTGCTAAGATGGAAGAGGACAGAATTACAAAAAATAAGGGGCAAGGGGCAGGGGCAGCTCAACAGTGAGAAATGCTTCAGAGATTCAAGTCAGGGTGAGGACTGAGGAAAATTTATTGAATTTGACCATTAAAGGGCCATCGATAGCATCAAGAAGGGCTGCTTCAGAAGGTCACCTGAGATTGCTCCAGGTTCTAGCTAAGAAAGGTCTTGCAGATAAATTAAGGATAAATCAGACCCTTCTACTCTGGGATCACTATTCATCTGATCAACTCAGCTGTGGTCAACCTCTAATGGGAATTTTTTGATCTTGTAGGTAAACAAAAAGGAAGATAAGAATCGCTCTTTCTCAGGCCAGAGAGTTGCAGTTTCTCCCAAGGATCAACTCATCAACAACTGTTTATTGAGCTGTTCCTGTGCTTTGTGTTCTGGATGCAGGGGGGGCGGGAAATAACACATAGTTTTTGCTCTCATGGAATATATGCTCTATTTAGAGAAGAAAGATACCATCAGACAAAATAAAAGACTATAGATGGGCATGAAGAGTCAAATTATAAATGTGTAATTTAGATTTCAGCTATTATAAAGGCTCATGAAGAGCAAAATAGCCAGGAAGCCTCACAGAGAAAGTCTAGGACTGAAATGAGACTTGATGGGATGACCAGAGGGAAAAGGCGATGAAAGACGAGAAAGAGTTGCTGTGGAGTTTAAGTCAGATGTGTTTCTCCAGGCACAAGCTCCAGCGTTCAGACACCCTTTCTGAATGAATGACAGCCTCTCTTTCTGTTTCAGCTCTGGCACATAGTAAGAGGGAGAATTTGGACTAAGCCAGTTTCCCTAGGTCTCAATGACAGTGTCTTTGGTGATGGCCTTAGGTGATGGCACCAAGGACCCCGTCCTATAGGGACACGGTATTTTTGAATTGTAAAACAGAGCAAGAAAGCAAGCAGTGCTGGAATGTGGGTTTGGGATGTCAGACCATGTGATTGCTACTCACCATTCACTTGATTCAATGGATTCACTCAGTTGATGCACATATAATAGGTCAGGTTTTTAAGGGAAATACGGCAGGCATTGTACCAACTAAGATAAACATTCTACAGCAAATCATGCAATTAGTCATTTAATCAGGCCATGAACATAGCCCATCAGGGTCTGTATCATCTGCTGTCCATCTCCTTCAACCTCTCATGTTCCAGAGCTGGGTCATCACTCAGACCTTCTCTCATTCCATGAACATGTTCCACTTCTTCTCTGTGCTCTTCTCTCCCTATTCCCATTCCTCTTCACTGTTTCTCCTTCTCCAGATCTTAGTTAAAATGTCCACAACTCAGGGAAGCTTTTATTGAAATCCCAGTTAGGGTCAGGTTACCCTGCTATCATAGCATCTAACGATTCTCTCAGTTCAGTTCAGTTCAGTCGCTCAGTTGTGTCCGACTCTTTGCGACACCATGAACTGCAGCATGCCAGGCTTCCCTGTCCATCACCAACTCCCAGAACTTGCTCAAACTCATGTCCATTGAGTCAGTGATGCCATCCAACCATCCCATCCTCTGTTGTGCCCTTCTCCTCCTGCCTTCAATCTTTCCCAACATCAGGGTCTTTTCCAATGAGTCAGTTCTTCGCATCAGGTGGCCAAAGTATTGCAGTTTCAGCTTCAGCATCAATCCTTCTAATGAATATCCAGGATTGATTTCCTTTAAGATTGACTGGTTTGATCTCCTTGCAGTCCAAGGGACTCTCAAGAGTCTTCTCCACCACCACAGTTCAAAAGCATCAATTCTTCGAGCATCAATTGAATTCTATGTCTCTCTTCTATAGCAACATTTACAAGTGTAAAAAGGAATTAAATATGTGATTTAAGTTCTGTGGTTCCTTGCTAAAATGTACACCCCAAGAGCAGACATCTTTATATTTTATCATTGCAACCCTAAGACTTAGTATGAATATCTGCCCATAATAAGCTTTCAATGCACATTTTCTGAATGACTAGTCAGATGTACATAAAAGCTATTTTCAGGATGTTTCAGAATGCATGGGCAGCAATTTATCCTGATGAATCTCTAACTTCCTTTAACAACCTGTTAGAGATCCATCTTCTTCAGGTTTATTCAGCCATCTCTGCTTCTATTTTTATATACTTGCAAGTTCTTAAAGTTATCTCACAAATGTCAGAGCCAGAACCAAATTACGTAATCTTTGTCCACTGTCACCAGGAACCAAGGCTTTTCTTTTTCTTTATTTTTCAATTTACTTGTAAAATCAGGGGGTGAGGAGGAAGGCTACTCTAATATGGGCATTTATCGCAGTATAGAAATAACTAGTAATTATGCTCTCTAAATGAACTTGACTTTATGGCTGGTGTCAGGTTTTGCTAAGTGCCCTGGGCCCAACAGAGACTAATTAGGCCTGAATTAAATATTAAAGCTTTCTGACACCCAGGTTTTGACGGTGACAGAGAGAAAAAAATCCTGTAACCTAATCTGCACCCAACAGGCGTAATTTATGTTCACTTCTTATAACAAAAGAAAATCCAATTATATAGCTGGCTGGAAGATATATTTAAAGAAGTTAATGTAAAAAAATTGCATAAACACACATGGAGTACATAAAATAACACAAAAAATATCAACAAATAGCTCTTGTTTGCCATCACCTACATCAAATGCCTGTTGATTGTTCTCCTATAAACCTATGTTTGCACAGGAAATAGCTTTTTGCCTATTAATGTGTTTGATGTCATAAAATGCAGGAGTCAGCCATGGTCCTTTGGCTGGCAAAAATATGATAATGCCATTTGACTTAGGAAAGGCCTGTTGGGTGGAGACCTCATTCACAATCCATCACAGGACCGCAGCTTTTTGTTCTTCAGGTATTGAACTTGTTAAGGCGCAACCTGCTTTTCTCACAGATGAGGCACAGCTAGGAAACATGGTCAGCATGCCAGTTCAGTCCCTAACTAGATGCATGATCTTAGATAAGCCATAGAGCCCCCGGGCCTTCGCTTGTCCTTTCTGTAACACGTGGCCTGTCATGCTGGTGGCCCCCAGTTCTGAGTGTTGATGTAGCGCCATGGTTTTCAGCACCCACAGGAAGCAAAACCGTAAACAAATTGTACCCAGTGTCTGGATGATAAAACAAAAACAAAACCCAGCATTTTACTAGTACACATATATTTTAGAAGCCCAAATGTGTGCTGTTTTTACTTGTTTTGAAGTCTCTTGGTGAGGGAAAAAGACCTGTTTTTAATATAATGTTTCTATAATGGAAAAGTGCAAATATAAACACAAATAGAACTGATGGCATAAGAAACCCTCAGGCACTCATTACTCAGATTCAATAAGTCAACTAATGGCCAATTCTGCTCCATCTTTCCTCTTCCACAGCCTCATTTTTTTGGGAAACAGATACCCATCACTATATTATTTTGTCAGTAAACATTTCAGATGTACATTCAAAATGTAAGGCCTCTTTCAAAAAATGGGGACATCAAATTTAAAATGAATGTTAGCTCCTAAATGAAAAAAATTAGTTTTTTTGACAAACAATATAGGAATGAGAAATTCTAAATGATCATTGTTTGTGGGTCAACCTCAGAATCCTATTTGTTTTTAGTTACATTTTTATGGTAGGATATGAGGTCCTGAGAACACCGAAAATACTTTCAAATAGAAGTCTTTCCGCAATGCACCTGGCAATATCAAAGACTCTTTTTCAAGTGAGCCAGGTTAAGAAAAGAACTTGAATGCTACCTTTTAAAAATAAAACAAGTTAATTTAGCAGTCAATCATAGTTCTCTCATTTTGATAAAATGCAACTTACAACATTTGGGGTACATATTACTTATCATTCTTCTTGTTATTATCATTTGCAATAGATTATTTTATGATTTTGAAAGAGCTACTACAGGACTCTGTGCAAAGTATGCCCTCAATAAGGATTTATTGAAAGAAAAATGAACAGGTAAAAATGATATTTTAATCAAATATTTGTGAAACAGTGAGAGATCGGTTGAAAACTCAGAAATCAGTTCTTAAAGCCACTGAAATCCTAGATGAGCACAAAGTCTTAGAACAATGATATGGTTCATTAAATGTAAGATATCACATTATTATTATTTTATTACTTATTATTACAGCTAGATTACTAGATATATACCCATCTTCTTCAGTTAGCTACTACCTATTAAATTTAGCAAAATTTGAAAATAAAGAGAAACTGTATTCAGGGGACAAAGCTAAAGAAGAAGTATACAACACTGTCTAAGAGGAAAAAAAATATAAGAATACTATACTGCAAATCAAGAGACCTGGGTTCCAGACCCTCCTTAGCTATCATTGACCTTAGTTATCTTGGATGATCATTTCCATCCATGAAGCTCTAGAAATACAATTAAATATTGAACCAAATAACTGTCCATGGCTCTTTCAGTTCTTAATTCTGTGGTTTATAACATATGGGTGGTGGGGACTAATTAAATAGGCAACAGGAAGGTACATCGTTTGGGAAATAATTTTTCAGTAGCATTGGGGCCTGTCTGAATATGTGGGGGCAACTTAAAGTTGGTGTCAGCCCATCTCTCCAAATTGGGCTGCCACACTTGTGTTAAAAAATAATTAGAATATGGGTAGTCCCAGGGTTCTTTTGAATCACACAGGAAGGAGGGCCTTTCTGAGTTTATTAGAAGGGAGTGTGATTTCCCTATGAAAGGGTGGTGTAATCAATTTGGAGACTATTAGAACCCTTCATTCCCTGGTTTGAGTGCAACAGCCTTCAAAGCCAGACTTATTTATTTATTTTCCCATTTTCTTCTCCTGCCCCCTCCACTGAAGCACATTATGAAATTATGGAAAGCCATTTTCTATCCAAAGGCAGCTGGTTGCCACGGGTTACGAGAGCCTTATCTGTCCCCAGGGTGATTTTGCTGACTGAAGCCATTACAGGTGGGAGGGGCTGAAGAGAAGGAGGGAGAGGCAGGCAGGACCAAATTCTCCAGAGATGGGGCTCTTCTGAATGTGTTAGGATGCTGCCTCTGAGGCCCAAGGGTCTCATACAGGCCTGGCATGGAATATGAACTTGTCTGAGGCAAGGGAGGTTGAGGGAAATGGGGTAAATAAGTGTTCTGTAAAATGCTTGGAAATATATTTCAGATGATGAGAGGACTAAAAAGGTCACAGCATGTTGAAAGTTGGGAATCACCTCATTAAAGACTGGATATCTCTCACTTTCTTTTTCTCTCTTCTCTCCCATCTCCACTCCAAATACTGTTTGTTCTTGCTGTTCAGTTGCTAAGTCATCTGCAGCTCTTTGTGACCGTATGGCCTGTAGCAAGCCAGAAGCCTCTGTCCACCATCTCCTGGAGTTTGCTTAAATTCATGTCCATTGAGTGGGTGATGCTGTCTAACCATCTCATCCTCTGCTGCCCCTGTCTCCTTTTGCTTTCAATCTTTCCGAGCATCAGGATCTTTTACAATGAGTCAACCTAATACTGTTAAATACCGTTCTTTTAAAATAATAGCGAATCAGATTAAGAAGTCAGTGTAGTTTTCTATTGGATATTGAATTTCTTCCACATTCTCCTACCCCCAGTAGGAGCTCATTCAATCTCTGTTTGAATTCCTAGACGGACAGGGAGCTCAATTCCTCTTAAGCTTAGTCATTGTATTATAAGTTTATTTGCATTAATATTGATATGAAGTCTAATATTTATTTGATAGTTGCTACATCTTGGCCTCCAGACTAATTGCTCTTATTTTACCCTCATAACTAATTAATGAAATTGATATACCTATTTCTTAGATGAGAAAACTAAGGTTCAGGGCCATATATCAAAAAAACTAGAGAGGTTTAAATTTGAATTAGTGTTTGAAGGATTCTAAAGTTCTGCTCTTTCAATTGTGCTAATATGCATATTGCATGCTTATGTCCTCTTTCTCTCTCTAAGTTTAAGCATCTCTATTACTCCAGTTTCATGCCTTTATTCCCATCACCTTCCTGGTGACCTTCTGGGTCTTCTCCCTTTGCAAATATCATCCATATATTATCATGTCCTAAACTATTTATTTAGTCTAGGCTGTCTGGCCACCTAATGGAAAAGCCTCTCTTCTAGTCTCCAATTTCTACTTCTATTAATTTATTCTGAAGCAAATATATTTTTTCTGGTCTCCACATGTACTATATTCCTGAAACACTTTGAGCCAGCTGTAAGCCTCAAGCCTATTTCACCCCTGCTGAGTTTAACTTATGTTCTTCTATCTTCTGTATTTTTTAAGTGAATTGTGGCAGGTGTTTACATTTCTTCATGTGAAATTTCATCTGGTTAGTTTTCTCATTCCAGGTAATGGAAACCTCTTTACATACTAATCTTTTCATGCAACATATTTGATTTGACCAACAACCTATGACTCATTCCCTGTCGTAAATTAAAATAGTATGATCATTATCAAGAATGTAGACAAAGATGTAACCTCCTGTACAGAAATCAACAATTGATATCAGATTACCTAGTAAAAGGATATTGGAACAGGACATAAAAGGAAGATGTGCTTTTGGGAAAAGACTGGCTAAAAATGGCATCAGTTTCTAGCTACATGGTTGCTAGCGGCAAGTAGGGTAGAGGAAGGTATTCTGTGCTAAGAACCAAAGCTAAAACCGTGAAAGCCTCAACAGACACCGGCTCTCTACACATAATGCTGAGAGTGCTTTTAAGTTACTTCAGAAATCAGACAAACGTTAATTCAGTTAGCAAATAACTAATAGCCCCTACCAGACAGGTATCAAAAAATGTCTTTTTTAAAAAATAATTTATTCCACAAGTCTCTGTCCTTATAATTGTTGCCCTCATGGAGCTTACAGAGCAGTGAGGGGTAAAAAGAAAATCCACAAACTAATTGTGATTAGAACTATAAAGAAGATAATTGAGTTTTGAATAGGTGGAATAATTTAGATGAATAATTTCAGAATGTTTCTCTAAAGGAATAACTTTAAAAGTGAGACCTGAAGGATCTATAGTTTTATTTGGGCAAAGAATAGGGGAAAAAAAGATTGTTTCTGGTAGAAAGCTTTGAGAGAAAAAAAAAAGGAAAATTTAGGGAACTAAAAGAGAAAAAATAATAGCTGAAGAGCAATGAGCAAGGAGGCTGGTGAGCTGTAAGCTGTGAAATGCAGATAGCAGTAGGTCACATAAGGGCTTTGCATAAGAAGCTTGCATATTATTCTAAATCTAATTAGAGTCTATAGAAGGGTTTAAGAAAAAGATAACTTAATTAGATTTGTATTTAAAGAAGATAGATTTGGCTGTGATGTAGAAATAAAGTGAAGGAAGTCAGAAATGAAAATAAGTAGACCAGTTAAGGGGTGCTGCAGGGTCGAGATCAAGGGAGTCGTGGTGATAGCTTATATTTGAGTAGTACCATTGCAAAAGGGAGCAATATTGAGGCTCTTTTCAGGTAGGTTGCATGGGACTTGGTTTTGAAGATGGAGTCAATGGTAAGTAAGCAACACATCAAAAATTATAAAATTCCAGTAGTCCCAGGGTTTTTCCTTAGAGAATTTATAGCCTTCAGGAAGATCAGAAACTGAAAGTGCAAGTCACTCAGTCATGTCTGACCCCTTGTGACACCATGGACTGTAGCCCGCCAGGCTCTTCTGTCCGTGGAATTCTCCAGGCAAGAATACTGGAGTGGGTGTCCTTCCCTCCTCCAGTAGGTCTTCCCTGACCCAGGGATCGAACCCAGATCTCCTGCATTGCTGGCAGATTCTTTAATATCTGAGCCAACAGGGAAGCCAAATGTGTATACAGATAAGAGATATATATCTCAAGAGGTTTGGGGAACACAGAAGGGGCCCAGTTTATACTAGAGGATCTCAAGGAAGACTTCACAGAGGTGGTGGCATTTGAAGCATGTCTTAACATAGGGGCTACATTTCAGGATGCAGAGATGGAAAAGTAAACACCATTATAACTATGCAGATATGTGAGTAATTTCATCTCTACAGATACTTATGTAGTTACGTATATGGCACAATATACTAAATGCCTACAATATGGCAAGAAGGTTATACAATTTTAAAAAGATCTTTTTGATGTGAACCATTTTCAAAATCTTTATTGAATTTATTACACCACTGCTTCTGTTTTACGTTTTGGTCTTTTGCCTGCAAGGCCTGGGCATCGTAGCTCCCTAACCAGGAACTGAACAAGCACCCCCTGATTGGAAGGTGAAGTCTTAACCTCTGGACCACCAGAGAAGCTCCAAGAATTTTATACATTCTAATGCAACATTTAATGTAGAAGTAGATATTCATTTTTACCCATTTTATAGAAAAAGGAAGTTATAGAATAATTAAGGTACTCAATAGTACACAAGTGTATACATAATTGAGCCTGTTCTGAACTTAAATCTGTATTTAAAAAAATTAAATTCATAACTATAACATCTGTCCCTCAACACTCTATGCCTTATTTTTTCATAATACTTATACTATCTAATGTAATACATATTTTAAAAAAATTATCAGCCTCTACCACTAGAATATTAAGCCCTTGAAATGTCAGCATTTTCCTGTTTTGTTCACCCCCCAATCCTCAGCACTTGGGTGAAGACTATACACTCAAATGATTCAATGGGAGGAACAAATCTGAAAACTGGATGATTCTAAACCCATTTTCCTCCCACTAACTAAGATCTGCTATCAAATAGGAATATATCAGTTTTTAATATTATTGATCTATTTTTACCAACTCAATTCATATTTGATACTATCTCACTTTCTTTTTATTACCCACCAGTCAGTCAAAAATAATTTATTGACCCAAGTGCTAGGTTCTCCAGGTGACTATGAAGATATACAAGACAGACTATGCCCTCGGGAAACATGTGATATATTTGAAGACACATGACATAATCCTTTGAAAGGTTAAATAATACTAACACAGTGATATAATCAATATCCCAAGACTGCATTAAGACAAAATTGAAGTGCCAAAAAGAACAATAAGGATAATAAATATTATGGCAGATAAGAAGACATTATTGAGGATTGAGTTGATCTATTTTGGTTTCATAGAGGAAAATAGCTTTGACCAAGTTATTAAAGATAGGTAAGATTTCCTTAGGTAAGGAAAAAATATGAGGATGATCCAGGAAGGAGCCAAGTAGGAGCAGAAACGAATAGGTGAACCTAAATAAACTGGAGGAACAGTGCATAGACAAGGCTGACTGGACCAGGGAATGGGAACAATTTGAATTTCTGGGATACTATGCCCAATGTGAGAACTGAATTAATTCAATGAGGTTTCCAAACATATCTTGATATTAAGCCATGACTTAAGATGACTGACAAGTTTTACTTTTGAATTCTTCACAATGGCAAGGTAGGTGAATACCAACACCTCAGTGTCATACATGAAGGGATATGGGGCAGGTATTGCCATGGAAGCTTACAAGTCACAGGTCAGAAAGATCCCCTGTTCTGTCAGCAACATGTAGAGAAGGATCTGCTGGAAACATAACTGGTTTGAATCTTAAGGCAAAGACCTTGCTCCCTTGCTACTCCAGAGTGCAATGGCAAAGCACAGTGTTGAAGGAGAGCTCCTTGCCAGGCTTTCTGGGGCACATGCCAGCTGTGTAGGAACTTGTTGAGAAAGGCAGCCTCCAGAACCCACCTCCTTTATAAACTTCAGATTTGACTTATGGGCCAAAAGGGGTTCCTGGTCCCTGGTGAAGTTGGAATCAGACATCTGTTTCTAAGCAACCTAAGTCTTCAGGGATAGTCTCCAAAGCCATCTCTCTCACCAGCTTATTGATGAATTGAGCATCTCAAATATGCTCTATTGATTTAGAAGAATGAGCACTGACTAATTCATTTATTTATTCAAAAATGTGTATGTGGTACCTCAGTTTAAAAGCAGTATCAGTACAGAAGTTCCCTGGTGGTCCACTGATTAAGAGTCTGAGTTTTCACTGCCAAAGGCCTGGGTTCACTCTCTGGTGGGGGAACTAAGATCCTGTAAGCCATGCAGCCAGACAAATAAATGAGTAAATGAAAGCACTGGAACTACTATGCGCTGGCACTAACCTAGACATTCGTGCACATCAGTGAATAAGACAGAGCCTCTGCTCAGGGAGGATGATGCTGTGATGAGGACTGTGAGAGGACCAGGCACTGGATGCTGCGGGAAGCCAGGGGAGGTCCACCCAAAGGATGGCGAGGTCTAAACTGAAACACAGAGATGCGCCAGGGGTGGACTCTAGGGAGTCCGGGCTCTCCAGACAAAGAAACTGGCCTGAGCAAAGATGTAGAGTGTGTGTGTGTGTGTGTGTGTGCACGCTCAGTTGCTTTAATCGTGTCCAACTCTTTGTAGCCTGCCAGGCTCTTCTGTTCATGGGATTTCCCAGGCAAGAATACTGGAGTGGGCTGCCATTCTCTCCCCCAGGGGATCTTCCGGACCCAGGGATCGACCCACATCGGCTGCATCCCCTGCACTGCAGGAGGATTCTGCAATCCTGAGGAGCCTGAGCCACTGAGGAAGCCCATGCAAAGGTGCAGAGATGAGGAAAAACAGAGCCTGAAAGTCATTCTTTGGGGCAGGAGCATAGGGAGAGATGGAGAAGCAGACAGGGCTCAGATCAGCAAAGTTTTCCAGTCATGTTAAGGGATCTGACCATTGTCTAACCCTTTAAGGCTTTTTATAAGGGGGGCAGAATGGGCAGATCACATTTGTAAAGGGTCTGCCCAACAGCACTCTGCTAAAAATATAACATGAACCACAAATACAAGCTACAAACGTTACATTTAAATTTTCTAATGGCCCCATTTTTTCAAGTAAAGGAAAAGTTGAAAATAATCTTTGAAATATATTTGATTTAACACCATGTATCTAAAAAAATGTATAGTTTCAACATGAAATCAATACAAACATTGTTAAGGTAGAATTTTATATTATTTTATTTGTACTAAGGCTTCGGCAGCCGCTGTGTATTCTATACTCACAGCACATCTCCAGTTGAACACACCACATTTCCAGTGCTCAACAGCCACACGTGGCTAGATGTTATCCACCACCCTCCACGCGGCACAGGCCTAGAGAGTGGTGGACAGTAAAGAGTTTGGCATAAAGAATGACAGAAGTCAGGGTAAAGAAAATTTGAAGGGATTTTAAACTTAATGCTTATTGCAGCGCAAACTCCAACATGGGCGGGTCCACGTTGAATTGATTCCTGGCCAAAGACCCAGGTAGGATAAGACTAAGAAATGGACAGGGACAGATACCAGCAAGGGGCAAAAAAATTTTTTTTTAATGTTTAAATGCTAATTATGTGTAAGTCATGCAACCAAAATATAACCAGATGACCCCAATCTATGCAGATATATATGTGAAACAGCTACAGTCCCTTTTCCCAATCATCTCAGTACATCTATGGGTCCCTACTGGCAGGCTACAGTCCATGTGGTCACAAAGAGTCAGACACAACCTAGCAACTAAACGATGACAACTATAATCCAGTTCAGTCATCCATAATAAAACTTGAAATTCACCAAGCTTGCTGCTCACTCATTGCTAAAGTGCAAATTCTGATTTCACTGGCCCTTATGCTTTCAAACTCTTCCTTGCTGTGAAGGGAGAAGAGAGCCACCACCTTCCTTCCATGGTGTTTTGAGTTAGAGGCGAACACCCAGCAAGATTGTGCAGCTGCAGAGGAGCTGAAATGAACACAATGTCTCTTAGCTGACAGATGGACCCCTCTCCTTCCCAGTGGGTTAGCATGCTAAGAGCATTCCTTGGCAAGGACAGAGTTAATTGAGAGTCATGACACTCCTGTGAGAACCATCTCTCTCCACTCGCCCGTTAAGGTTCAGGATCAGAACTGAGCTTCAAGACCAAGGCAAAGAGAAGAGGAAAGGAGAGAATGGATGCCAAGTCTTAGAGCATACAGCTCTACAACCATCCTCCATCAGATGAAGTCTAGGAGCATCAGAAGGTTCCCTCCAAGGCTGGACTCTCTGAGTTTGAACCCTAACTCCACCACCTGCTGTGTGTCTTGGGGTAAGTTACTCATCTGTGTCTGTTTCCTCATCTGTAAATACAGATAAAATAGCATTCACCTCGTAGAGTTCTTTTAAGATGAATATTGTTTAAAAATTGGGGAAAATACCTAATGCCTTTGCAATGCAATTCTGACATTAACTCCCTGGAGTTATTGCAGACTTCACAGGCTAATGGCACAGGCTTCTGAAATTGCCCTCACTTCAGATACTAGCCACAAGCTTGGGTCACCAAGCTTCTCATCATTCAGACCAACTGGCTACAGGTTCAGGAGTTTCCACCATATGCTCAGGTTCAATCATTCTCTGGAACAGCTCACAGAAGTTAGGAAAGTACTATACTATGATTAAAGTTTTATTAAAAGGATGTAAATCAGAACCAGTAAAATGAAGACCAATATAGGGCTGAGAAAGTCCCAAACACAAAGATTCTGAGTTCTCAGGATGCATCCTCCTCCTGCAACCTAGACACTCTCTCCAGCTTTAGGTCACCACATGTTGGTTTTCCAAACATGACCGGCCCCCACTCTGAACCTATATTGGAATCAACCATAAGTGACCTTGTTAGCATGAAGGCAGATGTCATCTGAGAAGCCCACTGTAAATAAACTTCAAGAGTGTAGAGGATCCCTGCCAAGAACAAGAGACAAAGGCCAACACAATTCTTTATTATACAATACCTGGTATCTAGATTGTTCCATGGAAGAAAGGCTATGACAAACCTAGACAGCAAAGATCCATATAGTCAACGCTACAGTTTTTTCAGTAGTCACGTATGGAAGTGAGCATTGGACCGTGAAGAAGACTGCACACCAAAGAACTGATGCTTTCAAATTGCAGTGCTGGAGAAGACTCCAGACAGTCTGGACTGGAGAGTCCCTCAGACAGCAAAAAGATCAAACCAGTCAATACTAACGGAAATCAACCCTGGATGCTCATTGGAAGGACTGATGCTGAAGCTGAAGCTCTAACATTTTGACACCTGATTCACTGGAAAAGACCTTGATGCTGGAAAAGATTAAGGGCAGGAGGAGAAGCGGGTAACAGAGGATGAGACAATTGGATGGCATCCCCAACTTTAAGGACATGAATTTGAGTAAATTCCCAGAGATACTGAAGGACAGAAAAGCCTGGCATGCTGCAGTCCATGGGGTCTCAAAGAGTCAAAAATGACTTAGGGACTTAACAACAAGCAAATTCTACATGAATACTAATGCATACCAGGGCTGGCAAACATTTTCTGTCAGGGTTAAATAGCAAATACTTAATCCACCTATAATGCAGGAGACCCCAGTTTGAGCCCTGGATCAGGAAGATCTGCTGGAGAAGGGATAGACTACTCACTCCAGTATTCTTGGACTTCCCTTGTGGCTTAGCTGGTAAAGAATCTGCCTGCAATGTGGGAGACCTGGGTTTGATCTCTGGATTGGGAAGATCTCCTGGAGAAGGGAAAGGCTCCCCACTCCAGTATTCTGACCTGGGGAATTCCATGGACTATACAGTCCATGGGGTTGCAGAGAGTCGGACACAACTGAGTGACTTTCGCTTTCACTTAAGTATTGTAAACAATATAGTCTCTATAGAATATTCTTGCCTTCCTTTTTTTTTCCAACAGCCCTATAAAATGTGAAAATCATTTTTAGCTCATTGACCCAACAAAAATGGGTCATAGACTGGATCTGGCCCACCAGCCTTAGTTTGCTGAGCCCCAAAATATACCACTGTTAAGTTAATGTATATTGTCAATAAATAAAATTTCCTTCTCCAGGGGATCTTCCCTACCAAGGGATTGAACGCGGGTCTCCCGCATCGTGGGCAGACGCTTTAACCTGTGAGCCACCAGGGAAGCCCAATAAGTACTATTATTGTTATTGGGCTGATGCTGTTGCTGTCATCATCATCATCATTACTGAAGAAGCGGGTCTCATCTCAGCTGTCAAAGCCTTTGTCATTGCGTGTGTGACCCGTGCCATTCCAGCCACATGAAATTCTGGGTCATGTTCTAAGGTAGTCCACCTCAGCTACTGTTCAGAAATGAGATGCGTAAAGAGAAATAATTTCTGTTTCATGCATTGTCTGACATTTTATTTCTTGTTCTGTTGTGTTGGTTCACTGAGTAACTCAGTCTAAAAGGAAATGGCATTCCAGGAGTATTGTCTGTATTGTCAAAAAATAACTTTTAAATTCTCTGATTACCACTTTGGCTGAGAAGTTCTTGTCTTCTGTCTCTATTTGTCATTTCCCAAAGCGCCCTCTCTGCACTCACTATTTCCTCCCAAAACAAAGCTGCACATCCCACATTGCTCAGGTGAAAGGAGAAATAGCCATGGATTAGACGCTGTGTTTCCTCCTTATGATTTCCATGGCTAGAATTGGCGCAAAAGAAACATTAGCAATCGCTTACCTCAAGGCTCATATAAATTAACATTAATAATGAAGAAGGGGAGAAAAGATATGGTCTTTGAGATGCAGTAACTGCTCAAAATTTTGGCACGGGACTCTGCAATATTGACTAATGAGCAAGAACCAGGGAAATCACTTTAAAGATTTAAACCACTTGTTTTTTAATTCATGTGAGTGTCAGTCTCATTTCATTCTTAAATATTTGCCCTTCATACCCAGAAGCAAGATTTGCTCCAGGAGTGGACAAATTATGTGGCATTTGTCTAAAATGATAGGTCTAATTATTGCTCTAAAATCCTGAAATATTTTTGAGCTCTCACTAAAAAGTCAAATGCAAGGAATTCATAATGATTTTACAGTTGATTCGAGGCCCCATTTCTCTATGCTGAACCTGGGAGTTGGAGGATCAAAAAACTAACCAAAAAAAGAAAAGACTTCTTCCATCAGGTCACTTCCTGAGCTTTTTGGTGGCTGAATAAGAGAATTTGAGAGAATAGAGAATACAGGAGGTAGATGACTTTCAGTAAAACACACACACACACAGAAAATGGGTCAGACTGATTCTGATTACACACGAATGATACAGGTGTAACCTTAAAATATATGTTTCTGGAATCTTAATATTTTGTAAATGTAACTTAAAAACACGGGCAGTGCAGGCAGGCCTCCCTTTAGTCATCTCTGTAGAAATGAGAGTGGCCGTCAGTAAGCACGCAGCATCATGTGCGCACTCCATCATGAGTGCCTGCTATATGGATCCCCGTGGTGACACTTTCTGTAGAGCAAATGAATATTTTAAAACATGCAGAATCAGTTCTGGAGTTTATTGGTTGGGATGAATTACTTTCTCCGAAGAAGAGGTTGCTTAACCTGAGAACTAGCTGGGCAGTTATCACTGAAGGCAAAGCAACTGATGCCAAGTGGAGATGGACCAGGGCCTCTGTAGTTGTGGGTGCGGGCAGCGGTTAAATCAGAGGCGATTGAGAGCAAGGAGGCTTTTTCAAAACTGTGCTTTTACACAGGCTGTTTCTTCTTCCTGAAATCTCTGCTTTCTCTCTGATTCCTCAATATGTAATGTTGAACATAAACACATCCCTTGAGCTTTATCTCAAGCAACACTTCCTTTGCCAGGCATTTTCTGCAGCCTCCCACTTGATTTGTGTCTTTTTCTTTCTTTGTTAGCACTCAGTCTATGCCTCTATTGTGAAACTTATCATTGTATTGCATCTGTTGATTTCTTGTCTCTTTCCTTCTCCGGTCTGCTTCCATGATTTTAACCAAATGTGCTATATAATATAGTCAATGCTTCATGAATATTAGATGGATGAATAAAGCAGCGAATGGATGAAGGGATTCTTCTACTCTCTCAGGTGGTACTCTAAATCCTGGTAATGTGAAAGCAATACTTCCAAGAAAAAGCCCATGTATGTATAAGGAATAGTCTACGGTGCGTCTATTTCCAGAGGAATTGACAGCCATAGCTCTAGCGTTCTGATCTGGACAAAATGAACCATGACATAAGTGGTTTGTACACATCATTTCTTCATCTTTGTTAATCCCTTCTTGTTGTTATTTATTTGCTAAGTCATGTCTGACTTTTTGCAACCCCACAGACTGCAGCACACCAGATTTCTTTGTCCTCCACTATCTCCTGGAGTTTGCTCAAATTCATGTCCATTCAGATGGTGATGCTATCTAAACATATCATCCTCTGTTGCCCCTTTTAGTCCCTCTGTGAAACTTCTTACCACCTAGGCATTCTTTATCCTGTCAAAATTCACTTCTCCTCCAGCTTTCCAGCTGCTGCTGCTGCAAAGTCACTTGTTTATATGAAGGAATATCAATAATGCCATGTAGCCATTCTTAAATGTTTGGGTCTCAGGAGTTTATCAACCTCTTGAAGCCTATTTTCAGATTCCTGGAATTTTGGATATCAAATTAAAAAAGACTACTTCTTTTTAAATTATAAGATATTCTTTCTATTGATATTAAATATATATGCAAATATATATTTATATTTTGTATATTTACAAATATAAATAAATTTACATGTATTTTGCAAGGAGATCCAACCAGTCCATTCTGAAGGAGATCAACCCTGGGATTTCTTTGGAAGGAATGATGCTAAAGCTGAAACTCCAGTACTTTGGCCACCTCATGCAAAGAGTTGACTCATTGGAAAAGACTCTGATGCTGGGAGGGACTGGGGGCAGGAGGAGAAGGGGACGACCAAGGATGAGATGGCTGGATGGCATCACGGACTCGATGGACGTGAGTCTGAGTGAACTCCAGGAGATGGTGATGGACAGGGAGGCCTGGTGTGCTGCAATTCATGGGGTCGCAAAGAGTCAGACACGACTGAGCGACTGAGCTGAGCTGAACAGATATGGAGTCAGTTATATTTTTATGGAGTCAATCTTAGAGATAACTGAAATATCAAGGCTATGCTATTTATGTAATTGAATTAATCCTGGGAAAGGGAACGGTAGAGAGGATTTAAGTAGCAGGCCACCTGGGACATTTTGGAATTCTTTCATCAAAACAAAAGCAAAAAAATAATAGAAGTGTTTTTTACAGGTCTATGTTTATGGATATTGGATGGTGGAAGAATTCTCTTAAACCAATTTAATACTAACATTTAATTCTTCACTGAGCCTTAGTTCTGTTATCTATAAAATGGGAATGAAATTTTTTGCCTTGAATACCTAATAGACCTGTGGAGAGATCCAATAATGAGTGTGAAATCATTTTGTAATCTGCTAGATGCTACTGCGACTAGCAGAATTACTGACTTAAGTTCCTGTTCTCTGCCAAGGAAACAGTAAGTGAAATTGTGTTCAAGTAATAATAGATGTTTGCTGTGTTCCTGTAATAAGGGATACCAGGAGGCTCACAAACAATACTGGTCGCAACACCAGACAGGTCGTATAAGGCACATCTGGATACAATTAAAGAAGCACCAACATGGGGGGAACTGGTATCACAGAGGGAGTGAAGAGACGAGAGACGCACTAAAGGGCCTGCTCTTCATTCTTAGATGGAGATGAGATGGAGATGGAGATGGAGATGGAGAGCAGAGGGATCAAGAATGCTTCCAACTGTAAGAGACACTGAGTGGCTCTGAGTGTGCAGTTTTCACAGCAGGAGGAAATCGAATTGAAAAGCCTGGGGAAAATGCCTCCAAGTTTCCCATCTCTAAACTGGGAAAGCAGGAGGAGGTCAGAGGATGCCACTGAGATTCTGATTAAAGATATGAATCACTTCCACCTCCTAAAGGTTCTGCACCTAATTGCGCCATGACAGGGTGGTGGTCCCTTACCCCAGCAAGCAATGCCCTGACACCAGTTAGTTGTCCTATGAGTCAACTCAATTCTGACACTATTTACCTGGAGAGAGCATCAGATCCCACAGGTGAAGGGCTCAGTCTTATAAGACAGTCCCCCTACCCCCTACTTCAGATGTCAATCACAAGTCCGGGTTGTCAACCAGCCTTCTGACCACTGGCTGTAGATTAGAAGTTCCCATGACCAATCCTCGGATTTGAATAGTTTGCTAAAGCAGCTCACAGAACTCAGAGAAACTCTTTATGTGTTAGATTACCAGTTTATTGATTTTGGTGTCTCAGATGGTAATGAATCTGCCTGTAATGCAGGAGACCTGGGTTTGATCCCTGGATTGGGAAGATCCTCTGGAGAAGGGAATGGCTACTCATTCCAGTAACCTTGCCTGGAGAGTTCCATGGACAGAGGAGCCTGGGGTGGCTACAGTCCAAGGGGTTGCAAAGAGTTGGACACAGCTGAGCAACTAACACTCACTTCTCACTAGCTTATTACAACAGGATACAATTTGTGAAGAAATGTCTAGGACAAGATATACAGAAAGGGCACAGAACTTTCATGTCTTTTCTGAGTGTGCCACTCTCCTTAAACCTTCATGTGATCACCAACCTGGAAGCTCCTCAAACCCCATGCACTTGGGATTTTATGGAGGCTTCATTATACAGGCATGATTAATGATATGATTGGCTTGTTGTTGTTCTTGTTTAGTTGCTAAGTTGTGTCTGACTCTTTTGTGACCCCTGAACTACAGCTTGCCAGGCTCCTCTGTCCATGGGATTTTCCAGGCAAGAATACCGGAATGGGTTGCCATTTCCTTCTCCAGGGTATCTTCCCAACCCAGGGATCGAACCTGCATGTTCTGTGTCTCCTGCATTGGCAGGTGGATTCTTTACCACTGAACCACCTGGGAAGCCCCTGAAATAACTGCCTGTTGGTGATTATTTCAACCCCCAGCCTCTCTCCCCTTCCCTGGAGTGGTGGGACTGAAGATTCCAACCTTTAATCGGGTAGTTAGGCTTTCCTGGTGGCTCTGAAGGTTAAGAATCTGCCTGCAATGCAGGTTACAGGGAGGGTCCCCTGGAGGAGGGCATGGCAGCCCACTCCAGTATTCTTGCTTGAAGAATCCCATGGAGAGAGAAGCTTTGTGGGTTATAGTCCATGGGGTCATGAAGAGTCAGGCACAGCTGAGCTACTAATATATACACACACACAATCAGGTGGTTGGTTTGGCTGGCAGCCAGCCGCCATCCTTCAGTTCAGTCGCTCAGTCCTGTCTGACTCTTTGCAACCCAATCACTGCAGTATGCCAGGCTTCCCTGCCCTCATCCTTAGGGTCTTTTAATCTCAGATCATTAACTTGACAAAAGACACTTAGCTCACTTTTGTGAGTGAGTGAGTGAAGTCGCTCAGTCATGTCTGACTCTTTGTGACCCCATGGAAACTGTAGCCTACCAGGTTCCTCCATCCATGGGATTTTCCAGGCAAGAATACTGGAGTGGGTTGCCATTTCCTTCTCTAGGAGATCTTCCCAACCCAGTGATTGAACCCAGGTCTCCCACATTGTCAGTTCAGTTCGATCACTCAGTCATGTCCGACTCTTCGTGACCTCATGAATTACAGCACGCCAGGCCTCCCTGTCCATCACCAACTAACTCCCAGAGTTCACTCAAACTCAAGCCCATCGAGTAGGTGATGCCATCCAGCCATCTCATCCTCTGTCATCCTCTTTTCCTCCTGCCCCCAATCCCTCCCAGCATCAGAGTCTTTTCCAATGAGTCAACTCTTCGCATGAGGTGGCCAAAGTACTGGAGTTTCAGCTTTAGCATCATTCCTTCCAAAGAACACCCAGGGCTGATCTCCTTTAGACTGGCTGTATCTCCTTGCAGTAGACGCTTTACCATCTGAGCCACCAGGGAAGATATATTCCAAGGTTTTTAGGATCTCTGTGCCAGAAATGGGAACAAAGGTCTAATACATATTTCTTCTAATAAATCACAGTGTCACACTCTCTAGAAAATTCATCACATATACAATTTTAAAATATATTTTCAGGGCATTTATAGATTCTTTAGGGTCTTTAGAAACCAGAATAACAGAGCCTATTCTATTTTAACTAGAGTGTCCACTTCTGATGAATGAAAGTCACAAGATATTGAGTGCTTCCTATGTACCATATTTACCATGTATTATGTCTCATGTACTTCTTCAAACAGCCCTAATAGATAGGCCTATTATTTCTCCCAAATTGCATCTGAGGAAACTGAGGCTCAAAGCAGCACAACAATTTATCTAATATCACGTAGTCAGAAGTCTGGGAACTGAAGTAGAACTAGCTGTTTCCAAAGTGAGTAAGGTAGAGAGAGTCTCTACTGATATTTCATGCATCCATGTTGCTACTGGATGGAGTAGGTCTAAGTGTCTCTGCTAGGGGGAGGGAACGGCGTGAGTTGAAGTGCCTGTTGCCCTTGGCCCAGAAAGACAGACATTAGAGCGACTGCCATGCACAAACCTGGTGTTCACACTGACACCCCCAGGGACTGAGGCCCTGGCCCTGCCTCTGCTCTCTTTTCCCTCAGCTACAGAAAGAGCTCAGGAATGTAACTGGCTTCATTAACTGTCTCTCTCTAGGGACGTGTGACAGCCCAAGGCTTGTGACTGTGGCTTGGGAGTAACAAAGGAGTCAACCTCTGAATGTGGAGGGGGCAACCCTGCGCCTCTGAGGGGCCCGCAGGTCACAGGCGGCACTGATTTCACAGCAAAGCAAGGTGTTTGCCAAAGGAAGGACAGATGGTCCCGGCCACCAGTTATTTATTTCTATAATTAGCTGTGTGCTGTGATCGCCGATCATGGAGAAATTACTACTTCCTATGGAATTCCTCCCATCATTATGGAAGGAATGGGAATTAGAAGCCAAGGAGAGGATATGTGTTGAATGGTAACTTCCCAAGCAAGTCCCTGGGTGTGCAGCAGTGCTGGGAAGGAGGGCGGGGCCTAGAGAAATAGTCTGAATCAGACAAAAGGACTGAGTGTGAAGTCCATCTCTACCAGGATCATGTGTTTTCACATAGATGTTACCCGTTCTGTTATTCTCATCTAACTGAGAAGAATATTTTGAGAAGGGACTTTGACCATGGATGTGATAAATTTCTACTGGTTACATATGATTGGTCCTATGAAACATACTAAGATTTTTTTAAATCCCTGAATTCAGTATATTAGACAAACGGATGTGTATCTGAATCAAGGCCTCTTCATGTATTAGCCACCAAGTTCTGAACAAGTGAAGTTAAATCTCAGACTCTCGCCTTCACTGTGTGTGAAGGGAAATTCCTGTGTCTAACGGAGGTATTGTGAGAATTGAAGGAGCATTTACATGTAATGGGCTTCCAAGGTGGTGCTAGTGGTAAAGAACCTGCTTGCCAGTGCAGGAGATGTAGAGATGTGGGTTCGATCTTTGGATTGGGAAGATCCCCTGGAGGAGGAAACGGCAACCTATTCCAGTGTTCTTGCCTGGAGAATCCCATGGACAGAGGAACCTGGTGGGCTACTGTCTACAGGGTTGCAAAGAGTCAGACATGACTGAAATAAATTAATATGCATACATACATGTAATATCCCTAGGCCAGTGGTTGGTATAAAGTCGGCACTTGATAAACAGGCATTAATTCTGTTATTTTAATTTAGCAGAGAAGACAGCTCTAAAAACAAAATGTTTATCTAAAATGACATAGAATAAGTCTAGTGCTAAATTGGTCTAGGGGCAATTCATCTAAGATGTTGAGAATAAAGAAGGAATAATTAATAATGTTCATCTAAGATGTTGAGGATAAGGGAGGAATAATTAATATTGATAGCTTTCTCTGGTCCACTTTTGAACAATAGGCTTTTATCCACTAGAAACACTCTTATAATAATGCAGATTTCTGTGACAAGCCTTGTGGATTGCTATGTACGCAAATTATCATTCCTTTCAGTATTCTCTGGTCTTGCATTCTGCCTTAGAAGTGGAGTTAGAATTTAGAATACATTGTTGTAGTTCAGTCACTTAGTCGTGTCCAACTGTTTGTGATCCCAAGGACTGCAGGCTTCACTGTCCTTCACTACCTCCTGGAGTTTACTCAAACTCATGTCTATTGAGTCAGTGATGCCATCCAACCATCTCATCCTCTGTCGCCCCTTGTCCTCTTGCCTTCAATGTTTCCCAGCATCAAGGTCTTTTCCAATAAGTCAGCCCTTCGAATCAGGTGACCAAAATATTGGATCTTCAGCATCAGACTTTCCAATGAATATTCAGGGTTGATTTCCTTTAGAATTGACTGGTTTGATCTCCTTGCTATCCCAGGGACTCTCTTCTTCCCCAGCACCACAATTTGAAAGCATTAATTTTTGGCATGCAGCCTTCTTTATGGTCCAACTTTCACATCTGTACATGGCTACTAGAAATATCATAGTTTTAACTATATGTACCTTCATTAGCAAAGTGATGTCTCTGCTTTTTAATATGCTGTCTAGGTTTGTCATAGCTTTTCTTTCAAGGAGAAAAAGTTTTTAATTTTATGGCTGCAGTCATCATCCACAGTGATTTTGGAGCCCAATAAAATAAAGTCTGTCACTATTTCCATTTTTTCCCCTTCTACTTACCATGAAGTGATGTTAGTGGGTATATTTCTGATACCCTCCTCGGAATGAGCCCCTCACACATCTTATTTCAAACAACAGGGCTTGTACCTGGGAAATAAACTGAATTTTTTTAAAAGCCATCTTTTTTATGGAAGTCAAGAAAGGGAAACAGACTCATAAGACAGGAAGGGCCTGTTTGCCCACTTATTTATCTTAATTAATATTTTCAAGGCAGTTATCCTCTAAAGAGCTTCAGGCACTCTGCATGTATTAGTTTCAAAATCTTCCATAGACTGTGTGGTGCATGACAGAAAAAAATCAGCCCTTGTAATAGCAACTATGTCCCTATGTGTGCATGTGTGCTAAGTTGCTCAGTTGTGTCTAACTCTTTTTGACTCCCTGGACTGTAACCTACAAGGGACCTCTATCTATAGGCTTCTCCAGGCAAGAATACTAGAGTAGGTTGTCAGTCCTCCTCCAGAGGATCTTCCCAAACCAGGGACTGAACCTGGGTCCCTTGAATTTCAGGAAGATTATGTACCATCTGAGCTACCTGGGAAGCCCTATATTCCTACATTGGCAGGAGGGTTCTTTACCACTAGCCCCAGGTGGGACGCCAATGTCTGTATGGTATTACACAAAGCCATGTATATTTTCTTATTTATTTATTTTTTAGCTTTTTATTTTACATTGGAGTATAGCTGTGGCTTCCTGGTGTCTCAGTGGTAAAGAATGCCACTACCAGTGTAGGAGATGTGGGTTTAATCCCTGGGTCAGGAAGATCCCCTGGAGAAGGAAATGGCAAAGCCCTCCAGTATTCTTGCCTGGGAAATCCAATGGACAGAGGAGCCTGGAGGGCTGGACTCCATGGGGTTGCAAAAAGTTGGACACAACTTAGCAACTAAATAACAAGAACAACACTAGCTAATTAATGATGTTGTGGTGGTTTCAGGTGCACAGCAGAACAACTCAGCCATACATACACATATATTCATGCTCCTCGAAATATGCCTCCCATCCAGCTGCCACAAAATGTTGAGCACTGTTCCCTGTGCAATACAGCAGGTCCTTATTGGTTAAACCATAACAATGCATCTAAGTGGGTGAAGGTAGAGTAAAAAGAAAATTTAAGATAATATACAGAAGCAGCGATATTAAGAAGAGGAGGCAAGAATAAACAGAAGAACTGTACAAAAAAGATCTTCATGACCCAGATAATCACGATGGTGTGATCACTCACCTAGAGCCAGACATCCTGGAAAGTAGTCAAGTGGACCTTAGAAAGTATCACTACAAACAAAGCTAGTGGAGGTGATGGAATTCCAGTTGAGCTATTTCAAATCCTGAAAGATGATGCTGTGAAAGTGCTGCACTCAATATGCCAGCAAATTTGGAAAACTCAGCAGTGGCCACAGGACTGGAAAAGGTCAGTTTTCATTCCAATCCCAAAGGAAGGCAATGCCAAAGAATGCTCAAACTACCGCACAATTGCTCAAAATTCTCCAAGCCAGGCATCAGCAGTATGTGAACTGTGAACTTCCAGATGTTCCAGCTGGTTTTAGAAAAGGCAGAGGAACCAGAGATCAAATTGTCAACATCTGCTGGATCATGGAAAAAGCAAGAGAGTTCCAGAAAAACATCTATTTCTGCTTTATTGACTATGCCAAAGCCTTTGACTGTGTGGATCATAATAAACTGTGGAAAATTCTGAAAGAGATGGGAATACCAGACCACCTGACCTGCCTCTTGAGACACCTATATGCAGTTCAGAAAGCAACAGTTAGAACTGGACATGGAACAACAGGCTGGTTCCAAATAGGTAAAGGAGTACATCAAGGCTGCATATTGTCACCCTGCTTATTTAACTTCTATGTAGAGTACATCATGAGAAACGCTGGGCTGGAAGAAGCACAAGCTGGAAGCAAGATTGCTGGGAGAAATATCAATAACCTCAGATATGCAGATGACACCACCCTTATGGTAGAAAGTGAAGAGGAACTAAAAAGTCTCTTGATGAAAGTGAAAGAGAAGAGTGAAAAAGTTAGCTTAAAGCTCAACATTTGGAAAACGAAGATCATGGCATCTGGTCCCATCACTTTATGGGAAAAAGATGGCGAAACAGTGGAAACAGTGTCAGACTTTATTTTTCTGGGCTCCCAAATCACTGCAGATGGTGAGTGCAGCCATGAAATTCAAAGACACTTGCTCCTTGGAAGAAAAGCAACGATCAACCTAGACAGCATATCAAAAAACAGAGACATTACTTTGCTGACAAAGGTCCATCTAATCAAAGCTATGGTTTTTCCAGTACTCATGTATGGATGTGAGAGTTGGACTGTAAAGAAAGCTGAGCAATGATGAATTGATGCTTTTGAACTGTGGTGTTGGAGAAGACTCTTGAGAGTCCCTTGGACTGCAAGGAAATCAAACCAGTCAATCCTAAAGGATTGAATCGACCCTGAATATTCATTGGAAGAACTAATGCTGAAGCTGAAATTCCAGTACTTTGGCCACCTGATATGAAGAACTGACTTACTGGAAAAGACCCTGATGCTGGGAAAGATTGAAGGTAGGAGGAGAAGGGGACAACAGAAGATGAGACCATTGGATGGCATCACCGACTCAGTGGACATGAGTTTGAGCAACTCTGGTAGTTGCCGATGGACAGGGAGGACTGGCGTGCTGCAGTCCTGGGGTCGCAAAGAGTCAGACACGACTGACCAACTGAACTGAACTGAACCACAGGTAAGGTAGGATGGAACTGGCAATCTAACTTTAATCCTTTTCAACTAATCCTAGTACAATTTCTTCTTGCCTTTTCCATGTTAAGGAATATCTTTTAAATGGACATATAGAGAAGAGACGTCTATTTTCAGTCTTTTTTCACATGTGAAATTAGGCTAATGATGGCACCTGTCTCATACTTATTGTGAGGATTAAATTAGATAACATATATAACTTTGTTTAGCACTTTTCATGATGCATAATGAAAGAATAATTAATGCATGTATATAAATGTATTTTTATTCCTATATCTTATAACAATAATGAATTAATATAGGTTTAACAACAAAGCAACAGAGGCAAATTAGAACTGCCAAGTTCTATTGCCTTTCTGCCTCTGTTTCATGTGTTCTTTCATTTTATTGAAGTCAGATCCAGCCAATCTGGAGTCCCTAGTCAGTGCCTCCCACCTAACGCAGATGATGCGAGGTTATAAAAGGATTTCTACTTTGTCCAGGCCTCTAGGGTATGTGTGCACGTGTGTGTTTCAAATTAATTTTATGAGACAAGCAGAAGATGCTGCCTTGATTTGTCCTTGGAAAGAGCCCTGCTCTTTTGATTGAAGATATATTTTTACAGCTTAAATGTGCAGGTCAAAGTAATTTTTTTGACAGGTAAAATGCTTAGCTGTGACTGTCCATGAATCTTCTTCTTTTTCCCCCTCCATTTTCTCTCTCTTGCCCAGTTGATACCTGTATCCTCATCTTATTGAGGCCTCACATCTGTCTTATCACTGCCTCTAACTGAACTGCCACACCTTCTCTGCCTGTCCTCTCTGCACCTTCTTTGATTCTTCTCCTGCAGTATGCGGACTGTGGCTCTGAATGTGCTCTCAGGCCTAGACCTCTTAAGTCTTCACCTCTTAAATCAAGGTGAGTGCCCACATGAAGAATCAGAAAGGTGGTGTAACAGCAGGGTCGAAACACTTTACCAGAGTGTCATATCACTTTAACTGAAAAGTATTTAACTTAAAACATTCATATTTTTACAGAAATAAATTTGAGTAGAATGCCAGGTCTAACATTTACTAGTTTTGTTACCTTGAGATATTTTTACTCATTCAATTGCAATATCTAATTCTGCAAAATACCCTCTAGAAATAAGTCAAATAAACCTGTGAAACCTGTCAAATAAACCTTCTGATCACACTGCCAGGCACAGAGACTTGTTTAATAAGCCCTGAGTTTCACTTTACTTAAAAAATAATATAACCATCTCTAGCTACAGATGAATAAACTGAAGTTCAGAGAGGCTTAATTATTTGCTCCAAATCAGCACTGACAATTGACATACAGAGGACTTAAGCATCACCTTGAACCTGTATGGTCTAATTTTCAAACCCACAATTCAGACCACCAAGCTATATATAGCAAATGAGTTATGCTTGTGTTGTAGACTCTAGGCCATACCCAGAACCCCCAAGATTATGAGTCCACCCCCTTTGCCTTTAAGGGAAGGTGGTCTAGGAGCAACGTGACCTTTAATGTGTCATTACTTGTTTTCCTGCATGGAAGATTCTGGGTTAGATATACCAAGCAGGTAGCACTAGTGGTGAAGAACCCACCTGCCAATGCAGGGGAAGGAAGAGGTCTCCCCAGGTTGGGAAGATCCCCTGCAGGAAGGTAAGGCAACCCACTCCAGTATTCTTGCCTGGAGAATCCCATGGACAGAGGAGCCTGGAGGGCTACAATCCATAGGATCACAAAGAGTCACACTCTGAAGCAACTTAGCATGCAGACACACAACCAAATAAACAAATAGGTCAGTCAATCGAGAATACATTTAGGGGGCTCTAGATGGAGGGGACTGAATCACATTATATGGCAGAGAACATATAAGCAAACCAACACAACATAATAAAGCAATTATTCACCTGTTAAAATACAAATACTCCTGAAAGTGAATGGCAAACACTCCTGAATGTGAATTTTGTAAAGTAAGCCCCTCCAAGCTCTGGCCCCAGGGTCTTTCCTCTTGTCCTTCTCTCTGTTCACCCTATTCTCTTTGTTAGCCACTGCAATTCCTTATATTGCTACCCCTGGTTCCCCTTCATGTTTCTGATGAGTAACACATCCAGCTTTATCCACTGCTATAGAGGCCTCTTTCCTATCTGCCCTGCCTGCAGAGCACTTGCCTTCCTTCTCGGTGCCACAAGCTCTCTGCTTCCTAGCTAACTCTTACCTGTACCCACAATTCTCATTTCACCATGGATGATACTTCCTCCAGGAAGCTTTCTGTGGTTTCATTCTGCATCCCCATTACAGATCACATATAGGCAACATACAGGCTGAATTTGGTGATTCTCTATGTATATACCACTGATTTCCTGGTTCTAGTATTTCTCTTGTATTATATCTGGTTACCAGACTCTATCCCCAACTAGCTTCTTGAGCCTAGTGGTCACATCTTTGTCAACTTGAATTGCCACTATCAAAATGCCTGACATAACAGGTCTTCAATAAATGTTTTTAACAAATGATTCAAATATAATTACTTTGTTAGCCAAGATGGGATTAAATGTGCAAAGCTTGTAGTAGGGGAGATAACTGTGAGAGAACATGGGGCAGGAGTAAAGATGGACTCAGAGAGCTATCAGATCAAGATACAAATCCAATCCCCAGTGAAGGAGAGAGAAGAAGCATCCTAGGTTGCCACGCAGGAGGTTTAAGGGAGTTTCTGGAAAAGACAGAAGTTCAGGAAAGGGCAGAGAAATAAACGGAAACTCTGAGCTCCCTAGAGGTAAAACTATGATGTGGCAATCATAGAGGGTGAAACAGAACGCATGGTCTGGGGCCAGTTACCAAGGACACACAATGGGTCAATCCCTGACTCAGGTCTGGGAACACAGAGAGGTCTCATCATTGACCTGAGACCTCAAGTAATTTACACTCAAAGGAGAGAAGCAGCCTGGCAGCTCTGTTAACAGATAATAGCAACCCAGTATCATAAAAGTACCTGAAGCATTGATATTCCTGAGGAGGCTACCGACCCTGGCCTGAGAAAAAGGGAGGAGAAATCAGGGAAGGTTTGCAGAAATACACAGTAGAGCTTCAAATCTTATTTTATTATATTTCTGTCTTTTGGAGTGTGTAAAGCCTGATCCTGGGTCCTCGTTTATAGGAGGCAAAACTGAGGAGCAGAAGCATAGCCAGACATCTTTCATGGGAGTCCAACTGTGATGGGCACCATTTGAATCAGATCATGTTCATTCTGATGTTTGAACTCATGATGCATAGAGAAACAATCAAACCCTTAATTCTATGGTTCATGGTCCTATGTGACCTGCCCCTTGCCTGCCATTCCATCCTCACCTCATACCATTCTCTGTTCCAGTCTCACTGGCATTCTCATACCTCAAACACAACAGAGAACTTCTGACTCTAGGAAGTTGGCTCTGGGTGTTCCCTCTGCTTGGAATACACATTCCACTGGAATTTTGCAAGGCAAATTTCTTGATATTAGGGCCTCAGCTTAAAGAGAATCTGTCTAAGACCACAATGGGAAATGGCCACCCAGTCTCTCTCTTTTAATCGACCCTATGTATTTTACCAAAGCACAAATTACCACCAGGTAGTACGTCTTAAAAAAAAAACTGTGCGTATTTGATTGTCTCCTTTCTCTACATGTAATCTTGAAAATCCCATCTGCCTTGATCAGAGGGATATCTGCAGCATCCCAAATAGCAGGTATCACCATGCATTTATTGTATTGATGAAGGAATAAATACAAAAAAGAATAAATGGAGAACCATCCTGGTTTTCCAGGCTCTCTGCTCTTCATGCTATTTCTGTGGGCTGCAGGGAGGAGAAAAGCAATCATCGAAGAGCACACTTGCTCCTGAGAAAAAGCACGCTTTGAAAAATGAAGTGTTCCCTGTCATTAGCTTTCAGTCAAGCATCACATCAGGAAACTTTTGCATCAGGTGCTGTGATTGGACCTTGAGGGGGGATGCCTGTGATGCAGACCTGGCCCTCCTGTGAGCTGAAACAGATGGTTCCTTCATACAAATCTAAATAAAGCTGTAATAGTGTTGGCCAGCAAATACTGCACAGGCGAACTTTCCTTTAAAAAAGAGAACGTGTTGCTTGGATGTTCTATACAAATCAATATCTGCAATGCCAATAATTTTTAGTTTTGACACAGTCTATCTCGTTTTTGGACCTCTCATCTTTGGACTGTCATTCCTTAAAGTCTAGTTTAGTATCAGCCTGACCCAGAATTTCCCCCTCCCCAACCCCCATCAAGATATCCTGCACACTCTATCAGGGTTATTGTTGCAGAGGATCACTCTCATAATACACCCTTCTCCTTCACTGAGTAATGAGTTATCTTTGATTATCTGATCAAGGTAGAGAATCACACACAGCACGTCTGTAATTAGGCTGTGCTCTGATTAGGTGGTGGATGGCACAGCCACCACTGATGCCTTACAGCATAGGAAACATCTTGGTGAGATAAGTCTGTGCATCGTTTGGAAAGAAAGTCTAGCAAGATAATCACAAGGACTGTGCATTAAGAGGGAAAGGAAAAGATGGCGGTGCACAAGAGCAGAGATTATGATGTGTGGAAATTAAGAGGAGATGGCTGTTCTCTCTTCCATCCAGTTGGTGGTACTCCAAGGAACCAAGAACACAGGTGTGTTCACTTCTCCAAGCTCAGTTAATTTGCTTTCTTCCTCATTAGATTTAAGTTTCATGAACTTTGGGACCGTGTCTGTATTTACCACCATCATATCCCCTTTGGTAAGTACCAAGTAAAGAACTTAATGAAGTGTTTTGAAATGATGAATAGATTAATAATGCAAGTGATGCTCAAGTGAGGATACCGAGGTGGTAAGATATCAATAACACTATATCAAGGAGCACACAGGGAGGACAGCTGGGGAAAAAGCAGTTAGGAGACACCTACCTTTCCCAGCAATGAGATTGCCCTGAAGACCTTTCAAAGAAGAGACTCAGAGGACACTCAGACTCAGATAATCTGGGCTGGGGGGGTTGTTTATTACCCTAGTTGTAAGTTCCCTTCATGTATTTTTGTTTGTTGTAGGTTATGGTCTTATAAAGACATTGATGGTTCTCTATGTTTTTATCCCCATGGGTGCTATAAGATGGCATGCGGAGGTGAATACAGGCTTGGGATATGAATGATGAAGATACTATTTCATGGAAATAGTATCTAAAATTCCATGTTGAGGGAACTTGTGAATGAATACAGACTAACATAAGAAAGAGGAGATACTCTATTACGCACCTATCATACGCTTTGCCCCAATGGAGGGGTTATATCCATCAATCTCATGCACTTCTCATAATAAATTTGAGAAGTGGGTTTTTGGTTTGTTTTTTGTTTATAGTTTACAAAAGAGTAATTAGGACTTCAGAGAAGTAAATTAACTTTTCCATAAACACCACAGCAAGTATACATTGGACCAGAGACTGGAATCCAGGTTTCCTTATTCCAGGGAAGTACTATTTTCCTTCTCAATGTTTTCCCTAAAATATGCTAACAGAAGATGGAATATAATCTTCCCCTAATACCTTTCTTAAATATATCTTTTATGAATTTTACTGGCCCAGATTTTCCTGTTTCTCAAGGCACATCTGCAAAAAAAAACTTGAAAACAGAGATGGCAATCCTTGGTATATGTGCCATTTCTCCCACCCACATGACAGTTATCACCAATTAACTATGGAGGGTTGGAGTTTTTCCCATCAGGGTTAGATGCAGACTTGCTGCTGCTGCCAAGTTGCTTCAGTCGTGTCCGACTCTGTGCGACCCCATAGATGGCAGCCCACCAGGCTCCCCCACCCCTGGGATTCTCCAGGCAAGAACACTGGAGTGGGCTGCATTTCCTTCTCCAATGCATGAAAGTGAAAAGTGAAAGTGAAGTCGCTCAGCCGTGTCCGACTCTTAGCGACCCCATGGACCGCAGGCTGCCAGGCTCCTCCATCCATGGGATTTTCCAGGCAAGAGTACTGGAGTGGGGTGCCATTGCCTTCTCTGAGATGCAGACTTAGGGCTTAGCATACAGAGCTCCAAATTCCACTAAGAGTTAATAAGAATTTGCACACTCATATAGAATGTATTGGTTGTTTCTTATGTGAATATTCCCAGGTGAGACTCTGAGTGCGTTAGAACAGGAATTAGGCTAGAATTTAGGAAACCTACATTTTACCACAAGCCGCCACTTGTAACTGACTCTGAATGAGTCATTCCATTTTTTTTGAACCCCAGTTTCCCCACTTGTAAAAGGAAAGTTTTAGACTAAATCAACTCTAAGTTCTCTTTTTCCACTAACATTTTGGAAGTGACAGAGGTATTTAAAGCAATTTACTGGCCCTAAATCACATTCCCAGAAGGCTAGCTCGCCTGATAAATTAATAACTGCGACAGTTTTAATGAGTCTCTCTTATCATATGTGTTCACCCTGTTAAGGAACATTATTACATTTCAAAAAGGTTTTCAAGAATACAGTTTTTGTACCCAAAAAATAGGCTCCAGGGCATATGAGTTCTTTTCTCTCTTCTTTCCAACATAAATTCCTGAGGAGAGGGTAGGTTTCAAGGGGTAGGGAGATTCAATTTCCTTATCATGTTTCATCATGTGAGCAAGATAAAATGGATTCTGTTGATCTTAGTGGACTGAGAATTTTGACTCCCATTAATCCAAGAGTAAAGTGACTTTTTTGGGTAGATAAGGACAGGCATCACTTAAGTGCTGCCTGTGTGAGCAGATATAGAGTCCCCAGAGCTACGCCTACATGTAAGCCCAGAATCAGCATTTATCTCCCCTCTTAGAATCCTCAGAGGCAGCCTGATGATTGGGAGACCCTGTTCAATAGAGCAGCTAGTGGACACATTGTGAATATTCAAATGCAACCTAATGAAATCTTAAAAATTTGACTCCTCAATCACTCTAGCTATATTTCGAGGGCTCAATAGCCAGTGACTAGTGTCCATCTCACTGGTTAGCACAGATATTGAAAAAATCCCATCCATGGAGACAGTTCTGTCATTCAGTGTCATTCTACATAAAGACATTTGTGATTCTCTAGAACATGAAAGTCCTGACAAGGCTCTTTGTGTTGGCAATAGAAAACGCTTTCTTCTTCAGGCTCTTGCTTTTCAGTGCTGGCTAAGCATTGCATTGTATGTGCAGAATGGAGGCAAGAAACTTTCTGGTTCTATTTCACCCCTGCTTTTTCTCAACATAACAGTATGCAATGAGACTTAAGAAGCCCCAAATAATTTTTTCACTTGTGTATCTTAAAAAGGATGCCCTTGTTCTTATCATTATACCATTGTAAATGAATGACACTATTGATTCCAGTTTTGATTCAAATACTATTAACATTATTTTTGTCAATTAAAAATAAATGTCCATAAGCTTATGAAGTATTAGAAATAAACTCATTACTTGAGGTCTTTAGGGTCCCAACTAAGTCTCATCTCTTACTATTAATAAACTAACCATAAGTTCATCTTATTTCACTAGTCATTTTTTATCTAAAAAGACCTTTTTTTTTTAGGTTTTCTACTAGTGAAATACTGTGGCCACATGACTTTCCCATCCAAATCTTATGGTATTTTACTCTGGTCTATTTCTCACTCCATCGACCTCATTCAGAATGGCCTTCCATTTTTCAGGAAAGGTTGCTAATAATGGGAACTGGAGATTGGTTTTAGCAAACATATTCTGTATGTTTGATCAACGGAATCAGAGGTTCTTCATTTAACATTTCTTTTTCTCTGTGCACATCACAGCAGAAGAGTACTGAGGAGGAAACTGTGGCAGAAAGGGTTTAAGCAACTTAAGATCATACACTGGGTCTGAAGTAGAACTGGAATGTGAAGGCTGGAAGTCTAAACTCCTTGTCGTATGCCAGCCTACCCCGCAAGTGAATTGAAAAAGCGTTGCTGCAGTTCCCCCTGCCTGCCTCTTGCACTGATATTGCTAATGAGGCACAGAACGCCACCAGCAAATAATTACACAATTCTTGAATCTGAGCAATCAAAGTTAATGGGCATGAAGGATGGTACCATCTAGAACTTCACACTAGAGAAAACTTAGGGCTACTTTTGAATTTGGCTTACTTTTGGTCATTGTTTTGCAACCACTCTGTAGGATGTTCTAAACACCTCCCCAACACATTAAAGGTGTAGGTAAATGGGTAGGTAGGTAGATAGATGAATGAGTGAGTGAGGATGGTATGGGTAGAACTGGGAGGTTGATGGGTCAGTACAATGTTTGTACGATGTTGTACACCTGTACAATGTTTACAATGCTTTAAAAAAATGACAGCATTCCATTTTACCCACAAAGAGATAGGACCATCTTTTTCAATTTACTTGAGGGGCAGGCTGGCATATGATAAAGAATATAGACTTCCAGTCTTCAAATTCCAGTTCTGCTTTAGACCCAATGTATGATCTTAAGTTTCTTAAATTCTTTTTGCCACAGTTTCCTCCTCAGTACATGGGAATAATAATAATAATCTACCACAAGGGTTTATGAAGATCAAATACATTTAAATCCCTAAACTACTTAGAAAAGTTCCTGACACTTGGTAAGTCATCAATATTGCTAGCTATTATTATAATGATTCCTTGGAACCTGAGAATTCCAGGAAAGAAACTCAGGAAGCTAGGGAAAGATTAGTTGATTCCTACTTGAAATGTTTTAATAACCCCCCAACTGCAGAGAAAATAGAGATACATTCTCAAATCAATTGAACTCAAGATCTCTGCCAGCTTTGGCAGAGTAGACATAGTTTAAGAATGGCACTAGAAGCTCCCCCTCTTTCTCTTTGCAACTTTGTGGAATAGTTGGGGGCTTAAAAACCATAAAGCAAGCTCTCACAAAGGTGTCTTTCAGCATCTTCCAATTATTCTATAAGCCTTCTGTCTTTCAGCTTTGCTACCACCTCCTGTGCTCTGCTCAGCTCAGTAAGCTCTAGAAGGCTTGCTTCCCCTCTCTGAAGCAGCAATATGCTTTGAGTCTTGCACCTGCATCCCCTTTTCTGGACACTGGGGACCTTTGCTTGGCCATTGTGGGTGGCTTAAAATACATTAAAGCCAGCCAACATCCCTCTAAGGAGAAGTTCATCTGAGGGTAATTCAGGAACCAATAAAGGATGGCAAATCACTTTATGGAAATTAGCTTTTAATTATTCACAGGCAATTTGACTGCAATCCGGCAGGTGTCCTGATAAGATGAGGATGACTTGATAAGGAGATTTTTTTTCCCCCTGTAAAACATATTCAAAACGTCCCCAAAACTACTTGAAATGTTCAAACTTGAAGAGGCCATGGGGAAGGGCCAATCTATTGCTTCCAGAATGAGTGATCTTTGTAAAGATGTCATTATTCATTTATTCATTTGTTGAATGATTCTTATCCTCTGTTGATGAATCATTTTTGGAAGAGACAAGAAAGACAATTGATTAAAAAATATATATATATTAAATCATGTGATATGAGGTCATATTTTTACCTTTCTTCCTCCACCTATTTCCTGAAAGATGAGCAGTGTTGTGTTATGGGGAAAAAATGATTTTTGAGCAGGTAGACCTAGGTTCAAACTAAAATGTCACCTATTATTGGCTGGATGACCCTAAGAAACCAATTAACCTCGCTGCATCTCTATTTCCTTATATGAAAATGTGAATATATTCAAATCTTGAATGAGGAATGAAAATACGAAGTCTGTGCCTGAGAAGTTGTTGGTTTTTATAAGTGACAGTGGAAATGATCATTATGCAGCTAACTGTTCTTTGAAGTATCTTAGGAGGCTAATGTCCAGCTAACTGGGACCTGAGGGCATCTGGCAGTTTGCATACTGCCCACAGGCCCATTTTACTATGATTTCCTCTGAGAGGTTTACTGTGCCAAATTCAGATATTGCTCAATTATTTTCTCAACCTCCCCCTAAAAGTAAAAGGCCTCTAAATGAATGGCCTACAGATTCAAACATTGGAGACAGGATAGAACCTTCATCCCTTCCCTTTCACCTTATCATTAGAACCATGACCATGAATAAAATAAAACAGGATATGTGAGAAACATTTCTAAGCACTGAATTGCTCTTCAAATATAATTATGTTAATGATGGCATACTAGGATCACATTTGGAAAGGATCTGATTATTACTAATTATTGAGTGACCATACATGAGAAGACAAAAAGACAGAAAATAATAATCCAACCGCTAGCTTGATATATAGTTTTCAGCTTATTCCCTAATTTAACACTTCAAGGCTCACTAGCAGAAACTCAAGTGACTACATTTTTTTCCTCTTTCTTTATCTTCTTCCTGTCTTCTCAAAGCTCCCATTTCTTTTTCCAAGAGTTAAAATTATTTTGCTAAAATCCAAAAGGGGACA
Organism: Oryx dammah; assembly: GCF_014754425.2. Taxonomy (NCBI): domain Eukaryota; kingdom Metazoa; phylum Chordata; class Mammalia; order Artiodactyla; family Bovidae; genus Oryx; species Oryx dammah. The sequence goes on from NW_024070185.1 coordinate 105,413,793, forward strand.
GAATTGAAAAAAAATAATTTAGCATTTTGGTTTGTGAAACACTTCACACTCATTTTTGTTCATCATCTAACTCCTTCTCACCTCTCTAGCTTAACCTTTTCTTTTTTTTGCATCTAGTTATTTTTATTTTCTTTAATTAAAAAATAGAGTTGAAATACAATATTATGTTAGTTTCAAGTGTACTACATAATGATTTCTCATTTGCATACATTATAAAATAAACACCACACTAAGTCTAGTAACCATCTGTCTCCATCTCCATACAAAGTTATTATGGATCATACTTCTTATGCCAAATGGCATGACTTATTTATTATATAACTGACATTTTAAACCTCCTAATCCCATTCACCTATTTGGCATACTCCCCATTTCCCTCTGTAACATAACCTTCCACCATTTTTTTGTTTTGTTTTGTTTTTTAATTTTTATTCAGGGCACATGGTTTGCAAGAATGGAAATGTCCCTTGACTATCAAAAGTTAAGGAACTCTCCCAAGTTCTTAAAATCAGACAGTCAATGACTGCTATTTCAGATCCCTTGACTCTCATTCATGATTATTTCAGTATGAAGAAAGCCCAAGTTCAGTTCAGTTCAGTCGCTCAGTCGTGTCCAACTCTTTGTGACCCCATGAATTGCAGCACGCCAGGCCTCTCTGTCCGTCACCAACTCCCAGAGTTCACTCAGACTCACATCCATCGAGTCTGTGATGCCATCCAGCCATCTCATCCTCTGTTGTCCCCTTCTCCTCCTGCCCCCAATCCTTCCCAGCATCAGTCTTTTCCAATGAGTCAACTCTTTGCATGAGGTGGCCAAAGTACTGGAGTTTCAGCTTTAGCATCATTCCTTCCAAAGGGAAGCATAAAAGGACAAGAAATCTGAGAGAGGAGAAAATGCAGGGAGAACCTGTGAGGAACACACATGGTTTTGTAAGCAGATGGTTCTACATACCCTCCATGGGGAATGAGAATTGGAGCTGAGAATATGAGCTTTCCCACTGCTCTTGCCATACCCGGAACCTATCCCATATATCTCTAGGAGAAAATAAAGGATCTGAAATTGTCATGGAGTGTAGAAAGCCTGAAAGAGGGAGAGAGAGAAAATGAGAATGAGAGAACGCCAAGAGAAAGAGACCAGAGAGGTAAAGAAACGATGAAAAATGACAGAGAAGAAACCGGTAAAGAGAGAGAAAAAAGGAAGAAGAGCTAGACCAGAAAATCACAGCAGAAGTGGGAGAGAGAAGCGCAGACATAGCATTAGAGAGAGGGAGAGAGAGGAAGAGAAATGGAAAGAATCATTTAAATTCTTGAGCCAGATGGTAAGTGCTACAGCAAAGGGTCCAAGAAAATAATACTGTCACAAAGTCAACATCAGATTAAACTAGAAAACTTGAGAGGAAATCATGGTAAAATTCAATCTAATGAAATAAAAAAAGAAGGTGAGGGGGGAACAAGACAGCTGGAGACTGGGGCAGAGGGGGAGTGAAGGATTGAGTTAAAAAGAAAAACAAAAAGTCAGCTAAGGCACAGATGTGAACTTAAGAACTAGGCAAGAGAAGCAACTGAGATCCGGGGAGATGTGGAAGTGTTTGGTTCAGAGATATGGGAAGCAGCATGACAAAAAGTCAAGGCAAACGGCAGCCCTGGAGGGTCCCGGGGCTCGAATGTGTCTTTAGCTGCAAACAGCATAAAGTCAGGAGGGAGACTGTCCTCTGCGGTTGGTCCTCTCATTCATGAGAGTGTGACCTTGGCGTCCGTGTGAATGTGGAGGATGGTCTCAGTCAGCTGAGGTGATTCTGAAATCTCAAAAGCTGAGGCCAAAGATCCAAGAAGGGTGGAGACTCTGGCTGAGTTTGTGGATGGCAGGATAAGCTGAGCTGTGACAAGAGCCCTTATGCTTAGAAATCTCTCATTACAAAGATCCTCAACTACAGGTTGACAATGAGGTAGTGGAAAGAACACCGGCCTCTGCTCTGGTCTGTGACAGAAACTTCCTGTGTGACCTCGGACAGTTCATTGACTTGTGTTGGTCTCTGTTTTGTACGGTCCCTGGGAGTTGGTGATGGACAGGGAGGCGGGCTGCAATTCATGGGGTCGCAAAGAGTCGGACATGACTGAGCAACTGAACTGAACTGAACTGGGCTTCCCTGATAGCTCAGTTGGTAAAGAATCTGCCTGTAATGCAGGAGACCCTGGTTCGATTCCTGGGTCAGGAAAATCCCCTGGAGAAGGGCTAGGCTACCCACTCCAGTGTTCTTGGACTTCCCTTGTGGCTCAGCTGGTAAAGAAACTGCCTGCAATGTGGGAGACCTGGTTTGATCCCTGGGTTGGGAAGATCCCCTGGAGAAGGGAGAGGCTACCCCCTCCAGTATTCTGGCCTGGAAAATTCCATGGACTGGCATGGGGAAGACCATGAGATTGCAGAGTCGGACATGACTGAGCGACTTTCACTGTTCTGTATGGGCAGGTGGGGAGATGGGAAGCAGATGGATTATATCAAATCCTAGGTAGTCAACTCAAATGCCTTCAGTAAGTCTGCCAGTGGAGACAGCAGAGAACCAGGAAGGTTGTACTCTGCCTGAAGGAGAATAGTTGCTACTTGGCTTCTACTAATTGTATGTGTGGGTATGAAAATCAAATGTTAATTAGACCTTTTAATGTTCCCAAGAGAACTCTGAATTCCTGATTTGTTTGCAAAATGCAATGGACACACAAAACAGGATTGAGGACTTCGGCCTATCAAAATGTGAATGGAGCCTCCAGGTTGCAGCATCTGGAACAAACGCTCTTTTAAAAGGGTCATTCCATGCTGTTCAATTCTGGGATTCTGTAATATAAGGAATGGAGAGTCCTTAGATGTGAAATTGAAAATCAAGGGTAAAAGGATAGAGGGAGTGGATTAGGAAAAATGTTTAACACCATTTTCCCTTCTCCTCTTTGCTTTTGTTCCAATATTTGGTTTAATTGCCTCAGTTTCAGTTTGAAGCTATCAGAAGCAGTGCCTCTTCAATGCTACCCACGTCTTCCTCCTTGTTCTCTTTTCTGTCCTTGTCTTCGCTCTTTCCCTCTTACAGCCTCTTCCTGCCCTGTTTAAAAAAACCATTCCTGTTTCTCATTCCTGGTCTTTATCTCTTTGCTGTCTCTATTCTCTGCTTTCTGTCTTTCTTCCCATGACTCAGAGCCTTGGGGTAATACCAGCCCTGGTATCTGAAGGCAAGCGAAATTCTACTATATGGAAAGTTAAAAGTGTTTCTGTGGTGGGATATTCAATCATTTGAATCCTTGATAGGAATAGTTCTTTTTCTGTCTTCCAGCAATAAATCCAGACTGTATCTAATCTCTGATCTCAGAGAGAAGAGAATTAACCAGCTGAGAGTGTGACTAGAAACGAAACCCACAGAGAAGGGAGTGAAAAAGAGACTGCTTTATCTGTGTGTGCACACAGCATAGTAACATGGAATCAGTGAGGAAGGGAGCAAATTTGGATCCTCTGTCCTCATCAATCTATACTACTTCTTAAAATGCTTGAGTTTTCCCTTCTAAAAGCATCTTATTTTGCTCCTCTATTTCCCGGTCTCTACCTCCAAGAAACCACGCGATTGTTACCCTCCACTTACTTACATAGATCTCCTTAATCATCCCTTTTCTTGTTTTCTCTCTTTCTAGTCTCTGCTTCTCTCTCAAAAGCTGTTTTTGCCCTTCTTTGTTTCCCCACCAGATCATAAACACTATCTCACTCACCGTTGCATCCTCTTTGCCATCTTCCCATCTCACAACACACACACACACACACACACACACACACACACACACACACAGAAGGCACGTTGATGTTCTTACTGAATCTCTGAATCAAATAAGACTTCCACTAAAAGTTCCATATGTAGGGAACCTGGCTCATATCTTCTAAACTCTTTGAGGGTAGAAGCCGGTAATCTCTGGTGCACCAGAATTATCCTTTACTCATAGCAGAGATTGAGTTTTATGCTAAATTGCTTGAAAGTAAAATGACTTGAATTCTAACCCAGTTTTTACTTCTCACATTTGAACTCTTTGAGACTCAGTTATTCTAACATGAAGACTACATATCTCTCATCCATTTGCATCTTTTAAAATATAACTCTACTTTGATTTTATAATTCTATTTGATTATCTTTGTAGTCTGAATTTCAGATAATTCCTTCCAATAAATAAAAGCAACAAATACATGTGGCTCTGCCTCACTCTTTAAGAGTATTTATCACATAGGACCAGGAGGAGAATAGAAGGTTAAATACATACATATATATATATATATATATATATATATATATATATATATATATATCTCCTATTGGGAAGATATACTGCCCCAATAGCAGAGCCCATTGGAGGAATGCCAGAGGAATGCAGGGGTGGACAGGAGATCAGAGACCATGTCTGTGGCCTCCCTGGGAAAGTTGTGTTCCTTTTAGGAGGATTCAGCCTTTCTCACATGCAAAGTCTCAGAATATTGAAATCTTAGAATTAATAATCTTCACAATTTTCTCTGGGCTCTGGTATTCTAGGATTGAACAAAGAGCAGCTTGAGACCACAGAGCAAGAGTCGAACTGGAGAAGAATTAAAAGGAAGTTATTTTGATATATGCGTTGCAATGTAAGTCACATTGCAAAGGAGGATATGGATTGGGGTTTCAGCTTTTACCATCCAACACAGGAGTGCACACCCTGCCTCCACCCTGATCTGTAAACTCTTTTCTTTCCTATATATGCATAGATTGCTCTCTGCCTTCCTTGTTCTCCTCTCCTCCTGTCTTGCAGAGACTCTGACATCTTGTTTACTTCTAATACTTGAAATAAAGAATTATTTCAAATGCACATTCACTTTTACTGTCAACACACTTAAAAGAACATGTTCAGTACATCAAAAGCATCAACTAATTTATGAAAAAAAAAAACCAAAGTAGACAAAGGTATCTTTTCGGAAATAAGTTTTTCTGCTTTGATTTTTTAAAAAATGCACACATAAGTATGTATTAATGCAGTTCAAAACCTCTGTCTCTACTGATTCTCTTTCTTCTGTTAACAAGATCTCTATCTTCATCTCTCTTTTTGTTTCTTTTTCCTCTTTCTTCCTTTCTTCCTCCCTCCCTCACTTTCTTCCTTTCTTTGAATTTCTCTTTTCTCTGGTTTCTATATTTTCTCCTCTATATTCTTTTTTCCCACATGAACTCCCCCTATCTGTTTGTCTCCTCATAGATAAAATAAAAGAAAGATAAATGAATATAGATTTACATATATGGTAACGAGGTCAGTGTTATAGTTGTAATTTAGCTGTGCCTCAGTGAAGCTGAATAATCTATAATAAAGTTAAAACAATTAAAGCTTGGTCCCTCCTGGTATATGGTGGCTTGACTATATGCATCTCCCTATGACTCAGCAATTTCACACCTGGGTACATTCCCCACAGAAATGTGCCCACCAAAGACATGCAGTTTAAAGTGCATGGTGACAGTATTGTGATGATCAAAAGTCACAGCCGATCCATATGCTCCTAGAAACTAAGGTGGAAAAGGATATATGGTCATATAATCACGACTTAGCGACTGAAGAACAGAATGATCATACAGTAGATTATAATGCAGCAGTTAGGATGAACAGAAAACAAACACGAATACACACTCAGGCACTGCAACACTGTGTGGAGTCCACTCTGGTTTCCACGAGCTGCCACCCTGCCTCCGTTTCCCACTGCAGCATTCAGCAGATCCTGCGGGGCGTTTGCAGCGCCTCTTGATTCTAAGCCTGCGCAGCTGTCAAAAGTTCCTCTGGGTTTCTCTTCCCTCAAAAGAGTCTCTGTTTCCTGCAAGCTTCATCTTCTGCCAGTCCCGAAAGTGAAGAAATGCTGCCTCCCACCCCCCCAGCCCCAGGAAGGAAGCAGTGATTCTACTGGCTTAGGAAAGGCTTTTTGCTCTGGAATTCAATGCTTCTATATTCTTTACTTTCCATATGTTTCTGATCACTATTTAAAGATATGTTACTTTTGTAATTTGGGTATTTTTTTTCCCCCTAGTAGTTCTAACAGAAGCCATAGCTTGCTGCTACTTTCTGCTTCTGAACCAGGAGTCTTTTTAGATTTGAGTTCCAGTTCTTCAAATTACAAGATCTGTAAATTTATGCAAAATCTACTATCAGTTATTCATCTTGAAAACTGAGATATAATAAGATCTCTTCTATAGGGTTAGTGGAAAGAGTCAAGATAACTCATGCAATATGCTCTAAATGACGCTTGGCATATGACAAGGATTTTTTAAAAATGGCATCTGTAGACGTATGTAGATTTTGTAGATATGAAAATATTATAGAATCACAGGGGTTGCTTTAAAACAAGAAAACAAAATTACAAACAGAAAATAAAGAGCTAAAACTTATGTTTAACTAGAAAAGAATTCATAATAAACTCAATTATTTCAAGTCTCCTAATGTGACTCAGTCAGTACAGAAACTTCCTGCCATACAGGAGACTGAGGTTTGATGCCTGGGTCAGGAAGATCTCCTGAAGAAGAAAATGGTAACCCACTCCAGTATTCTTGCCTGAGAAATCCCATGGACAGAGAAGCCTGGTGGGTCACAGTCCATGGGATCACATGATTCAGACACGACTTAATGGCTAAACCACCACCACCAATCCAGAAAAAAATGTAATTAAAAAAATAAATTTCTGACATATTTCTTTAATATTTTTTCCTTAGATATTTTTCTTTTGGCTTTATTTGATCATGTCTTTCTATGACAATGCTTTTGTAATAGTCTTTAAAGAGAAAATAAAAGGTAATTTGATCTTTTCTCTAATGATGTTGTTTACAATTTGTTTCCATTAAAGATAATTTAGAGAAGTTTGAGTATCACTAATTATTCTAATGCCATGTAAATTTTTAAGAATGTGGTCAAATTTGTGAAAATCTTCAGAAAATTTGTTTCATATATGAGCTGTAAAATTTTAAAGCTTTCAAGATCTTTTTACAAGCTTTTTGAGATTACAGCATTAGGAATATTACTGAAAGCCATTCCTATACTAGGATGACTTGAGATAACATACCCACAAAAGTGACTCTGAATCATGTAAATATATTTATCTTACCACATCTCAACTTTCCATTACCCAGACTCCAAAATGTTTACAGCTAACAGTCACCAACCCACAGGAGAGAAAACATTACATAATGGGAGTTACAGTAGAAAGAGCTGTTTTAATCAATTATGGCTAACATATTTTACTATAATATATGACCATGTGAAAAACTCCCCAGACCTTAGATGGACCTGTGCAAGGGAGCAGCCCTGAAACTTAAGCCTCATTAACTTCTCAGTAAACCCACCTAGGTGAACAGCTGTTATTCATGACATTTCCTTCCCTGAGCAAAAGCAAGCAGATCTTCTGCCCACTTCACTCTGCTTTCTCGGGCCCTGCTGGCTTCTGGTAGTCAGCCCAGCTGTTAGACCATTGCAGCATTTTCCAAAGTGTGTTTCCTAGTTTCTAGATCTGTATGTCCAATGTGTGGCTTCTAGACACATGTGGCTATTGGAATTTAAATTAGAAATGAATTAACCTGAATACAATTTACACTCAGTTTCTTAGTCACATTAAACAGGGCTCAACTGCCACCTATAACTAACGGTTACCATATAGAGTAGAGCAGATATAGACACATCTATTATGACACAGAGAATTCTACAGGACACTACCACTCAAGAAATACTTGGAAGATATGAGTTTCAAGATCAAGTGGATTTGAAAGACACTGCACAAAACATCCTCCTGTGATATCTCTAATATTAAAGCATGAAAAATCCTGCCACACAAAAGCACACCTAACCCAAAGCCACTGGATGACGGAAGCCCTCCACATCCCCCTTGTTTCAGGGCTTGACTTTTGTTTGCATCTTAATCACATTGCCTAGCTTCTTGTCTCACAGCTGCTACCAAAAGAAATTAATAAAAACAACTGCAAAGACAATTTATGAAATCATTACTTTCAACCAAACTCTTTGGATTCATTCTAACACATAGTCCTTATAATTTTGTGCAGATGAGTTCTATTTTCACACATGAGAAAAGTGTTTTCAGGGTTAGGAAACTTATTTAAGATCACACAATAAATAAAGGGTAGGATTGGAACCTGCCCCCTGGGTCCGTGATTACTCTCTTACTCTGTCTTCTTTGGTGTGTGACTAAGTTTTGGAATCGATAGGGCTGCAGGCATAGACTGAATCTAGTGGGTGGATGTGGCTGCCGCACAGAGACCCAGATTAGGTCCTGACAGTCTTTGGGGTGGTGGTGGTAGGATGAAGGAGGAAGAGAGGTTGTCTGGGAACAGAGTTAACAACAGTTAAATCTGCTTAGCTTCTGTAATGGTTTATAAAGTAGAGTTTCTCCAAGATCTTTTAATACTGGATCCTTTGCGTCAGCTCTCTGATGTGAGGATTACTGCCATCTTCCTTTTTCTGCTGGAAAAGGAGGCTCAGGGGACTACAATTATTTGCTCAAGAACAAAATTCTAGTACAGAACTGAAACCTAAATCTACTAAATGGTTTTTAGCTTTTTCTTTTTGGTTAGATTTGGAACATTTTGTTCAAATAAAATGTTCTGTGGGCACATCGGAGGATTGGGGAGCTGTTCCGTCAATTCAATCTTCCCTTCCCTTTTGCTCCGGGTTGCCTTGGAACCCTGCAAGGCCTCAGTGACCCACAAGGGCTTTATGGAGTAGAGTTTGGGAACAACTATAATAGATTGTGTAGCTGCTTTGCTCTGTATCACAGGAAGTGTCCCTGAACAGGTTAAAACATGAAAGAGAAACATAAGAGTAACAATTCACTCATGTTCTAAAAGAAATTTTAAAATTTGTGATAAGTCATATGAAAACTTGGAGTCATTCTCATCAACACAAGTAATTGTTTGGTTACCTGCTCAGAGATAACATAAAGGTTGGAACAAAACACTGGATTTACCCATGGGATCACTAAGGTCATGACGATGAGCTCTATCTTAATGCCTAGTTATCAGAATTTATAAGAATTCTTAGGCCCAAAGGAGTTTTATAAAAGACACATGGCTGGATGGCAATCTTTCTCAGGTTTAGATCACATGGCAAATAGTGAAATTAAAATGATACAAGATTAAAAGCTTAAAAAGCAGATGTATGCTCTGCATCTAAATGATGCTGGCTAATGGAATTAGTGCAAACTGCTCAGCTTTTCTGATACTAAACCCATAATATCTCTTTACACACACACACACACACACACACACACACACACACACACGGGTGCCTGTCCTTCAGACTGGAGAGTAAATGGGGATGATATGCCTTATAAAGAATCGCATAGACTTGATATATCTTTGCCATCTGTATTCCCCTTTCCCTCTTTTCTTTCTCTCTTTGTTGCTAGAACTCAAGACAACACAGTCGGAAAGGCGGATTGCCTACAGGCAAAAAGCCTTGGTTACATGGGGCTTTAACGTGACCTGTATTTGACACAATTTGCCTTGAGCAATAAGTCTGGGGATGACCAATGCTGTATGTCTCTGAAAGCCCATCAGGAGATTTTTTTTTTTAAAGACATAAATTGCTCCATTTGCATCATCTGCCTCCACTTGAGCAGTTTTGTTGTTTGCAAGGTTACCCAGGAAAATACGAACGCGCCACAAAGAATGCGGCACTGACAGACTGAGAGTGAGGTGCTGTGTGTGTGTGAGCCGCGTGAGCTCGTGTGTGCGTGTACTTAGACAAGAGGGGGCATTGCGGCCCCTTTGTTCAAAAGGGCAGTTCTCCCTAGAAGTGGCCAATCAGTCACTGTCACTGCGCGAAGAGGGGCTGGGGGAGGTGGTACTGGGGTGGGGACAAGCCAAGCTTGCCCAGAATACTCATTGTGGGGGACGATCCCCACAGCCGCTGCACACCCAATGTAAATATGGACAGCCCCATTCATCACAGGACTCCCTTCTGCAGCACACGTCCAAAGTACAGCAATGATTTAGTGCCTGCAGCTGGAACAGCACTACGTTTCTCCAAAACAGTGGCGTTTAAAAATGAGGCACTGGAAGTGGAGAGGAGGCAGGGGCTACAGGGAGGGAAGAACTAACTTCAGGTTTCTGAGAAGAGGGGGGAAGAGTAACAGGAATGACTACCCCAGTAGACCACCCTCTGGCTTTAACGTCACTTTTCTCCCAGAACTTATTGGCGTTGGTGTAATTCAAGCTAAAACTCTTCAACAGGTGTTGTGTCTGCCCAACTGCCTGCCCCTGGCCCTGACCACGCATGTACTGCCAGACTCAGGCCTGCTCTTTAGAGTATTGATTCAGTTCTTTTGGAAACTTGTGTCTGGACAAAACATACAAACCCATCCATCAGGATCAGGACAAAACACACACACACACACACACACACACACACACACGTAACTAGCTTGATTCTTAGTATAGGTATTTATCATTCATTCACTCAATAAATAGCTTATAGCATCTGCGGGCACTAGAAGAACCTGTCTGCAATGCAGGAGACATAAGAGATGAGGGTTCTCCCTGGGTCGGGAAGACCCCCTGGAGGAGGGCATGGCAACCCACTCCAGTGCTCTTGCCTGAAGAATCCCATGGACAGAGGAGTCTGGTGGGCTACAGTCCATGGGGTCACAAAGAGCCGGACACGACTGAAGCAACTTAGCATGCATGGCATCTACTACATCCCAGGTTCTCTAGAGCAGGGGTCCCCAAACCCTGGGCCACGAATTGGTACCAGCCTATGGCCTGTTAGGAACTTTTCAGGCCACACAGCGGGAGGTGGACAGCAGGCGAGTGAGCAAAGCTTCATCTGTACTTACCGCCACTCCCCATCACTGCCATCACCACCTGAGCTCTGCCTCCTGAAAAATCAGTGGCAGCATTCGATTCTCATAGGAGGGTGAATCCTACTGTGAGCTATGCACACTAAGGATCTAGGTTCTGTGCTCCTTATGAGAACCATACCAAATCCATCCCCACACCCACATCCCTGGAAAAATTGTCTTTCACAAAACTGGTCCCTGGTGCCAAAAAGTTGGGGACCTCTGCTCTAGAGAGTACTGCAGGTACAAAAAAATGAGCATAGAACTCAGTCTTGAGACATTTATACTTTAGTAAGGGTAGCGAACTCTCAAATGAGAATATGAATTTTTTTTATATCTGGCATATAACAGATACTCAGTGAATATTGAAAGTCAGAATAGAGAACATTACTAAGGTTTGTGGGGAAAATTCTTTTTTGTTGCAGATGGCACAAATCTTTCTAGAAGAGTTCTTTGAGTTGAGATGGAGCAAAGTATATTTCAGATTCTTCAGAGTGAAATGTGTCAGTACAGTGTAGGAATTGTAAGAGATTTTGAAAGATTTCCAAGCAGGCTGTAACATGGTCACGGTTGTTTGTTGGAAAGTAACTAGAGTGTAGGTGTGAAATATGAATTTGAGGAAGAAAATAGATAGAGACACATATTAGCAGACTATTTGGACAGTCTGGACAAGAGATGAGAGCCTGTACCGGGATGGGACTGTAGGAAATGAGGAAGTGAGGCTTTCTAGTACGTGTCACAGGGAGAATCTTCAGGACATGGTGATCATTTGGATATGAATGTTACTACTCTGAGTTCAAAATCCACATTTTATTCCTTTTCACTGATGCTGGGTCTGAACTTGTAAATTACATTTTTTTTTTTTCTGATATCCAGTTTCCTGGAAGTTCTGAGACTTAAGGATTACAGAGAAGGCAGGAGACAAGGTGAAGAGACATGATCCTTCTTATTTTGCTTCCTGTTCTCACCAGCAATGATCCAGAAATGACACTTTACCTGACAGCAAAACTGGTTCCCAGGACAGCTTCTTTGAGCATTCACACTGCACCATCTCAAAGGCACCATCAGAGATTACCATTCCCCATCTCCTCGGCAGGAGCCCAGGGCCTGTGGAGCATCTTCTGACTGAGGGTGGAGATTATAACCATCCCAAATTCTTCTCTTTCTTCTGCTAGTCCTAGGGATAACAGCCGATTTCTAGCCTTTAATTCTTTTCTCTGCCTCTGTCCCTCCCACCAGCTCCTCAACACTTCTATAATTAATTCCCTAGCTCCGTCTAGTCGAGGCTATGGTTTTTCCAGTGGCCATGTATGGGTGTGAGAGTTAGACTATAAAGAAAGCTGAGCATTGAAGAATTGATGCTTTTGAACTGTGGTGTTGGAGAAGACTCTTGAGAGTCCCTTGGACTGCAAGGAGATCCAACCAGCCAATCCTAAAGGAGACCAGTCCTGGGTGTTTGGAAGAACTGATGTTGAAGCTGAAACTCCAATACTTTGGCCACCTGATGTGAAGAGTTGACTCATTGGAAAAGACTATGGTGCTGAGAGGGATCGGGGGCAGGAGGAGAAGGGGGTGACAGACAATGAGATGGTTGAATGGTATCAGCGACTCAATGGACATGAGTATGAGTAAACTCTGGGTGTTGGTGATGGACAGGGAGGCCTGGCATGCTGCAGTCCATGGGGTTGCAAAGAGCTGGACACGACTGAGCAACTGAAGTGACCTAATATTAAATCTCTCTGAAAAATACTTGGTATGGGGAATTCCCTGGCAGTCCAGGGGTTAGAACTCAGAGGTTTTACTGCCAAGGCCCAAGTTCAATCCCTGGTCAGGGAACTAAGATCCCACAAGCCACATGTGGAGAGGCCAAACAAAGAGACAAAGAAATCTGATATGGAATATGTTTTTCTGCCTAAATGTTCACCAGTGCAGAGTCACTGATAAGTCCAAGAAATCTGGTTCAGAGATTTTATGAAATGTGAATCCTGCTGCAAAGATAACCCAGGAGAGCAATTTTTTCAAGGCAAAACAATGAGTTTGACTGAAGAAAAACCCTTGGGATGGGCAAATGAAAATACGTCTGAAATGGAAGAGAGGCATTATAGTTGGAGAGGGTGATATAGAAGTGATAAGTGCATAAATAAAAACCAACAACTGAAACTTTAAAATTAAGGAGTATGCTCTGAAGACACATGTTATTTTGACAGAATCACATAAATGGGAGATAAGTATTGAAATTGCTTCAATTAATGTAGTGTGCTGACTTCTTCCACCTGTGGTTTAGACAGGTGCAGCAATATTACAACGTGGAAATGTGAAATCCTCCCTTGTACATTAGAGGGTGTGCCTTAAAGGCTTCTACCTTTATATTAATTAATTCTTGTATAATTGATCCGTTACTCGTGGTATTTAGTTCTCCCTGTATCCCAGCAAAGGAAAGTTTTGTGGGTGTCACATTCTCCATTTTATACTTGAAAAAACTCAAGTATTCTACCGAACACAACAGTTAGAATTCCAAATCAGATTATGTCTATTTGAATCCAAATACTATATATGTTCCTGACACAGCAAAGGAATCGATATTCCAGAGTTAATTCTTTGTATTAGAGAAGACTGGATCACATATGTAGATATGCAAGATGGGGATAGTATGGAGGGATTTAAAATCTAATCCAGAAGTATTGGATTTATAAAGCCCTATTGACTTCTTATCAGGAGCAGCATTCTGGAAAGATTAATCTGGCCACGAGGATTTGACTGTGTGAAGGAGTAAGAGATTTAGAATGGTTGTACATAGTAACAGGTACCTGGGAAACTGCTGGAGTAACCTCAGCATCCAATAAGGTGCTTCTCTCAATTAGGATTATAAGAACAGAAACTGAAACCAAGAAGCAAATGTGTATGAAATCCACCGCCCCTCAAAAAAACAAGCAATGTTGGGATGGGTAGGTGAATAACCATATGCAGCATTTAAGGTTAAGAGATGGGTCAACTATAACTTTAAGATTTTGATGCTGGCTAATTAGAAAGATAAAAAATAAAAACTGCCTTCTACTGAGCCTCAGCTGGTTTGTTGAAAAACTGGTTTGTCAGAGAGAGAAATCGGGTTCATATTTAAAGGTGTTAATTTTGACTTGATAAACTTATGGTGAAAAATTATAGTGACAAAGTCAATCATAATTGGAAATGCATGAATCCAATCTGTTTTTCAGGAAAGAAAATCATTGCTTTGTTCAAAACCCTTGGTGGAGAGGCATTAGTCAGGATGTGTACAATTCCCTTAGTTTTACCCATTTAAGATAAAGATTCAGAAAAGGAGGAAGGAAGGGTGGAAAGAGGGGGAGGAAGATAGAGAAAAGGGGAGAGACTCTGTTTTCAGAATTTTAAGGCAGAGCTGTTTAGAAGCTTTCACTTTTACCCCTAAATAATGTTGTTAAGAGAATATAGTGAGTATGATAGCAAAGCAGAGCTGTTCTGATTGAAGTAGGAGAGGAGGTTCCTTCAAGACTTTTCCATGTACCCTTTTCTTTACACTGGCTACTGCAAAGTGCCTTCTGAGATCCTGCAAAAGTCCCTAGCTGTTCCTGGAACACAGCGGAAAAAACAGTGAGTGAGTAATCCAAGTTCAGGGAAATGAAGGCACTTTCAGGCATCTGAGTGACTCTGTAATACCTCAGTCTTCTCTGGGGAGATCCAACATTTCCTGATTCCACTGCCATCGCTTTCTAGCATCCAAGATCAAACATTCACTCTCTGAGTTCGGAAAAACTGCCCTTTGCTAGTATGTGCTACAGAAAGAGTCCCCTTCAACATGACAGAGGACAGTTCTGACCACTTAAAGCCAATTTTGCTCCAAGTACCATCTCCTCCTTATCAAGATTTTCATCAAAGTATGTGTTTCCTAAAATTGTAATAATAATGGTAACTTAAGCATCACTGGCAAGGACTGCCTCTTTCGGAAGCATTTTGACTAATGAGGGTGATCTGGAAAGGCTGTCTGGGTGACTGTTGGACAGATGTTTCCACATGTGGTACTGGAGCAAAGTGGCAGCACGGGATGAAGGAAAGTACACTGAAGTAGAAGCTGCAGGATCTGGATTCAATCCCAGCTCTGATGTTACCATATAAAAAACTTACAAATAATTGGCTCCCATGTTGTTTATGGAGACCTGCACATATGGAGGTGAACACGAAGATAAATGAGGGCACGACACATCTTGTCACCCAAAGAGTTCTGCACTGATATCAAGCCTTGTAACTTTTCTTAGTGAAGTAATATGGGGCAAGAGTTTGGAACTGGGTCTGGGAGCAAACTAAAAGGTCATGTGGTATCATCTCCTCATTTGAAATGCCCAAACAGAAATGGTCTAAGAAAGTGGCCAGTCCACGGTAAGGCTGTGGTTTAATAAAAGAGCTATAACCAGCACAGTTCTTGCTTGACTTTCCATTCCTGTGTCTGACCTTGACTAAAAAGCCAATGTGTCAATGCTTTTGAGTTGATGCATTTAACTCATGTTGTTTGTTGTTTAATCATTAAGTCTTTTGCGACCCCATGGACTGTGGCCCATCAGGGCTCTCCTGTCCATGGGGATTTTCCAGGCAAGAATAATAGAGTAGGTTGCCATTTCCTTCTCCAACATTTAACTTACATCTTGAACATTAATATGTGTAAATTTCTGAGATCTCTGTTACAGAAGAGACAATGAAAAACACAATTAGATGTGATCCTTGCTATTAGAGTCTCAGAAACCAATTTAAACTAACTTTAAAGAGTGGGGATTTTGAACGCATGTACAGCCATGGTGGATTCATGTCAATGTATGGCAAAACCAATACAGAATTGTAAAGTAAAATAAAAAATAAATTAAAAAAAAAGAATATTGGGTATCTCCTTAAATCCAGAGCTGAATGACTAAGACTCTGTAGAAGTGGGGAGCAAGGAAGTTCAGAGGACCTAGGGAAAAGGAGCCCAGTTTTCTCTTTGATACTATCATCAATATGGGTCATCTGTCTCTCCTTTTGAGATCACAATTTTCCGTAAGAGAAACTCTGACTATTCCAACTGAGTCAGCTCTTCACTTCAGGATTAAATTGCTGTGGCCAGAGGTGTGCAGACAGATACTGCACACAAGGCAATTGGGGCTCACACCTAACAGTTCCCAGAGAAGAAAGAATCATTATGAGCCAGACAACTCCTCTAAAATGAGATCCAGTTCAGTAAAATGTAGCATTGGGCTTTAATGGGTTTACTATTTAATCAGTGTAGCAAGCATGTAAAAGGAGCTGTAACAAAGAGCCAGGAATTCAGATGACACAGTAGATGCAAGAAAAGCATGTGTGCGTGTGGCGGGGGGCGGGGGAGGGGTCCCTTTTTTTTGAAAAGGGAATCTGGATTTTTCACTCCCTGTTGTCCTCTTAAATTTTCCTAGGAATTCGAACACCAACAATTTAGGTAAAAAGTGTTTTCAACTGTTTTCTAACTTTCCTTTTAAAAAGAGAACATGGAAAGTTATTCTACATGAATAACATTTGAGAATGTTGGCATAATGAAACAATCCCAATTTGCAAAAGCTACATTTACAAAACTATTCTGAATAGAAAACTTCTTATCTCTCCCTCTAGAGCAATGCAAGAGAAAAATAAAGACAAAAGCTGGGCTGTAAGACTATAAAGGAGTAGGAAGAACTTATTCTATTTAGCAGAAAAGAGAGTTGTAGCATAAATACAGTAGATGGTACCCACAGCAGTCTTAAAACACAATCCGAGTATCACCCTCGGTGAACTGGGAGGACCTGTGAATAGTTGGTTTCTGAGATGTGCCTCAGACTTGGGATTAAAATAAGATAAATGGTTTAACAATAAGAGATATGCTGCTCATGTGATCAAACAGCTAAAATTTTGAAAGAGTGGGTATGCACTTCGAGTTCCCAGTCTGGACATAAAGCACACCCTTCCATTCTGACACAGAAACTGGAAGTCCTGGAGGAAAGACGATCATTACCATATTTCACTTACCAACACACCACCATCTCTTCCCATTTCTAATCCAACCTACAGTTGGTGAAGACTGCCTCTTTTTCTCAAGCCTCCCATTGTGTGCTCAATGCTAATGAAATAAGGGCCAAATTCCTTAGACTACTTTAAGAACTCCAGTAACAGGGTCCTTAAATATCTTTCTGGTCACAGTCCCATCTCACTGCTCCATGAATGTTAAATCCCTGCCACATTTTTGCATTTTCACTCACTTTGCTTTTGTGTATTTGGTCTTTGTCCCATTGTTGACCTAGAGCTTCTAAAACCTCTGACATTTCCTAAGTGATGAGAGCAATAAAGAAATTGTTTCTTCTGTGAATGAGGTGACTTTTGGAAAGACAGTTAGAATTGATCTGGTTGGCTGGGGACCCGATCTTGTGTTGAGAAAGTTAGAACTTTCAGCCCAACCCCCTGACCTCCAGGGAGGGGAGAGGCTAGAGACTGAGTCAGTCACCAATGGCCAATGGTTTCATCAATCTTACATAGGTAATGAAGCCTCCCTGGGCTTTCCAGGTGGCTCAGTGGTAAAGAATCCATCTGCCAAGCACTAGATGTAGGGTCAATCCCTGGGTTAGGAAGATTCTCTGGAGAAGGAAATGACAACCCACTCCAGTATTCTTGCCTGGAAAATCCCATGGAGAGAGGAGTCTGGCAGGCTACAGTCCATGGGGTCACAAAAGAGTCAAACACAACTTAGCAACTAAACAACAACAACAAGTGAAGCTTCCATAAAACCCCAAAGTACAGAGAGCTTACTAACTGGTGAACACAGTAAGATTGGAGAGAACAGATCTGCCTGGTGATCCAGTGGTGAAGAATCCATCTTTCTACTGCAGGGAGCAAGGGTTCAATCCTTGGTTGGGAAATTATGATCCCACATGCCTTGTGGTGAGGTCCAAAAAAAAAAAAAAGAGAGAGCGAGAGAGACTTCAGAGAGTTAATAAATTGACCAAAATATTAATTAAAAAATTAAAAAAGACAGAGGAGAGTAACATGTATCAAGAAAGAAGGCCTGGAAGCTCTGTGTCCCTTTCTCCATGCTCTTCCCTGTGCGTCTCTTTGGCCTGGCTGTTCCTGAGTTATGTCCTCTTATAATAAACTAGCAATCTGGTAAGTAAAATGTCTCTCTGAGTTCTGTAAGCCTCTCTAGCACATCCTTCAAATTGAGGAGGGGGTTATAGGAACCTCTCTGGTTTATAGGTAGGTAGTCAAAAATCCAGTAACAACCTGAGTTTCTGACTGACATGTGAAGTCCTAGGAGGAGGCCTTCAGAACCAGCCTAAGAGCCAGTTGTTCAGTCAAATAATACAAGTAATAACTAGGCTTGTGATTATCACCTGACATGGTGGTCAGGTTCTAGGGGAGAGCAGTCTTGTAGGACTGTGCCTTTAATATGTGGAATCTGATGCTATTTCTGGGTAGATATGGTCAGAATTGATTTGAATTACAGGGCACCTAGTTGGCATTAGTTATTTGGTGCTGTGTGGGGACAATCTCACTGCCTCATGTTCGAATTGGTCTCAGAAAAAAAAAAAAAGACTTAGCTAGAATGCTTAATAGATGAAATGATTTCTTTATCTCATAGCAATTTAGGTATGCCATTTGCTTTCTTTATTTTTGACTTTTCTATATGTAATTTCATTTATACGCCTTTAATAAACTTTAAGCTCCCCTGAGTAGACTGAAGATTGTACTGGAAAGAGAAATTCAGATTTAGACTCACATTACAGATTTCATATTACCTGACTATGTGACCTTGGAAATGCCATTTGATTTTTCTGAGATTATCTATTCCCTTTATAAAATGAGCTGATGATATTAGAGACTCAGAGATGTACATAAAGTTTGCTTATGATTGTATATGATTTAAATTTCATATATAAATGGAACTATCAAAATTCTTTTTTTAATTCTTATCTTTATCATAACCAGGTTTCTTTTGGTTGACGGAGAGAGCAAAGAGATCAACTAGCTTAAAGAAAACTAACATCTCCAGAATCCAAGACAGTTTTTAATAACTGTTGAAAAGGGAAAGGCTACAGATGAGCCTCAGATACAATGGGGAGAGGAGATGCAAATTCCCCTAGAACTTTGATTGGCCTGATGCACCAAGGGCTCACTGCCAACCTCCTTAGGCCAGTGGAGGGGAAACATTTCACTTATCCTATGGCATGGTGCCACTTCCCAGTAGAAGGGTGTTTCCAAGCAAGTAGTTCCATAAACGTACATCAAAACATCCACAGAATCTCTAACATGGAAGCCCGGTTAATACTATAAACAAGCAAGGCAAAGCAGGTAAGATGTTTTTGTTTGGTCAGTTTTGGTTCTTCAGAAAGGAAATCTCCATAAAGAAACAGAAGTCCTCTGGACCTTTTATGACCCTGAAGATAACTGCAGTGAAGGTATTCAGACTCATCAAGGAAACCTCTCCCTTAAAAGAGATGTAAGTCAAGGAGCACAAAGTTTTACTTTAATGGTATGAGTACATTCTGGAGATTTAATACACAAGAATGTGACTGTGGTTAAGAATTTCAAGGGAGTAAAAGTTTTCCTCCTCTACCCTTCTGAGTTGTTTGAAAGAAAGTGAAAATGTTCATCACTCAGTTGTGTCCAACTCTTTGTGACCCCACAGACTGTAGCCTTCCAGGCTTCTCTGTCCATGGAATTATCCAGGCAAGAATACTGGAGTGGGTTGCCATTCCCTTTTTAAGGGGATCTTCCCAATCCAGGGCTTCCCTGGTGGCTCAGAGGGTAAAGCATCTGCCTGAAATGCTGGAGACCCGGGTTCAATCCCTGGGTCGGGAAGATCCCCTGGAGAAGGAAATGGCACCCCACTCCAGTACTCTTGCCTGGAGAATCCCATGGAGGGAGGAGCCTGGTAGGCTACAGTCCACGGGGTCGCAAAGAGTCGGACATGACTGAGCAACTTCACTTCACTTCACTTCCCAATCCAGGGATTGATCCTTAGTCTCCCACATTGCAGGCAGATTCTTTACCATGCTCAGATCCTACTAAGTT
This sequence comes from Oryx dammah, assembly GCF_014754425.2. NCBI lineage: Eukaryota > Metazoa > Chordata > Mammalia > Artiodactyla > Bovidae > Oryx > Oryx dammah. Next base: position 105,433,704 of record NW_024070185.1, read on the forward strand.
CTTTAGCTGGCCTAATAATTGTATTGACAGAAGACAGTAACTGGAGAAGGAAATGGCAGCTGACTCCAGTATTCCCACCTGGAGAATCCCATGGACAGAGGAGCCTGGCAGGCTACAGTCCAAGGGATGGCAAAGAGTCAGACACGACTTAGCAACTAAACCACCAAGACATTAATGGGAGAATAACAAAGTTTAATTATGCGTATATATTGAGAGACCCAGGAAAGCTGACTCTCCAAAGTGGCAGAAGCCCTCACTTTAAATACCATCTTCAGCCAAACACAAATGATCTTTGGTTTAGCGAGTCAGTGATGGGAAGTTACCAGGAAAAGCACAATATGCAGACTGATGTCCTTGTCTTCTACTTTAATAAGCTTCTTTAGAGATTGACTCATCTTTCTCTTCCTGATACAGAGAGGGAGACACCTTTACAAATAGATTCCTTTATAAATGTAAACGTCTTTTACAAAATGGTAACTTCGACTCAGTTTTCAGATCTCTGGTATCTGCTATTACTTAAAAATAACCAGCTTAAAATATTCCTGGTGTCAAAGAGACATATTTTGGGGTCACAAATTCTGCTCCCCTACACAATACTATAATGTATAGTTAATCTGATAAGAGTGGGAATCTTAAGAGTTCTCACCATTTAAAAAAGAAAGTGAGATGATGGATATTTTAATGAGCTTAATTATGGTGATTATGTCACATTTTATACATGCATCAAACCATCAAATTGCAAGCGTTAAATACATACAATTTTTAATTGTGAATTATACCTTGATAAATTTGAGGGAAAAGAGTTTCAAATGAACCCTTAAGTGCTTAATTGCCTTCAGAAGTCCTTTGTGTACACCATGTTTCTAGAAGAGCCATTCCTCGGAGTCCCTTGGTTGCTGAGCATCACTAGCTGGGCTGGCCTACAACTAGACTGAAACAGCTTCTTCTCCAATATGTAGTTTATCTGATTTTGTTTAAATTGCCTATATCATTCTCAATCCATAGTTTTGATCTCTATAGGTCCAGTCATTGCTTCTTTCTTAATTGCACAAAAGAAACGAAGTGCCAGTCTATGTTCGATACAGGATACAGGATGCTTGGGGCTGGTGCATGGGGATGATCCAGAGAGATGATATGGGGTGGGAGGTGGGAGGGGGGGATTCAGGATTGGGAGCTTGTATACACCCGTGGTGGATCCATGTCAATGTATGGCAAAACCAATATAGTATTGTAAAGTAAAATAAAGTAAAAATTTAAAAACATGAAAAAAAATGTAGTTATGATGGAGGGGATTGAATCACTGTATTGTAATAAATAAGTACAAATTTGCATTCTAGATATAGCTTTGTCACTGATCAGCTGTGTGGTTTTATGTTAGATTTTTTTCTCTATCTGAATCTCAGTGTCCAACTGATAAGACAATTCTGGGTGATTCTATAGGGTCTTCCTGCTCTAGCATGCAAGGGTCCTATGGCCTCTTGGTGTCCTCTTTGGTTTCTAGACTTTATCCTTTTACAGGGAGATGTCATGGATATACTCATCTAAATTGTCTGTTTAGTATCTTTTATATTCCAAAACCTGTGAGGTTTTAGAAATACTGACATGAATACAAGATTTTATTCTGAACAGGCTCTTCATTTTTCTTCCTTTTCTCTACATAACAGCTGGCTTACCTCAGGGGCTTGAGAAAAACACCTGGATTCTAAGGTAAAAAAAAAAAAAAAAAATCCGCACCTTCACTAAACACAACCCTTGGGTGAGAACCCCCTAGAGTTGAATAAGTGCTCTATTTCTTTTCATCTGTATTTTCCCCATCTGTTCTAATTACATCCCCTTCTTGGGAGTAAGATAACTACTACTGTCTGTTGCAGTGTAAGGGTGAGAAAGGTTAATTAACACTGAAGACAGATCCCAATTGCCTTACATCACACCCCTGTCCATATTCATTAGAGTGTGTGAGAGGGGCCTCCTTTCTGTGACCCAGTGCTGCTCATGACTTCTCTGCCTGCTCCTCTCAGTCCCTTGCATGTCTCCCCTTTCCTGAGTTACCTCCTCCAGAGAACTGCATCCAAAGGCACTCACCCATGCTAATGTGGCCAAACACCTTAGATATAGGGAGGGGGTCATGTCATGTCAGAGCAGAAAGGGCCATGCAAGAACTGCCTTCAGCATGCTCAGATCCTACCAGCATTAAAGTTTGCAGCCTGAATTAAGGTTATTTATCCACACAATGGTTTGGAGAAATAGGCAATGCTATAATTACTTTCATACTGAGAGCAAGATACTCAGGGAGAGGAAGTAACTTACCTATGGTCACACAACTAGCAAGGCAGGATTCAAACCTCAGTCTAGTGCATTTTCCAGTACATGCTGCTTTTTGCCTGCTTCAAATTCCCTTTGTTGCTTGCCTATGGTTTCTAAGCCTTTTTCCTTCTACCATTGCTTCTATTTTTCACTAACTTTCATTATTAAATTCTTTGTATTCAGGTCTCAGTTTTCCATTGTCACATGTTTGAACCTTTTATCATGAAAAAAATTTGGGGAATTCCCTGGTGTCCAGTGGTTAGGACTCAACACTGTCACTGCAAGGTTTTGTGTTCCATCCCTGGTCCGGGAACTAAAATTCTGCAAACTGAGAAGCACAAACAAAAAAAAAATTGTTTAATGTTAAAAATACCTAAACTATAAATGCTGTGAAAATCAGGAGTGACTGTGGTTCACCACTGCAATCATAGCACTTAGCAGGTGCATAATTAACAATTATTCACTGAATGACTTCAGTAGAGGCAAACTGGTGCCTGTTTTTATTGATATGAAATATTTATTGAGTATACACACTGCACTGCAAGTTAATGTGAGAATTATGAAAGACATTGCTAAAGAATTTTAAAGTAATTTTAGAAGACAGCATAACCTGAAGGAATAAAAAAGCTCATATTTTTAATTCACAAATCTGGTGTTTAGAAATAACTAAACAGATTATTATAATGGCAATGGATAAATGCTAAAGATGAGGTGTAAATGGTGCTGTGGAAGGAAAAAAGGTAGGTACCTAGCAGTACCTAAGACACTGTTTTAACATCAAAGGAGTCATCCAGCAGAAAATGGCATATAAGAACGTGGAGAACCCACAGGCCAAGAAGATTAAGGGTACAAATCATTTCAAGAAGAAACAACATGCACCCAGAAGTGAAAAATGTAGCACAAATCATATATCATGGCTAACAGGTAGGGCTTGAGAAATCCTGAGACATAAAATTAGGTAGATAAGTAGTGACCATTCACGATTATCTTCTGACCTTGTGTCTTAAAACAAGCGGCATCAGCATCCGCTGGGAGAAACCCACCAGGGAGCTTGACAAGTGTAACATCTAAGGCACACAATTTAAGGAGGAACTCACTCTCAGGCTCGTGCAAAGTATGGGGTTGGTACTAGCACAGCCTTGACAGTGGGGGCCACCTGAACATGTCTGCTTAGGGTATAATGCTCAGCTCCTCTTAGTCCTGGACTTGTACTCCCAACACACTGGATCAGAAACTATAGTTTAACAGGATGTCCAAGTCATGTGTATACACATTAAATTTGAGGAGAGTTGCTCTAAAGGGTCTGTAAACCATGCTTGAGTTTGGAGACTGTCTTGGGAATAATAGTTGTTATTTATAGGTGTTAGACAGGAGTAGGCTCCCTGCTTCATTTATAAAGATATGTCTAGCTGTGTGAGAAGCAAATCAGGAACTAGAGAAACCAGTTAGGAGGCTTCTGTAAGCAAGTCAGATTCTTTGAGATTCTAAGATTCTACTATGAGTCTTTTTAAAGATAAGTTTTTAAAATTTATTTTTGGCTGTGCTGGGTCTTCATGGTGCGCGAGCTTTTCTCTAGCCGTGGGAGCTACTCTCTAGCTGCAGTGCAAGGGTTTCTCGTGGCACTGGCGTCTCTTGTAGAGGAGCATGGGCTCTACGGCACAAGGGGGTCAGTAGCCGTGGCACATGGGCTCGGAAGTTGCGGCTCCTGAGCTCTAGAGCGCAGGCTCAATGGCTTTGGTTCAAGGGCTTAGTTGCTCCGTGGCATGTGGGATCTTCCTGGATCAGGAATTGAACTCATGTCTCCTGCACTGGCAGGAGGATTCTTTACCACGGAGCCACCGGGGAAACCCTATTATGATTCTTCAAGTATTATTATCACGATCCAGGACTGAAAAAGTAGTCAAATTCGAGAGGTGTTTGACCAGAGTTAGTGGATGTTTAAAAGTCACAGTTAGTAAGAATGAACAAGAAATCAGGTATACCCAGTTCACGGCTGCAGGAACCAGGTAGTTGGAAGTATCACTCACTGAAGTAAGGAAACACACAGAGACACATAAGGAGAGAAAAGGATGAGCAAACACCTACAGATGTTAAATTTGATAAATTTTAGATTATAAGACATGATATATGGATGTCTCTATCATGAAGAGAGACAGGAGGTACAGAGATGGATTTCAGAATTACCAGCTTTAAAAAGCACTAATTAAGGCTATGAGAAGAAACAGGTGTTTTTAGAAAGTATATAAAACAAGAGTTAAATTTAAAATTGTGGGAAACCAACATTTAAGTAAAACCAAATAGTTATTTTTATTTTGAAAATTATTTTCAAATTCAATACATCATTTGAAATACATAAATTTTGTGGGGAGGTGGCTAGGCAGGGCAAGATTATTATCCTCATTTCACAGATAAACTAGGACTTATAATTTTTAAGTTATTTGGCTAGTAAATCATGTAGCTGAATACACACCTGGAACAATTCCAATTGTATTATAAGTCATGCAATTATGAGAAAAAACAAGTAGAATTCGCTGTAAATTTAATAGGAATGGAGAGAAATACTGTAGCCCACAGTAGTTAAGGACGCTTTCATGGAAGAAGTTTCTATTTTTCCACCAACTGCTATGGGTCTTGTGGGAGATAATAGCTTTTGAATAGATAAATTAGCATTTTTGCTAAATGTTTAAGAGTCCTGAATAATTTGGTGAAAGAATAATAAGTGCTCCTTTGTCTATTGCAGTATTACTGATGATTTCACAATGACCTGGGCAAGATATTAAGAACTGCTTGCTTTTAAATCTTGAATGACAAAATCTTGACAGAAACACCCCTTAATCATCCTATCACTACAGGCCAGACTAATTATGATGGTACAAATGTGTACTTTGAGGCAGAACAGCAGCTAATAATTCTACCTGCATTAGGCAGTTACCAGGACAGGGGAAAGATGCAATAACTGATTTATAATGTGAGCCATGATTAAAAGGAAACTTTTGACTGTATTAATCTCACCTACAATTCTTAACCTTGGGTGACACAGAATCAACTATGACAACATTCCGAGTTCCTATAAACAGGTTTCATGTTAGTCACAGAGAATTTACAGCCACCACATCCTCATCTCTTCCAAGTGTCCTAAGGTTCTGAGAAATATAATTACTACTAACAATTATATGGTTTGTTATATTTTCAAAGTACTCTAAGACATAATGTTTAACTGGATAATTACTTAAGTCTTATAAGGAGGGCAAGATGGAAAATTTTATTTCCCCATTTTTTTTATTTAAAAAGATGAGAGAAAATAAAGTTTATGGAGGATGAGCCTTGCTCGGGTTAAAACAGTAATTAATAGCAATAGATTTAACATAAATAATTTATTAAGCGCATAAGACAGGCCCAGGAATGAAGCCAAGTACTTTACAATCATTATTTCACTTAATCCTCACAATGAGCTAAGTATTATTATCCTCATTTTATAGATAATGAACATAAACCTTGAACAAGTCAAGAAAGTTGTGCAAAGTTACATGGAGAATATATAATGGAACGGGTGGATGAAGCTAGTTCTAACTAACTATTACACATTCATCTGATGAGTCACTCAGTAAATCTTTTGTCGAATATCTATTACAGCAAGGGTACAGTTGGAGACACTGAAAATCTATAAATTATTATTTTACCAAAAATATAGATTACTAGAATACCAAAAATTAAGGGATCAAAATTAACAGATTCTGTAATAGTATTAAAATATTATACAAAATATAGATATGGTTTCTCTTTCTAAGAACTTATAGTCCAATGGGGATCTATAAAGAGCTAATTCCAAAAGATGAGATAAGTACAGTACCAGAAACAAAGATGAAGGGGAAACCAAGATTCAAAGATCACAACACAGAAAACGGGATGACTAATCTGGGTTTTGTGGGAAGAAATTTCTGGGTCCACAGAGTGAGGGGTCAATTCTAGGCTGAGGGGTCAGCACATTGAAAATGTATGTAATTATAAGACAGCAGTTTAGAGAAAAAGAAAGAAAATGTTTCAAATTGCTGCACCATGATTATAAGGGTGACATGATGGGGGAGACAAGGTTATTGGAACTGGTGGTAACAGCTGCTTGTGTTAAAAGAAGGATTGGAGATATGAAACCATCCTCTGCCCTCAATCTTTCCCAGCATCAGGGTCTTTTCCAGGGTCAATTCTTCGCATCAGGTGACCAAAGTATGCAGCTTCAGCATCAGTCCTTCCAATGAATATTCATAGTTGATTTCCTTTAAAATTGACTGGTTTGATCTCCTTTCTGTCCAAGGGACTCTCAGGGGTCTTTCCCAAAACCACAGTTCGAAAGCATCAATTCTTCAGTGCTCTGCCTTTATGGTCCAACTCACATCCATACGTGACTACTGAAAAAACCACAGCTTTGACTAGATGGACCTTTGTCAGCAAAGTGATGTCTGTTTATAATATGCTATCTAGTTTTAATATGCTAATAGCTTTTCTTCCAAGGAGCAAGTGTCTTATAATTTTGTGACTGTAGTCACCATCTGCAGCAATTTTGGAGCCCCCAAAATGAAATCTGCCACTGTTTCCACTTTTCCCCCTGCTATTTGCCATGAAGTGATGAGACCGAAGTGAGCATACTTGTAAAAGTCCTGAAAGATCTGACTTGCTCTCTCTACTCTCCACCATATAAAGACTGAATGAGAACTTGGCAGTCTGCAACTAGGAAGAGGGTCCTTACCAGAACCTGACCACGTTGGCACCCTGATCTTGGACCACCAGACCCCAGAACTGACAGAAATAAATTTCTGTTGTTTATAAGCCACTCACAGTCTATGGTACTTGGTTAGAGCAGTCAACATTGATAAAACAGGATCTGAGAAAGAAGACAAAAAGATTGTTTGCTGAGAAGCAGTTCAAGAGTGAGACAAGGAGGACATGATTTAAAGAAGCAGTACAGCGAGCACAGAGTTGAGAACAAATGTTTGAAAGATAGAATGGACACATTTGGTACCAAATGTCTGATCTTCTCACAAGGGCCAGTAAGTCCAATTCCCCTATTATGTTTCCAAACCTATTTTATTTTTATTAATGTTTGCCTGATTATTGAAGACTTTCTTGATAGATCTCTCACCTGTACTCAACTCCTTCTCCTCAAGTCTGCATGGACTCTTAATTTCAAAATTACTTGTGTCCATGTCTTACCATGACTGGTTCTATAAATGTCTAGAGAGAAGGATGTATTTGATTAATCTTAAATTCAACCCAAACCTAGCTCAATATCTGAAACATAGGTAAATATTAAATAGTGTGTGTTAGTTACTCAGTCATGTCTGACTCTGTGACCCCGTGGACTGCAGCCTGCCAGGCTCATCTGTCCATAGAATTCTTCAGGCAAGAATACTGGAGTCGGTAGCCATTTCCTTCTCCAGGCATCTTCCCGATCCAGGGATTGAACCTGGGTCTCCTGCATTGCAGATGGATTTTTAACTATCTGAGCCACCAGGGAAGCCCCCCAAATTAAATATTGATAAATAAATTATTATGCATTCCCTACCTAGTTCCTCTACTAATGACATAAGCAGTCCCGAGCTTAATAGGAAACAGTTCATGGCTAGATGCATCCATTACCAAGACACTTCATAACTCCATAATACTCATCATTGAGTATTAAAATTCATTTTTAGACTCTGTTCATTTATACCCATTGCATGTTTTATAACGTTTGAAAGTCATAAAAACTTATCTAGTTAGTGAATAAATAAATAATCCATTAATTATTTTATCTCATTATGTATTATATATTCTGACTCCCAGATCATCCTTTTATCTCTAGGCAAGTACACACTTGTATCTTCACATGTACTTTCCCAGAAACTTCAACTCTTTAAAGCACATTCAAAAACAAACAAAAAAACCCACACAACAAAGAAACACAAAGAGAGTTCTATCCAGTCCAAATGGACATTAAAACATCCACTTGGACCTCTTTCTGAGCTACATTCTAAACCCGTAAAATACAGTTTCCAAAATCGGCCTTCCAAATTTAACAGACTCATTGGATGAGAGAATCAGGCCACACAGGGTGACAGGCTCCACCTCAGAGTCTGGATAGAGTCTCAAGGCCTTTTACTATTTTTTTCCCCCAAATACATATACTGTGCTTAGAATGTGCAGTGAAGTTCAGTGACTGTTGATTAGAAAAACCAAGAAAAAAACTCCCTGCTATTCAATTCCTGCTATCCTGAAAACACCGACTGTCACAGCTTTGTGTTGTTATCAACACATGCATTGGCACTTATGAAAGTGGGAGAATTTGAGTGGGGAAGTTTCACTAACAGACCCAATACAGGTAAGATGTCTTTTGATCTTCCTCATCCACATGTCAATCACAGACCACAGTGCTAATTCCACCTATATCTCTTGCATCACACTGTGTCCACTGTTACCATCCCACTTAACTGTCACCTTTATTGAATTGAATCTCCTTATTCTTCTCCTACATATATAATATCTCCCCACTCCTTCTACCCATAACAATTCTAAGGTTTTATTTTTTTGTTTGTTTGTTTGTTTGTTTGGAGCTTATTCCTATATTTCTTCATTTTGTTTGACCCTCTGTCTTCGTTTCTATGCATTAGATAAACCAGCCAAGTCTCCCAGTCTTGAAAGAGTAGCCTCATGTATGAGATGAACCTAAACATTCAACCCTGTCCCAGCTCTAAGCTGTTTCTCAAACCCCTGCGATTGTCTGTGAAGCCTGTTTTATTTATTTTTGAAATCACTCTTCATCAGATTATCTTTTTAATATTGGGATATAATTGCTTTACAAAGTTGTGTTAGCTTCTGCTGTACAGTGACGTGAATCAGCTATATGTATACAAATATCCCCCTTTTTTGAATTTCCTTCCTATTTAGGTCACCACAGTATATTAAGTAGATTCCCTATGCTATACAGCAGGCTCTCTTTGGTTATCTATTTTATGCATAGTAGTGTACAGATGTCAATCCCAATCTCGCAATTCATCCTATACCTCCTTTCCCCCCCTCTTAGTGTCCATATGACTGTTCTCTACATCTGTATCCCTATTTCTGCCATGCAAACAAGTTCATCTATACCATTTTTCTAGATTCCACCTATATGTATTAACATATGATACTTGTTTTGCCTATTTTATTTTTAATGGCTCCTAGTAGTCAAGGGAGCGCCAAGACCTCTTAGTATCCCAGACAGGAGGATCTGGGTCAGGACCTCAATTCATGCTGATTGGAAGCTGGGCCAAAAGGCAGCAGCTTTCAAAGTATGCAAATATATACAGTTCTCGGGAACCACAAGCTTAAGGCTTCCTGACTTCAGAGCCAGGTGACCTAGGGGCATCCCCTGGGGAGCAGTCATAACAATCTGAATTCCAAAGGAGTGTATAGGCTCCTGTCTGGGAGATATTAGCAAGCTGCAGGGATGCAGAGGGAAAGTGTAAATACACAGGCTTACCTTATCAGGTGGCCTCTAGGTGTGTGGAAGCCCACCCCGCATCCAGAAACTCCAGGACAGAAAGCCTGGGGGTGCGATTCAGTCCAATGTCCATGCGGTGCCCCAGGGTGGCCGCCTGCCAGGAACTCTGTCTGACTGGTACAGTCCATGGGATCCATCCCTCCAGGCCACCAGAGCCAGACAATCAAGGGGTGTCCCCTGAGCAGCTGTCATAGAGACCACAGCACCAAGCTTTTACAAATGCTCCCCGTTGGGAGGTCCTGGCGCTCTGGAGACGGCATCCACCCTCCAAGGTCTTCAGACAGGGTGACACTCAGCCCTGAGATGTGTGTTGAATTAGAAGCCTGCCCTTCAGGCTGAAGCTCAGTGGATTAGCTAATAGGCCGCTGTCACAGAAAGACTATGTACGGGGCCTGTGGCCCTCTGGCCGTGCCCTGGAGGTGGCAGCCGTCCATTTAATAACTCTTTCTCTGTGAGTGACCGTCCTGTGGGAGCCAGGCATGGAAGCCCCATAAGCATCAGAGCCAGGAGATACTCAGGAGTCTCAGGGCAGCAGTTGCCGGGAACCCCACCCCGCGGCGTGCAGAAGCTTTGGCGGAGGAGCACACTGCAGCAGGCGGACCGTGGTGGGAGCTGGGGGATCTGGCGGGAGTCCACTGTCCACCATAAAGATGGCGTCCAGCCGCCAGAGTACCACACGAGCATAAAGGTGGTGCCTGCCAGTGTTCGACCCACAGGACACTCCCGCCTGCCTCCAAATGTCTGTCAGATCAGAACCAGCAAATGAGCCTCTCCCACAAAGTCCATCAGCCGCTTGGCGCTGCTCCTGAGGCAGGTAAGTCAAAGAAACTCAGAACCACACCATAGGCTGCGAATAGCCCCGTGGGTTGCGTGGCAGCGGGCCCTGTTACTCTTCCTCACTGGATGTTTTGGGGGCTTGGCTCTCAGGTGCAGGTCTTAAAAGCTGGGGTGCCCCGAGTGGACTTCAAACCCTCCTCAGGGAGAAGCTCCCGTATTTTTAGTTTCCCTCAGGTGGTGGAATCCACGTAGGGGTGAGGTTTACCGCTTTGAAGTGACTGGTGTGGCCAGGTCTCACCCACCTGCCTTAATGCAGGCTTGCTCTCTTTTGCTGGTTGTGCAGGAGTCAGACTGTTTTCAGGTTTTTTTTCAGAGGACTTTGTTCCCTGTGTAGCTGTGCATTCGGTGTGTTTGTGGGAGGTGATGCCGTTCAAGCCCCTCTTACGTCGCCATCTTAGACCGGAACTTCATCTAGTCTCCTCACAACCTCCCCTGAAGGGTTCTACTATTTGCAATCAATCAAGCCATGCACCTGCTAAATATTTGATCCTGGCTTCCCTAAACGATGGCATAAAACCGTGGGTAATTCTGTTGGGCAGACAAGTATCTCAGCAGGGCCTCTTCATTCCAAACCGCTTTTTGTAAAAAAAATCTTTATTTTACAGACCTTGCCATTGCAAGTAATATTTTCTCTGCCTGGAATGGCCTTCCCTCTGTTTGTTTACACTCATAAATCCTACTCATCCTTCGAGTCTCTGCTCAGATATTGCCTCTTTTTAATGTCTTTCCTTATCACCTGATGCAATGAGGGGGGTAGACATGTTTTTTATTTTTATTAACCATCTGTGGCCCAGAGATTGTTAACATCTCTGTATCTCCATTAGAAGCTATGCTAAGGTACTTGGGTGGAGGGGACCCTGTCTTCTCAACTCTTCATCCTCTGTCCTTAGGTACAAATGTGAGTTGAGAGTAGAAACTCTGTACCTATTTGCTGAATGATTCCATTCATATTGCTAGGATAAGTGTGTCTTACTTGGAGATATGTCCTAGTAAGATGCTCCTCTGCCAATTACCTCCATCTCTAATAGAACAATCCCTGAGCATCTATTATTCTATAGCTCCTAGGTGGCTCCATGTTTCAGCTGATACAAAGTCAACCTTCATATAGATGGCACCTCTGCTCTGGTGTGATCACCAAGAGGCCATAAAGAGGAATTAGTCAGCTAAGGTGGATAATTGATGAATGTCAAGTGTCCCTTTGTGTAAGAGGCTTTTGCTTCTAGATTGATTGCCTGAGGGCTCAAGAGATTCCTAGAAGACCTCCTGGATGCTGTCTTCTTATTTCCTCTGAATATCTGCATTTTCATCCAAAATTAAGGCACCAAGGACAGCTTTGAGGGAAGTAATGGCCTCAGGGCTAGTGCATTTAATGAGAAATCTTCTTTTCAAGGGTCATCTGCTGATACCTTGTGCTAAGCATGCCTGGCCTTGGAGTGATGGGATTGCCCTGTACCTACTTACATTAAAAAAAAAAAAAAACCTTCCAATATAGTAGAACTTATTAGTTTTAGAGGTTTCTGACAACTTGATTTGCTCACTCTTAATTAGTTAATGGTTGTGCAGGCTGTGACAGCCTCCAGCAAGGCTTATAGCTTATAATCAAAACTTATAGCCTTGAAATACATGCTCTAAGCTCAGAGTGGTTAGAAAAAGCATAAACAGGGAAGTGATATGTGTTACCCATAATGAAGGTCTCTTCCTCCCTCTCTCTATTATACAAAGAACTACAGAAAGTATTTTTTTTTTAATAGACTGAAAAACTGACATTTTATAAATAAAACCTTACTCAGATTCATGATTGGTGTTGACTGCAGAGTTAGGATGACAACCCTGGTTTTGGGCTCCCAGTCCAAAATTCATTCCACACAACATTGTATTCCCTATAGCAGAATTCACCTATCAAACGTTAAACGATTAAAATGCCAGTCTGAAGCTCAACAGGATAATGGTGAGGGGTTGGGGGGAGGGAAATCTGAAGGACCACCTGAATTTGCTGATTAGTATTGCTTAATGGAACTACGCCCTCTTACACTATCCCAGCCCACTGATAGCATTTTCCTTTTGTGCAGACTTCATAGCCAAAGAATCAATATATCATTAGCCTGCAGGATGTTGTTTTCTGGGTTTAAGGCAAGCTCCTGGGAGCATTATTTGAGTTGTAATGACAGGGGTTGGGCTGTAATAAAAGTCCTGAATTATGCCACATTAAGGATCTTTCCCCCATGAAGCTGGTAAGCTGCTCAAATATTCCCTTGTGTGGCTTCAGACACAGCCATCAAATATTTAGCATGGATTTTGGCTAATGTGCTTCATTTATCCCCAAGATATTCTCCTAAAGCAGGGAGCTGGTATTACTGTCTTTTAAGAGGTAAGGAAATAGAGCCTTGAAGAGATTAACTGGACAAGATTTGCATCCTGGAGTAGCCAAATCTATCCCTTAGATCCAGCAGCCACTCCCTGCTTACTTTGGCTTCCAGAACAGGCAGGATTTTGAAAATTCTCTTCACGGACTATCTCCAGCTGCTCTATCCCCAGCCAGAGAGCTCATGACCACAGGCTGGCAGTAATCTTCATCTTTCTCTCTCCTCCACTACTATTCCTGAGTCTGCCCCTTTCCAAGACTCAGAAGTCCCCTCTCACTAGCCTCCCCCAGTTCTTACCTCCTTCCTCCCCTTCCCCTGAATGACTCATATTGTTTACCAAGCAGAGAAGCTAATAGAAGGCAGCAGAATTTAAGCTTCCCTGGGACTTGCTTTACGCACTGACAAAATCATTCTTTTCTCTCTCTGTTAAATATTCATGGCTCTCAGATTTTTAGATACAAAGATACATTTTGTTTTAAAATGTGCTGATCCAAGACATACTGGTTTGCATTGATTTCCTCCCCTTTGCATTTCTATTGCATTGGAAATAAAGAGGTCCTCATTCACTTCTGAAATATGGACCTGAATTTATCTAAGGTTTTCTTTTTAATTTGGTTGCTATTTGGTGAAAGGACTGATGTTGGTAGACATTTATGTGTTTCTGTGTTTTTCTCTTCTGACATTGTGCGTGCACACACATACACACACACAGAGAGGCATGCAGACAAGCAGAAAAAGAAAAATCACAGCCTAACGTTTTCCAGCCATCACAGCCTAATGTTAATATAATTTGAAAGGAGTTTTAACAAAGGTTTGATCTATTACAGAATTCAAATATTTACAATTTGGAATGAAAATAAAATGGAGATAGATTTACAGAGATGAAGAAGAGGTTCACCCAGAGCAGTTCAGAGACCTGTAGAAAATGAAATGGGAACAGAAGTGCCTCCATTTTTAAAGGAAGGAGTGAGAGAAATGACCTGGCATAAGAATTCTGGAAAGAGAATAGTTGGGGTGGGTGGGAAGAGAGATACAATCCTGATTAATTCAGGTCACTTGACAGAGTCCTACAATGCATAAAGAGAATGAACAAAAGTATTGTATAAGGCTTTCAGGTTCTGAAAGTTACATGGGGATTATTATTATTATTACTATTTTACCTTGCTGGTCTTACTCTTTGCCACATGAAATTAAAAGAGAAAACAACCTGTTGATAAGAAAACCTGAAATTTTTTTTTTCTTGCTATGCTAAGGGAATGTTCTATCTTGGCAGACTCCTAATAAAATATTGGCGTGTGGAGAGACAAGGTAGAATTTTTATGAGGTTTTGGAGTCTTGTAATGAAGAAATTTAACTAGGATTGTGTAAGGATTTTGGTATCATTGTGGACACTGTGATTGGAAGATTCATGGGGAGTCAATGTTTATTTAATCCTATACCCTCTTTCAGCAACACAAGAGAAGTCTCTGCACATGGACATCACCAGATGGTCAATACCAAAATCAGATTGATTATATTCTTTGCAGCCAAAGATAGAAGAGCTCTATATATACAGCAAAAACAATGACAGGAGCTGACTGTGGCTCAGAACATGAACTCCTTATTGTCAGCTTCAGACTTAAACTGAAGAAAGTAGGGAAAACCACTAGACCATTCAGGTATGACCTAAATCGAATTCTTTATGATTATACAGTGGAAGTGACAAATAGATTCAAGGGATTAGATCTGATAGAGTGCCTGAAGAACTATGGACAGAGGTTTGTGACATTGTACAGGAGGCAGTGATCAAGACTATCCCCAAGAAAAAGAAATGCAAAAAGGTGAAATGGTTGTCTGAAGAGGCCTAACAAATAACTGAGAAAAGTAGAGAAGCTAAAGGCAAAGGAGAGAAGGAAAGATATACCCATTTGAATGCATAGTTCCAAATGCAAGGAGAGATAATAAAGCCTTCCTCAGCAATCAATGCAAAGAAATAGAGGAAAGCAACAGAATGGGGAAGACTAGAGATCTCTTCCAGAAAATTAAAGATACCAAGGGAACATTTCATGCAAAGATGGGCTCAATAAAGGACAGAGATAGTAGGGACCTAACAGAAGCAGATGACACCACCGTTATGGCAAAAAATGAAAACTAAAGACCCTCTTGATGAAAGTGAAAGAAGAGTGAAAAAGCTGGCTTAAAGCTCAACTTTCAGAAACCTAAGATCATGGCATCTGTTCTCATACTTCATAGCAAATAGATGGGGAAACAGTGGAAATGGAGGCTGACTTTATTTTGGGGGTCTCCAGAATCACTGCAGATGGTTATTGCAGCCATGAAATTAAAAGACGCTTACTCCTGGGAAGGAAAGTTATGACCAACCTAGACAGCATATTAAAAAGCAGAGACATTACTTTGTCAACAAAGGTCCGTCTAGTCAAGGCTATGGTTTTTCCAGTAGTCATGTATGAATGTGAGAGTTAGACTATGAAGAAGGCTGAGTGCCGAAGAATTGATGCTTTTGAACTTTGGTGTTGGAGAAGACTCTTGAGAGTCCCTTGGACTGCAAGGAGATCCAGCCAGTCCATCCTAAAGGAGATCAGTCCTGGGTGTTCATTGGAAGCACTGATGTTGAAGCTGACACTCCAATACTTGCCCACCTGATGTGAAGAGCTAACTCACTTGAAAAGACCCTGATAGTGGGAAAGATTGAGGGCAGGAGGAGAAGGGGCCTACAGAGGATGAGATGGTTGGATGGCATCTTCAACTCAATGAACATGAGTTTGGGTGAACTCCAGGAGTTGGTGATGGACAGGGAGGCCTGGTGTGCTGTGGTTCATGGGGTCACAAAGAGTCGGACATGACTGAGTGACTGAACTGAACTGAAACAGAAGCAGAAGATATTAAGAAGAAGTGCAAGAATACACAGTGGAACTGTACAAAAAAGATCTTCTTGACCCAGATAACCACGATGATGTGATCACTCACCTAGAACCAGACATCCAGGAATGTGGAGTCAAGTGGGCCTTAGGAAGCATCACTACGAATGAAGCTAATCGAGATGATGGAATTCCAGCTGAACTATTTCAAATCCTAGAAGATGATGCTGTGAAAGTGCTGCACTTAATATGCCAGCAAATTTGGAAAACTCAGCAGTGGCCACAGGACTGGAAAAGGTCAGTTTTCATTCTAATCCCAAAGAAAGACAATGCCAAAGAATATTCAAACTACCGCACAACTGCACTCATCTCACACATTAGCAAAGTAATGCTCAAAATTCTCCAAGCCAGGCTTCAACAGTATGTGAACCAAGAACTTCCAGATATTCAAGCTGAATTTAGGAAAGGCAGAGGAACCAGATATCAAATTGCCAATATCAGTTGGATCATAGAAAAAGCAAGAGAATTCCAGAAAAACATCTACTTCTGCTTTATTGATTATGCCAAAGCCTTTGACTGTGTAGATCACAACAAACTATGGAAAATTCTTAAAGAAATGGGAATAGCAGACCACCTGACCTGCATCCTGAGAAATCTGTATGCAGGTCAAGAAGCAACAGGTAGAACCGGACGTGGAACAAAAGACTGGTTCCAAATTGGGAAAGGAGTACATCAAGGCTGTATATTGTCACCCTGCTTATTTAACTTATATGCAGAGTACATCATGGGAAATGCTGGGCTGGATGAAGCACAAGCTGGAATCAACATTGCTGGGAGAAATATCAATAACCTCAAATACACAGATGACACAACTCTTGACAAAAAGTGAAGAGGAACTAAAGAGCCTCTTGATGAAAGTGAAAGAGGTGAGTAAAAAACTGCCTTAAAACTCAACATTCAAAAAACTAAGATCATGGCATCCAGTCCCATCACTTCATGGCAAATAGATGGGGAAACAATGGAAATAGAGACAGACTTTATTTCTTGTACTCCAAAATCACTGGAGATGGTGACTGCAGCCATGAAATTACAAGACGCTTGCTCCTTGGAAGAAAAGTTATGACCATCCTAGATAGCATATCGAAAAACAGAGACATTACTTTGCCAACAATGGTCCATCTAGTCAAAGCTATGGTTTTTCCCATAGTCATGTATGGTGGTCAGAGTTGGACCATAAAGAAAGCTAGGTGCTGAAAAACTGATGCTTTTGAGATGTGGTGTTGGAGAAGACTCTTGAGAGTCCCTTGGACTACAAGGAGATCCAACCAGTCAATCCTAAAGGAAATCAACCCTGAATATTCATTGGAAGGACTGATGCTAAAGCTGAAGCTCCAGTACTTTGGCCACCTGATGCGAAGAACTGACTCACTGGAAAAGACTCTGATGCTGGGAAAGATTGAAGGTGGGAGGAGAAGGGGACAACAGAAGATGAGATAGTTGGATGGCATCACTGACTCAATGGACATGAGTTTGAGCAAGCTCCATGAGTTGGTGATGGACAGGGAAGCCTGGCATTCTGCAGTCCGTGGGGTAGCAAAGAGTCAGACAACACTGATCAACTGAACTGAACTGATGGAAGAGTTTTAAGTGTTGTTATTTATTTAAATAATATTTTTGTAAAGAACCTGGAATAAACAGGAAATTTATATGTGATTTTTATCTCTTTGGGCAATGCATTTGTAGAATGGTTATGTTGATGAAGACAACAAATTTATAAATAATGTTGAAACAGACAATAAACTGCATGGGCATAATGATTTGGAGCATTGCTTATAAACTCTCATAATTAGGAAACACCTAGACATTTATCTAGTTTAGTCTCAACTTGAATTTTGAATTCCCTTATGATTTGCCAGCTATTTCTCAGAAATTGAAACCAGAGCAAAATTCTTGAGAATCTGGCATCAGGCACTTGGTAGATATTTACTCTAAGTTTCCAAAATTAGTGTAACTAAGATAGTCTCTGGATCTCTACTTCTCTTTTCATTTATCTTTTTTTTTTTTTTTTTTTTAGTTAACTAAAACTGGCTTCATTGTCTTTTACTCTATCTTTCTCTCATAGTATCATCTGCAGCTTTATCACATGACTTTCTTAGACTCTCCCAGACCTTGCCCTTCTCTACCTCATGGACTCTGAAAACTCCCCCACTGCTATCGACATCATTAAGTGTTTGCTGATTCAGACTGCTTAGAAAGGCTATGTACTTTGTCTAGCTTATGCTTTATACCAGACCACTTCATGGGGTGCTGACTAGTCTGTGTATTAGCTCTTCTGAGGACAAGTATCCAACTCTGATCAAGTAAACATAACCCTAGTGAGCAGGTTTCTGCAATAAGAGAATAATGTACTATGTCCTCAATAGGACTATTCTGGAGTTATTGCTTTAAGAAATGCCTGTGGGAAGATTTTATTATTTTTTTAGAAGAGAATGATGAGGATGTTAATATCATAGCAAATATATCTAAGTTAGTGAATTTACCTTCTTTGACTATCGTGGATATTGTTCTTGGAAGATATCATGTTTCTAAAGCTCCCACCATTGCTCAAGATGAAATATTCTTAATCTTAAGTCCAGGGGTTTGGATGCACAATGTAGATCTATGAAAACATTATTGTATTCTGTGTTTGTGTTTATTAGTAGCATATGAACAGCTTTGCAGTTAGAAGTAGACTCCAAATCTCTAAGTGCCATCTTAAAAAAATTGGGGGGTAAACTTTTTTAGTTTCTTTTCCTGTTCCTTCAACTAAATACTATGCCATTCTTCATAGAATTTATTAGAATCAATTATGATTGGGTTTTTTCTTCCTAATTTTTAATATGTATTTGCCTATTAAAATTAAGTGCCACTGTGGGAGGGACGTTTACTTTCTTGTGCACCACTTATTTCTAACCCAGTGATATCTGTTGGATAGAACCAGGTAGGGTAAAAGAGAGAAAATTGAGAGAGAAAAAAGAAAAAGCACTAAATTTTTAAGTACTTGTGTCTACTCTTTGAAATTCAGGAAGGCCTAGGAAACTAAAGTCTTTCTCCAAAAACAAGACGTGAGGGCCACAGAGGGGCTTTTGTACCTGGGAGGGATCCACAGGGTCCTGCTCAGTTTCAGTAGCTATAATTTTATTGTGTATTCTATGTTACTTAATTTTATTCATTTGGGGGCATTGCCTCTATTTGTGTGTGCATGAAAAAATTGAAGCTTAGAGAGTTAAAGCAACTTGTCTGAATGATACATCTTGGAAAAGACAAGTGCAATTTATAGGGGACACATATTTGGTCATTCAGTTGACCAAAATCTATTTCTTGTGTATACCTGTTCTTCTTCCATAGTTCCTGGCTCAGAGCTTCCAAAACCCTTGGGTTTTTTCTCAGCAATGGAAAGATTTTTTGTTAGAATATTTAGGCTCTTGTCCTCAAGTTCCTGAAGTTGTTTCAAAAACTTAAAGGTGAAATGGTAGTCTTGTTATTTATAACAAGCCCTTTTCCCACCACAACCCAGTTTATGATAAAAGGCGACTTTTGGAAAGCATATCAGGGTGGGGGCTGGTTGCCAGGGGAAAGCAGCTTGACTAGAAAGGTGAAGCTTTCAGTCCCAACCTCTGATTTCTGGGGAGGGTAGAAGAGCTGAAGGTTGAGTCAGTTACCAGTGGTCAGTGATTTAAATAATCATGTCTGTGTCAAAGCCTTCATAATATCCTAAAGGAGGGGGTCAGGATAGCTTCTGGGTTCGTGACCAAGGACACCTTCACTGAGCCAGACCCAGACTATGAGGGCAGAAGCTCTGTTGTTCAGAACCTCATCCTATGTATCTCTTTGTCTGGCTGTTGACTCATATCCTTTATAATTCTTTGTAGTAAACCAATAATCTAGTAAGTAATCTGGTTTCCTGTTCTTTGAGCTGCTCTAGCAAATTAAACCAGGTCATGGGGAATTTATTCACAGTGAACTTATCAGAAGTACAGGTAATGATTTAGGCTTGGGATTGACAACTGAAGTGGAGGGTGTGGTTCTTGTGGGACCTAGCCCTTAACTCAAGGGATCTGATGCTCTCTCCTGGTAGATGGTGTCATGTCAGAGTTGAATTGAATTATAGTTCACTCAGTTGCTATCCCAGAATTTCTTGGCATACAGGGTACTGCCCCCTCACATTGGTAATCGGGTGCAAAACTCTCGACAAGAATGGGATTTGAACCCAGTTATTGATGGGGTATGAGAAGGAGAATGAGGAAACTGCAGGGAGGTCATAAAATTCAGTGATTGTACAAGTTTCAATAAACAAGAATTATCTTTGCAACAAACACAGACATCCGTTCTATCATGTAAACATCTCTGAGCCTGCAATGTCACAGAACCTCTGTGTGATTCTGACAGTTAACATTTATTCAGGACTTACCCTGCCAGGAATTGTTCTACATGGTTAAGTGCTTTGCTCAGTGTTTCATAGCTGATAGGTGGCCAAGGCAGATCCAACTCCAAAAGCCAGGTTCTTAACCACTTACAATACTCTAGTGACTTCTCTGACTCAGATAGTTGTGCATCACATTTTGAGAAACATGTAGATAAACAAATACTGAATTTAGAGGCTCAGAGACAGTGACTGCCATAGGGAGGAGTGGTGCCTGGCACAAATCACCAGGCAGAGGCTGTCTAAAATTAACACGAAAGGTGGCTGTGATCAATAAAACTGAAAGCAGAAACCAAAACCAGGCACAATATGTGCAGTAAAAATTTGTTGATTAAATATTTATGAGGACAAGAGCAAGTTTTCAGTCTTAGAGAAGAAAAACAATACATTCGCTTAGCCATGGAATTTTTGAAATCCAGATTAGAAGAAACTTGAAAAGTCATCAATACCACCCCCTCCCCTGTCGATGATGCAACCGTCTCACAATGTTTTAGGCTTGTATCAGTCCATTAAAGAAAAAAGTACTCACTGCCTCTAGCTTACAGTGAGACCATGAGAGAAAAAGACCAGAATTGTGACCCAGAGAGAATTAAGAGAACTTGAATTCCCAGAGTCAAATAGACTGATTGTAGCCAGATATTTGAAGCACAAAAGGGAGATAAGCTATTACTGCAGTGATGATGACTGTAGTCATCTCCTACTGTAAAAAGGCGCAGGTGGACATGTGGGGCCCATGTGAGCCTACTAGTTTCTCTCACAGTTCCTTTTTTATTGCTCATCTTTTCCCATTCGTGCAGCAAATGTTTGAGGGACTGCAGTTCCTCTTGGTCCTGCCAATCTGACTGCTGTTGAGCAACCATGAAATAAGAAGGTCTATGAACTCTTTAACTGGACAAATTCCAGTTAATAATGCAGTAGAAATGCCGAGAGTTGGACATATAGGTAGATGAAAGAAAGGCAAAAAGAGAGTTTTCTTCTTTTTCTAGAAGAATCCATGGGCTTCTTCTTCTTAGAGAGAGGGGAAACAGATACAGGAAAAGAGTCGCTACACACAATTCAGTCCAGCCAACACTGGTAATGGATAGACTTCAGGATTCGCGAACCACTTGAGCAGGGTTAGTCTTCTGAGTCACTTTGATCTGGGCTTAGGGATTGCTGGTGAGATTTGCTAATATTCACAGTCTACTTGATGCTCACTGGGTAGAAAGAGCAATCTTAAACTATAGTTATTGAATCAGAGAATTTGAGTGATAGGTCTGTTACGCAAACTCAAGTCATTTCACTTCCAACCCAGAACTTCTTTTACTTAAAATGTTATATTAAGGTACTGATTTAAGATCTGTCCAATGTATAAACTAACCATAATCTCCTAAGAGTTTGGCTTATTCCTGGTTTAAAATAAATAGAAACATCCATCATAATTTATAATGGAAATACCACAGTAGTTGAGAGGCATTTAATGCACCTTATTAAAAATGAATAAACCAAAACTGACATTTTTGAAACTTGTGTATTCAGCTGTTGAGCAAATAGTGAACATTTACTACATAGAGGAAAAATTATTCTGGATTCTGGATGTTCAAGATTCAGTGATGACTAAGGTGAACATATTATTTTCTGCCATTAATTAGCATTCAGTTGGGCGGAGGAGAGAAGAGTAAGCAGAAAACTGTCATATCAGGGGATATGAGTAATGAAATACAAGGGTATTGAGTTTCAGGGCCACAGACAGGAGTATCTTGGTCAAATGACGAGATAATTAAGGCTTCCTAGAGGCAGTATCTTCTGGCCAGAGGTCTAAAATGTCAGCATGAGTTAACTAGACAAACAGGTATGGAAAGCATTCCAGGCAAAAGGAACAATGTCTCCAGACTCTGTGGCACATTTATGAGAAGAAAGCAAACGTTTTCTGGTTGTAGTCTATGGGTCTTCTGTAGACTGAATGTTTCTGTCCTGGGAAAATCCTTATATTGAATCCCTAATGCCCAGTGTGACAGTGTTTGGAGACAGTCCCTTTGGGAGGTAATTAAGTTTAGATGAAACCATAATGGTGGAGCCTCCATGATGGGATTAGGACCCTTAGAAGAAGATGATGAAACCAGAGTGAGCTCCCTCTTTATGCCATTTGAGGAGACAGCAAGAAGGTAGCAGCCTTCAGGCCAGGAAGAGGGTTCTCACCAGAGTCTGGCCATGCTGACACACTCATCTTGGATTTCCAGCCTCCAGAACTGTGAGAAATGAATGTTTGTTGTTTAAACCACCCAGTCTATAGTATTTATTACAGTAATCTGAGCTGGCTGAGATAGGTACAATGAGAAAAAAAAACAAACAGGGAGGTAAGGCTGGTATCACCGATGCAATGAACATGAACTTGGGCAAACTCCAGGAGATGGTGAAGGACAGGGAGGCCTGGTGTGTTGGAATACATGGAGTTGCAAAGAGTCGGACACAATTGGGCGACTGAACAGCAACAAAAAAGGCTGGAGTAGTGGCCAGGAACCAAAACATGAAATTCCTTGTAAGTTCTGTCAGTCTAGTCTTCATGCAAACAGACCAGGAAGGCTGTTGCAGGCTATGAGAGCTCACTTTCTCTTGCAGCCTGCTGGGTAGGCTTCATTCGTGCTATAACAGCATCTCTGGCAGGGACCAGTGACTCAGCTTTGCAGTCCGATCCCTCATTCCAGTAACTGAGATTCTGCCTTGATCTGAGCAAGGCAAATCCTGCACCCCTGTTTTACTTATAGCATCCAGGCCTCCATCCTCAGCATTTCAGTCCCCACTAAGAACAAGCTCCAAGCATCTGCAGTCTCCTCTCAGACTAGGGTTCTACCTTTCTCTTTTGGACCTAATAGAACTGGAGTCCTGTTCCTGAACCTGGGGTCCCCCTGGAGTTTTTCACCTCCATGTTATCATTGCCTCAGCAAGGGTCTTCATGTATCATCATCTCACCTCCTGACATTGCATTCCACCTGCCTGTTGACATCTACTGGGCAGCCCAGGTGTTAATCATGTCCACACTCGGACTTTGTTTCATGCCTCCATCTACCCCTTGCCTGCCGTTTCCTCCAGCACCTGAAGGTGACTACAACTCCATAGGCTTCTGGATGTCATTTCTAGTCTGTATTCACTGCATCTAACCTGGCTTGACCATGGTGTTTCAGATTAGATCTTTCTGTAACCATTACGAATTTCCACAAGGATAGCTAAACTATTCACTGAAACAGTAGTGACCAAATACCTAACAGGTGAGAAAGAACACTAAAATAGAGTAGGGTTAGTAATTCATAATGTTTGCAAATTAAGAGAAGGAACGGATTTCAGTATGGTCTAGAGGACAGGTAATGTCGGATTAGTTCTTTCATTTATTTACTCAGTAGAATTTTAGAGAATGATTGCTTTATGCCAGATACTGCTTTGGGTTCTGAGATTTTGGCTGCAAACAAAATAAAGATACACAGAGATTCTAATCTAGGGGAGAAGGAAAATCTAGGATTTAAATTGTTCTCTAGGTAGACTAAGTGTATTTTAGTGTGATAGGCACAAAATATGTATCAGCAGAAACTGGTTCTTGAGAAGCAATCATTTAAACATGGTCCACAAATGACTTTGAGATTTGGGGGAATCGAGACACCTGTAAGATCCCATTCAATTCTGAAAACCTGTGTTGGGCTGGGTTCTTTTTTGCCAGGAATCCAAAGGCAGAAGGTAGCAAGTAGATAGAAAATACTCCCAGAAGAACTGTTCAAGTTGTTTGCTTAGAAATATGATGCCACAGGTAGAAACAAAAAGAACAGCAAGGGAGAGGGAGATGGATACAACAGGAGTGTTTCTACTTTATCTGATGTTATGTTTAGTGACATCTCATCCCTCATGGGAACTCTTTACTGAACATTTTCTTCCCTTATATATGGAGTAGAAATATTATTCAATGATTGTCAGCAGTGAGAATGCATGGAGAGATAAAGGAGTTTGCCTCTCAGTGACAGTATATAAGGACCTATTCCTTTTATCAGAGAATCTGTACTCCAAAGAACAGATCCCGTAATGCCTATTTATCATCTGCACTGGAAGCCTAACAAGCTCTATTGCTGGCTTCTAGCCACCTGGGCCCCTCTCCTACAGAAGAGTGTGCTGTCCTTCTTTCCTCCCAGGCCACTGGTGTGTTAGTCCAAAGAGAGAGGTCAAGAAGCCTCGGGAGCTGCCAGAACGGTGCAGTGGGAACGTTTGGGGCTAAACTGAAAGAGATCCACTCTCTTTTAGAACATCAGTTGAGTTTGTATCAGGCCGGTCTGTCTCTTCTCAACACCCTTTTAGATCAACCCCCTTTCTTCTCATTTGAATCTAAGACAAATATTTCACCTGTTTATAAAAACAGTCTTATCTCCAGGTAATAAGACAGCTGGTAGTTTATACTTTTTTGTTTGTCAGTGTATTCTAAATCATATATATTCAGCAAGTAGTTCTATTAAAGAAATACGTTTTTCTGAATTTGGTAGTGGTGTGGAAGTGTGGATTAATGTAACCCTTTTATAGGGCAATTTTAAGACATTCTTAACTGTTCAGATGTAGATACTCTTTGTTATTACAAGTCTCTTTCAAGAATATATTCTAAAGAATACTGCTCAGGAATGTGCAAAGATATACATAGAAGAATGTCCATGGAGGCATTTATAAAGCAAAACTGGAAATAGCCTAAATGTCTATCAATAGTCAATTTATTAAATATATGATAGCTTTTTTATACAAATAACTATTAAAAGAAAATGGTAGCTCTAATAACTATTAAAAGAAATGGTATGCTGAAATGGAGAGACCACCAAGTTGTTTTATTAAATGAAACAGCATGGTATAGAAGGGGACTTTGGGGATTCTGTTTTCTTTGTTTCTTGATATGTGTCCAACTGGTTACATGGAGCATTCAGCTTATAAAAAAAAAAAAATCAAAGAATTGTAAACTTAAACTACATGTACTTTTTTCTGTATGCACACTATACTTCAGGAAAAATATTAAAAACAATGTACAAAATATCATGTAATGTCATTCATAGTTTCAAAACAGTAAACATTTATATCAAATGCTTTGATATTTATGCAGATTCTAGGGTATGCAGCTCTTATAAACAAAGATGATCTCTGGACTGAAGAAAGGAAGTTAGGATATATAGACTTTTGGTTTTTTATCTTTTGTAATTTTTGATTTCTGATATGAGAAAACAGTAGTTAAAATTATTTTGAACATACAGAGTGAAGTAAGTCAGAAAGAGAAAAACAAATGTTGTATATTAACACATATATATGGAATCTAGAAAGATGGTGCTGATGAACCTCCTTGCAAGGCAGCAGCGAAGAAGCGGACATAGAGAACGGGCTTGTGGGCTCAGCGGGAGAAGCAGAGGGTGGGAAAAACGGACAGAGAAGGAGAGAAAGCATATACATTACCATATGTAAAATAGATTGCCAGTGGAAACTTGCTGTATGACACAAGGAACTCAAGTCAGGCGCTCTGTGTAGAGGAGGGGATGGGGCGGGGGATGGGAGGG
This sequence comes from Oryx dammah, assembly GCF_014754425.2. NCBI lineage: Eukaryota > Metazoa > Chordata > Mammalia > Artiodactyla > Bovidae > Oryx > Oryx dammah. The sequence goes on from NW_024070185.1 coordinate 105,459,581, forward strand.
AGGTTCCAGACGGAGGGAAGAGTGTATACCCGTGGTTGCCTCAGCAATTATCCTCCAATCATTTTTTTGTAAGTTACTGATACAGATCTGTGGGGAAATTATAATAAATCTGTGTCTCCATCACCGGAAGTCACTGTCACGCCCTGCGGTGGTCCCCCGCCAGGTCTAGGCTGTCCAGTTCCAGAATTCATCACACTGTATCTGCAGCGCTCTACTCTCTTTCTTGGTCCACCGGGCTCTCTCCACATGGAGGTTCAAGGCCTCCATTCCAAATATAAGTGGGTGAGCATCTGTTCAACAGCTGCTGCGTCCAAACTGAGAAAGGACCACATTGGAAGCCACAGGCCAGGGCAAAAAACATTCTGAGTGGAAAATGGCTTGGCACAGTCCAACGCTCTGGGACCCATCTGAGAGGAAAAATCATTAATGTTAATCTGACCGAGCTTAGGGTGGAGGAATGGAAGCTATGGTTTCTGGAGGAAATGGGCTGAACTAAGGGCTGGTTTATTTGACAGAGACAATGAGGAATCACTTGCCTGTGCTAAATGGAGACAAGATTATCCATAATTGATGCATGATTTTCAGCTGCCTTCTTTGTTCTGGTGCAGAGGAGCATACAGTGAGATGAGGTCAGGGAGCCTCCTGATCCCAAAGGCTGTGCCAAGTAAGGGGTTGAAATTCCTATCCTGGGTTGAGAAATAGCAGAGTTGCATACAGAGGGTTGTTTATTTTTAGGTTTTGTAGGTATCCCTAAGAGGAGCTTCCCTGATGGATTAGCTGGTAAAGAATCTTTCTCCAATGCAGGAGACACAGGTTTGATCCCTGGGGCAGAAACATCTGCTGGAGAAGGAAATGGCAACCCACTTGAGTATTCTCGGGTGGAGAATCCCATGGACAGATGAGCCTGGCAGGCTACAATCCATGGGGTCACAAATAATCAGATACGACTGAGCAGAGCAAAGCAGGTATCTCGAAAACAACATCAACTAACTATCAAAGATTCCATCCACTCTAGCTTAGTGTTTAAGGGCAAAAGGTTTGAATCAGGCTGATCCAAGCTTAAATACTGAGTTTAAAACTAAGTGACAGTGTGACCTTGAAAGTAAAACTCGTTTAGTCATGTCCGACTCTTTCTCCAGGGTATCAAAGCCATTCCTTTCTCCAGAGGATCTTCCCAACCCAGGGATCAAGCACAGGTCTCTCACGTTGCAGGACGATTCTTTACCATCTGAGCCACTAGGGAGCCCCAAGGACACTGGAGTGAATAACGTATCCCTTCTCCAGCACATCTTCCTACCCCAGGAATTGAACTGGATTCTCCTGCATCGCAGGCAGATTCTTTACCAGCTGAGCTACCAGGGAAGCCCTTAAATGAGTATATAAATTTCAGTGTCTTCATCAATAGAGGGGGGATAATATTTATCTTATGAAATTATTTTCTGTGGTTATTAACACATTATTGACTTTGGTAATTTTTCAGAAACTAATGCCTGTGATCAGTGGCTTGTTATATAAATGAGTATTGAAACACTCCAGTCAATAATGTTCAGGTAACAAGACATAAGGAGTTCATGATCTGAGCCACAGTCAGCTCCTGGTCTTGTTTTGGCTGACTGTATAGAGCTTCTCCATCTTTGGCTGCAAAGAATACAATCAATCTGATTTCGGTGTTGACCATCTGGTGATGTCCATGTGTAGAGTCTTCTCTTGTGTTGTTGGAAGAGGGTGTTTGCTATGACCAGTGCATTTTCTTGGCAAAACTCTATTAGTCTTTGCCCTGCTTCATTCCGCATTCCAAGGCCAAATTTGTCTGTTACTCCACGTGTTTCTTGACTTCCTACTTTTGCATTCCAGTCCCCTATAATGAAAAGGACATCTTTTTTGGGTGTTAGTTCTAAAAGGTCTTGTAGGTCTTCATAAAACCTTTCAACTTCAGTTTCTTCAGCGTTACAGGTTGGGGCATAGACTTGGATAACTGTGATATTGAATGGTTTGCCTTGGAGATGAACAGAGATCATTCTGTCGTTTTTGAGATTGCATCCAAGTACTGCATTTCGGACTCTTGTTGACCATGATGGCTACTCCATTTCTTCTGAGGGATTCCTACCCACAGTAGTAGATGTAATGGTCATCTGAGTTAAATTCACCCATTCCAGTCCATTTTAGTTTGCTGATTCCTAGAATGTCAACGTTCACCCTTGCCATCTCTTGTTTGACCACTTCCAATTTGCTTTGATTCATGGACCTGACATTCCAGGTTCCTATGCAATATTGCTCTTTATAGCATCGAATCTTGCTTCTATCACCAGTCACATCCACAACTGGGTATTGTTTTTGCTTTGGCTCCATCCCTTCATTCTTTCTGGAGTTATTTCTCCACTAATCTCCAGTAGCATATTGGGCACCTACTGACCTGGGGAGTTCCTCTTTTGGTATCCTATCATTTTGTCTTTTCCTACTGTTCATGGGGTTCTCAAGGCAAGAATACTGAAGTGGCTTGCCATTTCCTTCTCCAGTGGACCACAGTCTGCTTCATTGACTATGCCAAAGCCTTTGACTGTGTGGATCACAATAAACTGTGGAAAATTCTGAAAGAGATGGGAATACCAGACCACCTAACCTGCCTCTTGAGAAATGTGTGTGCAGGGCAGGAAGAAACAGTTAGAACTGGACATGGAACAACAGACTGGTTCCAAATAGGAAAAGGAGTACGTCAAGGCTGTATATTGTCACCCTGCTTATTTAACTTATATGCAGAGTACATCATGAGAAACGCTGGACTGGAAGAAACACAAGCTGGAATCAAGATTGCTGGGAGAAATATCAATCACCTCAGATATGCAGATGACACCACCCTTATGGCAGAAAGTGAAGAGGAGCTAAAAAGCCTCTTGATGAAAGTGAAAGAGGAGAGTGAAAAAGTTGGCTTAAAGCTCAACATTCAGAAAACAAAGATCGCGGCATCTGGTCCCATCACTTCTTGGGAAATAGATGGGGAAACAGTGGAAACAGTGTCAGACTTTATCTTTTTGGGCTCCAAAATCACTGCAGTTGGTGATTGCAGCCATGAAATTAAAAGACACTTACTCCTTGGAAGAAAAGTTATGACCAACCTAGATAGTATATTCAAAAGCAGAGACATTACTTTACCGACTAAGGTCCGTCTAGTCAAGGCTATGGTTTTCCTGTGGTCATGTATGGATGTGCGAGTTGGACAGTGAAGAAAGCTGAGCACCGAAGAATTGATGCTTTTGAACTGTGGTGTTGGAGAAGACTCTTGAGGGACTACAAGGAGATCCAACCAGTCCATCCTGAAGGAGATCAGCCCTGGGATTTCGTTGGAAGGAATGATGCTAAAGTTGAAGCTCCATACTTTGGACACCTCATGCAAAGAATTGACTCATTGGAAAAGACTCTGATGCTGGGAGGGATTGGGGGCAGGAGGAGAAGGGGACGAACGAGGATGAGATGGCTGGATGGCATCACCGACTTGATGGACATGAGTCTGAGTGAACTCCGGGAGCTGGTGATGGACAGGGAGGCCTGGCGTGCTGCGATTCATGGGGTCGCAAAGAGTCGGACATGACTGAGCGACTGAACTGAACTGAACTGGACTGAACAGGACATATAATATGTCTCTGTTCGTTAAGTTGTGAATGTTGGTGAGAGACATTTATAGAGTGCTCATCATGTGCTGTAGTATCTATGCAGCAGTCACAATTATAATCATGTTTTATGAGAGAAAATGGTAAAAATAAGGATATGGTTAGAATGGCAAAGAAATAGGATTCAGATGCATGTCTGTCTATTGCAGAAGCCAGCTTACCTTGAACCCGACATTGTAGAACCTTGTAGTTTAATCCTATCGAAACGACAGTGCACTGCCAAGATCTCTTGAAAATACATATGCTCAATGCATGCTCCCAGTATTCTCTCAGAACTATGAAATGAACCCCGCTTTAATCTCACTTGGGGTCTTAAGTGGCTCAAAACATCAATAAAAATTCTCAAGGACCAAAAACATTAAGATTTGTCCACAGTTCACTCTCATTATTACAGTGTCACCATGCTAATAACCGGTGACTCTGACCCATTGGTTAAACTGTATCACTGCTGCTAGAAGGTTCTCTGCAGGGCAGGAGTATCAGTATCACCTGAGAGCTGTCAGAAAAGCAAATGATGGCCCTGCCTCAGACCTGCTAAATTAGGATCTAATTGGAAGCTGGGTTCTCAGTTCAGTTTAGTCACTCAGTCATGTCCAACTCTTTGAGACCCCATGGACTGCAGCACGCCAGGCTTCCCTGTCCATCACCAATACCTAGAGCCTGTTCAAACTCATGTCCATTGAGTTGGTGATGCCATTCAGCCATCTCATCTTCTGTGGTACCCTTTTCCTCCTGCCTTCAATCTTTCCCAGTATCAGCGTCTTTTCCAATGAGTCAGTTCTTTGCATCAGGTGGCCAAAGTATTGGAGCTTCAGCTTCAGCATCAGTCCTCCCAGTGAATATTCAGGACTGATTTTCTTCAAGATGGACTGGTTGGATCTCCTTGAGTCCAGGGGTCTTCTCCAACACCGTAGTTCAAAAGCATCAATTCTTCAGTGCTCTGCCTTCTTATGGTCCAACTCTCACATCCATATATGACTATTGGAAAACCATAGCTTTGACTACATGGACCTTTGTCGGCAAAGTAATGTCTCTGCTTTTTAATATGCTATCTAGGCTAGTCATAGCTTTATTCCAAGGAGCAAGCATCTTTTAATTTCATGGCTGCAGTCACCATCTGCAGTGATTTTTGGAGCCCAAGAAAATAAAGTCTGTCACTGTTTCCATTGTTTCCCCATCTATTTGCCATGAAGTGACAGGCCAGATGCCATGATCTTCATTTTTTCAATGTTGCATTTTAAGGCATCTTTTTCACTCTCTTTTTCACTTTCATCAAGAGACTCTTTAGTGCCTCTTCACTTTCTGCTGTAAGGGTGGTGTCATCTGTGGTGTCATATCTGAGGTTATTAATATTTCTCTTGACAGTCTTTATTCCAGCTTGTGCTTCATCCAGCCCAGCATTTCACACGTTATACTCTGCATGTAAGTTAAATAAGCAAGGTGGCAATATACAGCCTTGACATACTCCTTTCCCAATTTGGAACCAACCTATTGTTCCATGTCCAGTTCTAACTGTTGCTTCTTGACCTGCATGCAGATTTCTCTGGAAGCAGGTAAGGTAGTCTGGTGTTCCCATCTCTAAGAATTTTCCACAATTTGTTGTGATCCACAGAGTCTAAAGCTTTAGCACTATCAATGAAACAGAAGTAGGTGTTTTCTAGAATTCTCTTGCTTTTTCTATGATCCAATGGAGGTTGACAATTTGATCTCTGGTTCTTCTGCCTTTTCTAAATCTAGTTTGACATCTAAGTTCTTGGTTCATGTACTGTTGCTAACTTGGAGAATTTTCAGCGTTACTTTGCTAGTGTGTGAGATGAGTGCAGTTCTCTGGTAGTTTGAACATTCTTTGGCATTGCCTTTCTATGGGATTGGAATGAAAACTGACCTTTCCCAGTCCTGTGGCCACTTCTGAGTGCAACACTTCAACAGCATCATCTTTTAGGATTTAAAATAGCTCAGCTGGAATTCCATCACCTCCACTAGCTTTGTTCATAGTGAAGCTTGGGCCCACTTGACCTCACACTGCTGGATGTCTGGCTTTAGGTGAGTGATCACACTATTGTGGTTATCTGGGTCATTAAAATCTTTTTTGTATAGTTCTTCTTTGTAGTCTTGCCACCTCTTCTTAATATCTCCTGCTTCTGTTAGGTCCATACCAATTCTGTCCTTTATTGTGCCCATCTTTGCATGAAATGTTCCCTTGGTATCTCTGATTTTCATGAAGAGATCTCTAGTCTTTCCTATTCTATTGTTTTCCTTTATTTCTTTGCACTGATTACCGAGGAAGGCTTTCTTATCTCTCCTTGCTATTCTTTGGAACTCTGCATTCAGATGGACATATCTTCCCTTTTCTGCTTTGCCTCTCCTTTAGGGGGGTATTTTAATAAGCTCTCCGGGTGATCCACATGCACGCTAAATTCTAAAAAGCACTGGGCCTAGAATAAGAGCAAGTCAGTAGCTATAAGGGAAGGAAGGGAGGCGAAGTTTGTATCCACATTACTGGTCCATTTCTCCAGGTTATCTCATCGTTAAATTATTTCTCCCTTATATGCTGTTTGGGGAGGGGTGGGCAGGCGAAGATGGTATAGATCAGAGGAGGAGGAATTAAATTTAGCTGCTTCCTAAAAGTTTGAGGGATTTTTCTAACACCAATAAGGCTCAGATAACCTAGAAAAGATTTTCTCTTCTATTTTCGTTTGTTTTAAAACTTTATGGAAGAATTCTGGCTTCCATGATAGCTCAGTTGGTAAAGAATCCGCTTTCAGTGCAGGAGACCCGAGTTCTATTCCTGGTTTGGGAAGATCTGCTAGAGAAGGGATTCTGTCGAGATAATTGTGTTCTCTGGACCAGGAGTCAGGAATCTGAGTTCTAGTTATTCTTTCCATTCTCCATCTCTTTCATCATCTCAGATCCTTCCCTCTCTGCTCTTTGCCTCCTTCCTTGCCTATTTTTTTAAAGGCTTTAAACAATGCAAATTTATTACAGTTTGGGGAGTTGCAAGTCTGAAATAGTTCTCACTGGGCTAAAATCGAGATGATGTTAGGGCTACATTTCTTTGTAGAAGCTCTAGGGGGAAACTTGTTTTATTTTTTCCCAGCTTTTAGAGGCGGCCTGCATTCCTCAGCTCATGGCCCCTTCCTCCATCTTCAAAGCCAGCAGTATAACATCTTTAAATCTTCCTCTGATTCTTAACTTTTCCACCTCACACTTCCCCTCCACCTTTTTTTTTAAATTGGAGAATAATTGCTTTACAATGTTGTGTTAATTTCTGCTGTACAACGAAGTGAATCAGCTATATGTATACACATATTCCCACCCCGTTGAACCTCCTTCCCCACCACCACCCCACTCATCATAGTTATCACAGAGCGCCGAGCTGAGCTTCCTGTGCTTCACGGCAGGTTCCGCTAGCGATCTGTGTTACCCATGCTAGTGTGTGTATGTCGAGCCCAATCTCCCAGTCCGCCCTGCTCTCCCTTTCCCCTCCCGTGTCTGCATGTCCATCCTCTACATCTGTTCTCTACATCTGTGTTTCCTACCTTGGGAACAGAGTCATCTATACCATTTTTCTAGATTCCATATATATGGATTAATATATAATATTTGATTTTCTCTTTCTGACCTACTTCATTCTTCCCTATAAGTAGCTCGTCTGTTTGGGGAATTAATTGTGAATAAAGTAGCCCCCTAACCCCATGGAGAATACAGGCTTCTGAAGGGATATGAGAAATAAATGAGCAAATGCAAGGTGGTGTGATCCATGGAGTGACCAGGGACTGTCTTCCCAGAGGCAGAGTTGGCTAGGATGAGATCTGTCTAGGCAAGAACTTTGGAGTGAGGGAAGGGCTGATGGGACTATGGCCAAAGCGACTTAAAGAAGGGTGAACATGCAAAAAATTTTAAAAGGCCTCTTGGCGTGAGAAGAGAAGAAAAGGAGGGGCGAGTTGATAATCAAAAATCACCAGCAGCTAGAAGAGTGGGGATTAAGTGATCAAGAAGGCAGTCCCTCTCTCAGAGATAAGGCTGGTTGAGGATAAGGGTGAAGAAGGATGCTACTGTCTACTCTCCCCTCCATCTCAATCTAGGATTCATCAGGGGAACTCAGACCCAGTTTCTGATCTAAAACAATTCTCATTAACAGGAAAAAAAGTACCTGTAAGAAATTCTGTAAATTTGAAACTCAGATTTCATACAGAAGCACTTCATGGCTTGTCCTCTCCCAAGCCTGGGGTCCACAGGGCAGTCTTACTTAGTGGTTACAAAACTTTGGAGTTAGCCAGACAGAGATACAGCATCAAATTTCCATACTGCCTCTTACTGCCTTTGTGTCCATGTGCAAGGTTATTAAAGTTATCAGACTTGAACTTTACATCTTCTTGTCTGTATAATACAAATAACAAAGCCTACCTCCGCCGATGCTGCAAAGATTAAAGGAGATAATCTTGGCCCAGGGTTGGTTACATAGTAAGCCCTCAAGGGTTCTAATTAAAACATTCCCTGTCCTTTTATTCACTTGAGTGATCAGCAAGCAGTTTGTCCCTATTCTATAAGAGAGTAAGAGGATCTCTTTTCTTTGCTCCAGGGGATTTGGATAGATAAATGTAATGTTTAATGGGAATTTTAGAGATGAGAACTATTGGATGGAGGAATAGATTAATAGCATCAGCAACATTTGAGCTGAATCTTGAAGGATATACTGAAAAAGAAAAGGAAATAAGTATAGAATGTATTCTGAAAATGACTACAGTTTATCGAGTGCTTACCAAGTTCTGGGCATTGTTGTGGGTACAATTCTTATATTGACTTATTTTCTCCTCACAAAAGCTTCAGGAAATGAATACCATCAATTGTCCCCATTTTATGAGGCAAGAGACAGGAGCAGAAGTCAAGTATTACTTGCCCAAGGTTATATAACTATTAGGCTTCCCTGGTGGCTCAAATGGTAAGAATTCACCTGCAATGCAGGAGATCTGGGGTCGGTCCCTGGGTTGGGAAGATCCCCTGGAGAAGGGAATGGCTACCCACTCCAGTAAACTTGCCTGAAGAATTCCATGGACAGAGGAACCTTGTGGGCTACAGACCATGGGACTGCAAAGAATCGGACACAACTGAGCCAATAAATATACAACTATTAAGACACAGCACCAAGGTTTGATTCTAAGTAGCCAGCCACAGAGGCTTTTAGTCATTAAACTCATTTATATTCTACTTAATTATACCTCCATTTAATTTCAAATTAATTTTAAAAAAGTAAATAGATGGGCTTGGCTGGAGGATAAAGTGTTTGAAGGGGATTATTTGGAGAAATCACCACAGAGAAGGGGATTAAAGTCTCTCTTGGGGTGCACAGGTGAGGAGCAAAGATTTCTGAGAAGAAATATTTAGAAATAATAATTCCATGTGGTAGAAATAAGCCCTCTGTTGCCCTTATTTCATTGCCTCACATTTATATGAGCCAAAATATATTCTGCTCACACAAACCACTTCAGCATCTTTTGTTTTTAATCTTTCCAACATAGGAGAACAAATTTAACAATGAGATTCTGTTTCTGTTCTCTTCTGTACATGTGGAATAATTAAATTTGCATCCCACTTCAGTGCTGGATCTGCTATTTGAAGGGAAATGTATCAATTGGAGACATGCCCCATGATTTCTAGTCTGTAAATAAGGCATTTGGAGGAAGGGGACGAAAAGGCAGCTTCTTTCTCCCAAGCAATAATCACAGTAAAATCTTCACTTAGCAACAGCTTGTTTGAGGCTGGATTAATTCCCATTTGAGAAGGGCCAAATGGAAGGGAGGAACCTGGAGAAACGCAGTGTGTAATTATGCAAAGTCCCAGAGGACTCTGACAGGAAGTTTGCTTGCGAGGGACTTCAGCTGGCAGATCCCTGAAAAGGACCTTCATCAGGAAGCCTGGGGGACCTCTCTCAGTCTCTGGTTTATTTCCGAGGTCCTAGTAGCTTTTTCTATATCGAACCCAAGGACTTGGCCTGATTCATCGAATATACAAATGATGTGAATGCAATTAATAAATGTATGGATTTGGGAGTGAAGAGATAAACTTAAATTTCAGTCCTGGCACTGTGTATCTATAAGGCCTTGAGCAAATTTCTTGCATCTCAGAAATGCTTCCCTTGATAGCTCAGTTGGTAAAGAATATGCCTGCGATGCAGGAGACCCTGGTTAAATTCCTAGATCGGGAAGATCCCCTGGAGAAGGGATAGGCTACCCACTCAAACATGGGGTTGCAAAGAGTCAGACACAACTGAGCAACTTTCACTTTTACTTTCTTTCACTGCATTTTCAAAAAAAGGAAAAAATGTAGGATATTTATTTCTACTTCCTAAGGAAGGTACATTTTTTTTTTTAAAGAATAACTTGCTAAAACTCCTGATATATGTTACTCAAATAATGTTTTCCTAAATTCTCTTTCCTTTCAGTGTCACTCTAAAATGTGCCATTATTTTGTTTAAATAAATTCTATTTGGGGATGTTGGGAGAGAAATAGATGTAGAATGGTGAGCTACTTATCTAAATGGCAGTAGTCTAGGGCATTAATAGGGATAACTTTACTAGTTAACTAAGATATTGTATTAATAACAAAAACAAAATTCTCACCTGGTAATCCCCTAAATTTTCATACCAACCTCAGCTTCCCTTTTCTGCCCCAATTAATGCTGTTACAAAAAACTGAATGAGTAAACTTTTCTTTAACTATTTTTATTTTCCACCACCCTGTAATCCACATGAGAACAGAAACTGTGACTGATTTGCTAATGCCTTTATCACTGTTCTTTCTCCCAGTACCTGGAATATATTGATATATAGCATGAATAAGTGAACTAATATATATATATATAGAGAGAGAGATAGATAGATAGATATAGATATAGATATACTTCCCTGGTGGCTCAGACAGTAAAGCGTCTGTCTACAATGCGGGAGACCCGGGTTCGATCCCTGGGTCGGGAAGATCCTGTGGAGAAGGAAATGGCAATCCACTCCAGTACTATTGCCTGGAAAATCCCATGGACAGAGGATCTTGGTAAGCTACAGTCCATGGGGTCGCAAAGAGTCGGACACGACTGAGCGACTTCACTTCACTTCATATATATATATATATATATATATATATTTTTTTTTTTTTTTTTTTTTTTTCCTTTATGGCCTTTCTTTCTGAAAGAACATGGGATGAGAACAGTAAAGAATGTTTGGCTGATTGGGATAAAGAAACAATTCTTATTTGGTTAACTAAATAGAAGCTTGAACCTGCCACTCCTCATCCCAAATTCTAGAGATAAGAATTTGTTTCTAAGTGAAAATGGAGTGCCTTTTTTTTTAATGACTCCCAATACACCAGTACATTAAACGCTAGCCACATCATCAAAATGCAGAAATAGTAACATTTTTCATAACTGAAAAGTGGATTTTTTTTGTAAACACCATCTTCTTTGTCTTCCCTTTCCTCCACTGATTGTGGTGTGGAGAATGGATCAGACAGATCCAGAAGTGGAAGCAGGGGGATCCTTAGGTGGCAAATGTCTAGGGGATTTATAATGGCAGCCTTGAGGAGGATGGAAGCAGAGCAAATAGAATATAAATTTGAGATATATTTTGAAGTAGACCTGAAAGAACCAGAAGAGCTTCGGAGGCAGAGAAGGAGAAAAAGCAATGGTTTAAGATTGATTCTTATGGTGTTTGATCTGAACTAACAAATGGATATTGAATCTGTTTACTGAGAATATGGATTTTGGTGGGAAGGGGTGATGGGGAGACATTTTTCTTTTATTCTGGGGAGTGGAGGTAGGGGGCTGATGAAATATGCCTGCCACTTTTGTTTAATTTTTCTACATGAAGATACTGTTCGTGAGGCCTATCACATCAAAGAAGAAATTGCTATTTGGCAGTTAGCCTTATGAATGTAGGATTCAAAGGCAAGCCCTGGATTGTCAATGAATTTGATTCATTGAATTCTTCCATTTAAAGATGATGTTTTAAGCCATGGTATTGGATGAATCTACACTTAGGAAATTTTATCCTCCTCTCTTAAGTGAGGACCAGTCTCAACCAGGTCCCATGGGTGTTCAGATTCCAAAACTGGATTCATATCTTGCAATAAAAAATAATATGCATCCTAAACTTATGAATTCAAGGGAAAATATTGGGAGAAGTTTGACAGTGTTCCTAGAACTAAACTTAGAAATGGTTTAAAAGTTTTTGGAATGTCCTTATGTTTACAGAATCATATAATTTTAGGGTTATACGATAGTTAAACTTTTAGACTATTATCCTTTTCAAGAAGAATAAATTTGAAGAATAACCATAGAAAATCCCTGGTAAGTTATTAAAAAATCAGTATTTACACACTTCCTTTGATTGGGGAAGCATTTTTGATTGCATTTACTTTTATTATTTGGGTCATAAAGAATTAGCATGAGTTTTTCTCATGATAATTCTGTAGATATTTGAAGATAGAGATATTATTAGTATCTCTTTCTCCCACAAAGATTTTTAGCCCTGGGCTTTTTTTAAAGCCTTTTTCTCTAGTCTCGATCATTTTAGTCTCTTCATATTCATTTCATCTCCTTGCTAAATGAGCTACCATTTTCATAGGTAGCCCTCAAAAAAATCTGGATTTCAAGATATAACGTTAAGATATTTCTAATGGTTAACAGATGAGACATTTGCTTGAAAGAGACATTTGGAGGTACTGGCTTCCTTGGTGGCTTAGAGGGTAAAGTGTTTGCTTGCAATGCAGGAGACCCAGGTTTGATCCCTGTGTTGGGAAGATCCCCTGGAGAAGGAAATGACAACCCACTCCAGTACTCTTGCCTGGAAAATCCCATGGATGGAGGAGCCTCATAGGCTACAGTCCATGGGGTCGCAAAGAGTTGGACAGGACTGAGCGACGACACGTGTGATGGCAAAGGGAAATTGAAATTTACAGACATAAGTCAATTTGTTTCTAGGCTCTCTTAGAACAATAATAGGTACATGGGACAATTCATTTTCCCTATTATAGGGATTAATTCGGAGAAGGAGATGGCATCCCACTCCACTACTCTTGCCTGGCAAATCCCATGGACAGAGGAGCCTGGTAGGCTGCAGCCCATGGGGTCGCGAAGAGTCGGACACAACTGAGTGACTTTGCTTTCACTTTTCACTTTCATGCATTGGAGAAGGAAATGGCAACCCACTCCAGTGTTCTTGCCTGGAGAATCCCAGGGACAGGGGAGCCTGGTGGGCTGCCGTCTATGGGGTCACACAGAGTCGGACACGACTGAAGTGACTTAGCAGCAGGGATTAATTGTGCTGCTAAAATTTTGTCCTCAGCTCATAGGATTTGTCATAATTTTAACTCTCCTGGCCACATTTCTTTTTCTTCATTTCCCCATGGGAAGGAGCAATTCTTTCTAAAATGAAGAACTACATTTTACAGGTAGGCAGAAACACTAATTAAAACAAGTGGTTATAAATGGGCCTTTTCTTTCTCTCTCTTGCCTTTTCTTTCTTAATGTGGGCAACTCAGCTGGGCTATATAGGATTGAGCGCTGTCCTGTTTTTCTGTTTTGACTTTGAATGCATGAGAGAGGCAGACCTCTGTGTCTCATCCATACATCTGGTTGGGTAACAGACTAGGTGACAACTCTTCCAAACTTCCTTTGTTTGCTCTCCTTTTGTAGGCATATCTGAATATATGGATTCCAATACAGATATTTAAAATAGGAGGGAGGTTGTAGGTCTGCCTTAAGTTCACATCTAGGTCATGTTCTTTTGCTCTGTTTGCCAGAGCCCTACAGAAAGAAGTTTAGGTATTCATTCGGTGATTTATAAACAAGTGGTTTGCTTCCTATTTAGTTAATTTTCTCTCAATATCCATAGCATTGGTCAAAACTGCCAAAGGCAGCCTGGTGAGCAGTACTCCAGTTTCTCCAACAAGCACGAAACATTGGTTTTCATCTCCCACACATGAAGCTTCCTGATTTACACAAATTCACATTGATTTCCTTCCTCTGTTTTCTTCATCATTTATAGCCCATAACCATAGACTTAAGTGCTAAATTATTGTCTTCCTCAAATATGATAATGATTGTTTTATGTTCACTAATTAAATTATAACATCCCTGAAGGTAGAACTAGTTATTATACTTGAATTTATTTTTTTGTAATCCTGTGTGTGTGAACATAAAGCTGATAATCTACTATAAAGTCTACAAAGACTTCTGGACATTATTTTAAAGATCACCACTTGATATTAAGCTTACAATATTAAAATTCAGCTTTTGTTCTTTTAATTGTAAATTCCATCTACACATGTAAAATCATATCCTGGTAAATGGAAGATATCAATAAAATGCCAGGTGTGGGGAGTTTTGCCAGTGAACTGCATCAAAGTTAAGATGGGCTTGAAAGTGAAAGTCATTCACTTGTGTCCAACTCTTTGCTGCCCCATTGACTCTACAGTCCACAGAATTCTCCAGGCTAGAATACTGAAGTGGGTAGCCTTTCCCTTCTGCAGGAGATCTTCCCAACCCTGGGGTTGAACCTATGTCTCCCACATTGCAGGTGGATTCTTTACCAGCTGAGCCACCTGGAAAGCCCAAGAAAACTGGAGTGCCGAGCTTATCCCTTCTCCAGTGGATCTTCCCAACCCAGGAATCGAACTAGCTTCTTCTGCATTGCAGGCGGATTCTTTACCAGTTGAGCTACCGGGGAAGCCCAAGATGGGCTTAGCCCATTTAATTTGAAAAATTAGTCTGCTTCCAAAAATATAAAGAAGATTATTATTTTCTTGTTTTAATGCAAGCACAGCCATTTCCTCCAGCTCTGGCGCCTCGCCTGTCCCTTGCGTTTCCTAATCCTTCGCTGACCTATTCTCCTCCCACATCTCCTGTGCTTTCCATCCCTGAGTTACATGACATGGAGATGCAAGCAAAATATTCCTAATTCACAAAATGCAATCCATCAACACCTCTTTTATATTGCACAGAAATGAATCCGCTTTAGCTCGGGAAGTAGATATATCAATTTAAGTGGAAGATTTTTGACAGTTTAATTCAAATTAAGTCCACTTTGTTCAATTCGAGGGGATCTGGGAGGGGATGTAGGAGTATGGAGTGGGGAGTGGGAGGTAAACATGTCCTATTAGGAGAAATCAAATGTGCTTTTTCACATTAAACTTATCTGTGAAGATTTTTAGTTAAAAAAAAAAAGGCATCAAAACAAGCTGCTAATTTATGTTCCCTCAACAAAAGGTGAATTACTCACTTCATTTTATATTGCTCTTTCTTTGCTTTTGGCGGGATCCTGACAGTCCTGAGAGATTACTGGGAGAGGGAGAGAGGCACGACTCTTTTCCTACTCTGGAGTTGGCCATGATTCATTTAATGAAGCTTTTGCTAAAAGCCTTGATCAATGCATAATGGCATTGACATTTTTCCGGACCTACAGTGCTGGATTTGAAATGAGAAAGCCTGTGCAGCACAGTATTTTTGAGCATTTAGGATTTTTGGTCTTGGAGAGTTCAACTATCTTAACATGTGGTCCTCAAATAGTGTTTGTCATAGCCTAACTTTTAAAGATGAATCTGACACACTAATCTCTGCAAAAAAAAAAAAGAAAAACCCACAAACTCTAAACCAGCAATCAGAAATAATAATGCTTGCAAAACTTTGGAAAATAAAATAAATGAGGCAAGCAGACTGCAGTAAGGCAATTGGGAGGGATAGGGGCTAGGTAAAAATGGAAAACCTGTGTTTCATCTAAAAGGAGAAATGAAAACAGTATTTACTTTTTGCTTATTGTTGTCATGGAGAAAGCGTAGCCATAGTTTTATTGGATGTTCCAGTTTTTCAAGAGAATATGAAAAAAAAAAAATCCCAGATTATAATGTGAAGTCTTTGAAACTTTAAATGTCAGCTCAGGCCATATAAAACATATCTGGGACTGAATTTCACTTGTGCATCTCCATTAGATGCTACTGTTTTAGACCATGATATGGAGCTAGAATATATATACTCTGCTGACACTGCTTCTGTTTCCTATGCCATGGAAAAGCTGCTCATTGATCATAGACTTCTTCCCCTACAGAGTCTAGAAATGAACTTAGAATTCTTCTCAACAGGCACTACAAGCAGCTTCTCTCATCCATTCATAGTGGATATATAAGAAGAAATCTCAGACAACAGAGACTTAGTTGTGTATTCCAAGAATTCCCCGTGTATGATAGAATTTAAAACTTGAATAAAAAGTTGGGTCAGAGACTAAATTACATTAATTATACCTCATTATTTGATTGTCTTGTTCAACTTATAAATTGTGTTCAAATATTTTCTAATTTGAGTCACTAACATTCTTATAAGGTAAGACAGAAATTGTGTCTATAGCAAAATGAAGAAAGTAAATGGTCAGAGAAGTTAAGTGAGTAGCCAGAGATCACACATCTAATAATTAGAGGCATATGGAATAGTAGCTCAGGTAGCTGGGAATCTTTATAATTATTTTAAAACCAGAGAAGGATTAAGAAGAATTAAGCTCACAGTACAGAAGCAAAAAAAGCAATGGAAGGGTCTACTGCTGGGAGGGGTGGTGGTTAGTTAACTGGCATCAACCTTAATTACCAAGTGCAACTGGGGAAATAAATGCCTCTGCTCTCCCAGTAAACCTGTGCTATTTGAGTATTCATACTTTATGGTGACCTTTCTCACTCTCTCTGTTGTCATTAACCAGAATTGCAGGGAAGAGAAGGAAACATTCAAATTAGAAAGATACACAGAGACAGGCAGATCAGAGATTCAAAAAGAACTTCTGTTTTTAGCTATAAAGAAGCAATAGAAAAGGCAGGATTTCCATTGTTCCTTCTAATCTTTATTTCCCACATGGGTAATTGCATTGCCTGTCCACCATGGTGACCATATCATTGTAAAATACTTAGCCTGGTTCCTCTCCATATGTGAGTGAATCATTTGATGGAGGTCTAACTGCCACTGGTCTTTTCAGCAGAAAATGGTGATTAGGGTTATGCTCTATCCCTCATCCCCATCCCCCAAACGCAAGGCTACTGTGATGATGGCGGTGGTGGTGGTGGTGATTGGTTATATTTGTAATTCTTTCTACTTGTGTATTTTTATTGAACTACAACGTTTCATATATTGTTTTACATTGGATTGTCACAAAAACCTTTGCAGGTAAACAGAGCAGGTAGTACGAGAGGTAGAAAGATCAATGTTTGCAATCTTCACCAATTAAATGTCAAAATCAAATAAAAGCAATAGCAAAAGCTAACATTTGCAATGTGGGAACTCAGGGAGGAAATCTCAAAAAAAAAAAAAATACTGGTAGACACAATAGAATTGTATAACAATTTAATAGCTGTTAGAACCGTAAACACCCACACTCATTCCAATTCAGTAATTCTTAATTTTAGAATTAATTCTTTTAGATTAATAATCCTTATGGTTACCAGAGGTGATTAGATTACGACAAATCTATTGCCTATGTGACTTTTAGGGATTGTGGTATTATTTGTACACAGAGCAAGGCATGAAAAACTGTTCAAAATACTTTTTTTCTCAACCCCAATTTTATGACATTTCAGGAATGTGTTTATATGTGTGTTGAGGTTTTTTTTAGCTGTGCTTAGTCCTGAATTTCACCACATTCAGAAAAATGGAATTTGTTTGGCCCTGTTTCTGATTACTATTCATACAGATAATTTTGCTGATGTGAAAATATTCTTGATTGCCTTCAACAATCCCGTTTTTCCCCAAGATCTCTACTCATTTTGGTGTTACTCGTGCCAAATCCCAACCACCGTTTTATTAAAAACCTTTCTATTAAATCCCTTGAACTTAAATCCAATAGTCCTTTAATAAACTTATATGTAGAGTGCTTGTCATATTGGCCCACATCACAAATATTTAATTTTTTTTTTAGTTTGAAAATTATGTAACCTTTTTTTGATCTAAAGTGAGAAATGAAAGTGTTAGTCACTCAGCCATGTCAGACTCTGCAATGCCATGGACTTAGCCCATCAGGCTCCTCTGTCCATGGAATTCTCCAGCAAGAATACTGGAGTGGGTACCCATTCCCTTCTTCCAGACCCAGCGATTGAACCCAGTTCTCCTGCATTGCAGGCAGATTCTTTACTGCCTGAGCCACCAGGGAAGCCCTTTTTATCTAAAGTTAACATCAAACTCTCCAAAATTCGTTCAGCTATTTATCTGTCCGACCAGTTATGCATCCATTCATCTATTCAACCATGCTGTCAGGCAAGAATATTTTCTGAGGGCTAAATATGAGTCAGAACCTTGTGAAGAGGACACAGTCCCTGCCTTGTGGGTGGCTATTGTCAAGTACGTAGATCTCAACTGAAATGGTCCATGAGGATTTTCAAAAATTCATGTATCTGGATCTGATCCCAGAAATTCTTGTTCAGATTGTTTAATGTAAGACTCAGTTATTTGAAATTTAAAACAAATCAGATGATTTTGGTGTATTTACAAACCAAAATAAGAAATATTGGCTTATTAATCTCATGTCAGGAATTTACATTATAATTCCCATGTTTTCCATTATGATAGGTTAAAATATGGAATGGCTTCAAGAATTTTCAAGGATCATAAACTAGGGGGAAAAAGTGAAAAACAGCTGATATTAGCACAGACATTCTTCTATCTACACTGATATTTTCACACTACTTGCTCTATCAGAACGCTTTCTCTTCTTGCCAGAAAATCAAACTAAAATCTGATCAGCCTGTGTAAAACTACAAATTTTTACAGTATACAAAGATAGAAAAATGCTAGATGACATCATAGAAAACAGTAAGCAAATATTGAGATCACTGGAAATGCTATAGAACAAATAAGCTTTTTTCAGTAAATAAACTGAATGCAAAAATATGGAGGGAAATACTATATTCTGAAAGAGACTTAAGAGACCTCTCTAGCAGTTACAAAATATGAACCTTATATGGAAACTAATTTAAAAAACAAACTATTAAAAATACAAAGCCATCAGGGAACTTTGGCTATTGCCTTATCTGATGTTATTAAAGAGCTTTTACTAACTTCTTTAAGTCTAAAGTGGTATTTTAAAAAGTTTTAATTTTACTAGCGATGCCTATTAAAATATTCATAAAAGAAATTATATCATGCCAGGAATTTACTTTAAAATAATCTGAGTGGAGAATCGTTGTAGGTATATATAAAACAGAATTGGCCATGGTTTGATAACTGTGAAAGTTAGAGAATGTGGGCTTCTATTTTTGTTATATATTTGACAGTTGTCGTTATAAAATCCTGAGAAACAATGCTGCTACATATGCTGCCTGAAAGGAGGGTAAAATCCACTTGAATCTCGTGCCATGGGCAGTGCCCAGCCCTAGAGGAGCAGAGCAAGTCTGAAATTTCATTTTTTGAGTGGAACCGTTTGCAAGCAGGGCCAAGTATGAATCTCGGCTTCTCTTCCTGTCTTCTCCACTTTCATCCCGAAATTGCTCAAGCCAGAGGTTTGTATTTCATTCACGACATTCAGTGCTACCTCCCTCAGTTCCCACTCCTATCTCTTCATCACTTCCGAAGACCTTTCACCTTAATCTCCAAATATCATCTGATGCTTTGAGAGTTGTGAGACTTCCCCCCACCCATCTCTATTGCCACTTCTCTTTCCAGAAATACTGTGCATCCTAACTGGTTTATCTTTCTCTAATGCTGAACTTTTGAACATGCAAGTTTGGTTATATCACATCCCTACTTCAAACCTTATAAAGACTCATTACTATTTATACAAATAAATCTTAAAATTTTATTAAAATATATGGAGTACTACACAAGGTCCCTGACCAACTCTTTTATCTTGAGCCTTGCTCATTGTGTTCCAAACTTTCCATCAGTGGTAAAAGAGAGGCATTTTAACCTTCTTTTAATCATCTATCCAGTCGCTCAGTCATGTCTGACTCTTTGCGACCCCATAGACTGTAGTCTACTAGGCTCCTCAGTCCATGGAATTTTCCAGGCAAGAGTACTGAAGTGGGTTGCCATTTCCTTCTCCAGGGGATCTTCTCAACCCAGGGATCAAACCCGGTTCTCCCTCATTCCAGGCAGACGCTTTAACCTCTGAGCCACCAGGGAAGCCCCACCCAAACTGGTAGGTTGTCCAAATTCTACACTGCTGACAACATCCATGTTATTTTGTATGTAAATCTGTAACACCCTTCCATTGTCTGTGACATATACTTCCCTGCTTTCTAAAGATTTGTCTATATAACTTCCTTCAACCAATAAAATGGGGTAAAAATGAGAGTACCGTTTTGAGGCTCAGTTCCAGATGTGTATTCTTTCTTGTGCTCTTGTGCACACCATGAGGAAAACACACCCGGGGTGATCTGCTGTTCCCAGGAGGAGGGTGAAGGCTCAGTGGGTACAGAATCTCCTTGCATACAGTCTTTATCAGCAAACCCTTGGACAGCCCTCAGACTTAAGTGATAAACTGACATCTTAGTGATGTTTGCTGTTTTTATTATATAGCTGTTTGTTAATAGCATTGCCATACCTGTGATTGACTTATCCGCCTTGCAAAGTAGGATTTACTAATTCCTACCATGCCTCAAAAGCTCAGTGAAGTGAAGTGAAAGTTGCTCAGTCATGTCCGACTCTTTGCAACCCCCTTGGAATTCTCCAGGCCAGAATACTGGAGTGGGTCGCAGTTCCCTTATCCAGGGGATCTTCCCAACCCAGGGATCGAACCTAGGTCTCCCGCATTGCAGGCAGATTCTTTACCAGCTGAGCCATGAGGGAAGCCCTATGGTGAAAAAGCATAACTGTCTTATCCAGCTCTGGATCTATGGCTGGGAAGTTGCTTGATCTAGGATAGTCACATAGTCACTTTATCTCAGATTCAGGTTCCTTAATTGAAAGAGAATTGAAAAATCCCCCTCTCTCTCCTTCAAGTGAGAATAAAGTAAGGATATGAAAAAGGGCTTTACAAAATATGAAGCACCTGTGCTCTATGGGTCCAAAGACTTTCTCCCTCCTCCACATTACAAGAGCTCGGTCACCAGCCCAACCCTCTGAACATTTGCTCCATTTCCAAAGATGGACAACCTGTCTGGATGTGGATCAGATCTTAGAAACTCTGAATCACTGTGTCTACTGAAGAGTCTTGCAGACCTGAGTGGTATCCAATTTCATAATTGCTAGAGTGACTCAGTCATTTTCAAATATCTGGTTTCAGCAGGCAGAGAATCTGTGAGCTGAGCAAGCTTTACCCATCTTGTCATCACCACCATCAGACTGAACCCTCAGGCAATCCCTCTCAAGTTCCCAAGTGCTATAGAAATCTGGAGCAAATAAGCTAATAGATGGAGTCTTTGTCTTTCTAATTTTGCTTTGCTAAATTAATCTTCCTAGGTACATAGAAGAGAGGAGGAGGGTAACCTCAGCTCCATGGAACTATGATTTAAAAGGGAGTTAGTACACCTTCCTCATTTTCTAAATTACACCTTGTTGTGTATGTGTTTATATTTGTGTATGTGTGTGTACATGGAAGAGAGGTGGATGTTTGTGTGAGGATGGGGGGAATAAAAGAAATAAAATGGAAAACCTGCTTTTATTTTCTTCTTTTTGCTAATATCTGGAATTTTAGTCCGGGAAGTAACTCAAAAGTATTTTAAATTGATTGCATGTTCCCTAGTTATTCACATATCTCAGAAAGAATGAGCAAGATATTCTGCTTAACTTTCAAACCTTTATTTTTTTTCTCCCTATCTCCATCAAGGCTATGGTTTTTCCAGTGGTCATGTATGGATGTGAGAGTTGGACTGTGAAGGAAGATGAGCACCAAAGAATTGATGCTTTTGAACTGTGGTGTTGGAGAAGATTCTTGAGAGTCCCTTGGGCTGCAAGGAGATCCAACCAGTCCATCCTAAAGGAGATCAGTCCTGGGTGTTCACTGGAAGGACTGAGACAGATGTTGAAGCTGAAATTTCAATACTTTGGCCACTTCATGCAAAGAGTTGACTCACTGGAAAAGACTCTGATGCTGGGAGGTATTGGGGGCAGGAGGAAAATGGGACAACAGAGGATGAGATGGCTGGATGGCATCACCGACTCAATGGACATGGGTTTGGGTAGACTCCGGGAGTTGGTGATGAACAGGGAGGCCTGGCGTGCTGCAATTCATGGGGTCGCAAAGAGTAGGACACAACTGAGCGACTGAACTGAACTGAAGTGATCTCCATCATTATCTCTACTATATGTACACATACCCACACAACTTTTTTTGATTACTTATCCTTCAAGTTTTAATTTGGACACTGGTAGTAAATGGTTAAGGGTTCAAGCTTTAGAGATAGACCTCCTGACATCAAATACCCAAGTGGCGCTACTGGTAAGGAACCCATCTGCCAATGGAGAAAACATAAGAGATTCAGATTCAATCCCTGGCTTGGGAAGATCCCCTGGAGGACGGCATGGCAACCCACTCCAGTATTCTTACCTAGAGAATCCCATGGACAGAGGAGCCTGGTAGGCTATGATCCACAGGGTCACAATGAGTCAGACACAACTGAGGCAACTTAGCATGCCTACATTTATCCTCTTGGCCAAGCAGTGTTTCCACATGCAAAATAAGGTGATCATAATAGAATCTACCTTATAAATTATGAGAATGAAATGACTCAATATGTAAATGTAATAAATGATTGGCAAATAGAACTACCTAAGTGTTCACAGTTGTTATTAGGTATCATTTCCCTGGAAATATTCCCAGTATATATTATGATCTTTAGAAGGGACAACTTTCATTCTTCCATAGCACTCATTTTCTTATTTGCTATTAGATTGAAATCAGTAGGGGAGGAGGAACCTAAAATATGCTAATATTTTATACCAAAATCGTCATAGTGCTTGTCACTTAATAGGCACTGACCATTTTGTGAATAGGTGTCTATGTAAGTGGGATCATAAGATTAGGAGAGGTCTTGAAGGTCACCTCCTCCAACATTGTTCTTTACATTATCCCTTCATACCTTATCTTACAGTTTGATCATCTCTAGTATCTGGGACCTTGCTACTGCCGCTGCTGCTGCTAAGTCGCTTCAGTTGTGTCCGACTCTGTGCAACCCCATAGACAGCAGCCCACCAGGCTCCCCCGTCCATGGGATTCTCCAGGCAAGAATACTGGAGTGGGTCCTTGCTGCTGCTGCTGCTGCTAAGTCGCTTCAGTCTCTATCAAATATATCCCTGAACAGCTCTAATTCTGTTACAAGGTCCAAGCTCAGTCTTTTGCCACACTACCAGCCAATAATTGGGAGACAAGGTGTTGAGGCAAAAAATAACAACTTTATTTGGAAAGCTGGGTATCCGAGGAGATGGTGGACTGGAGTCCTAGAGTACTGTCTCATCTAGGTTTGGATGCTAGTTTCTTTTATAGAACAGAGAGAGGTAATCACTTTCTACATGACTTCAACTCAGAAAATATCACATGTTTGCTCCTTGGGTGTCTCAATATTTATTTCAGTAGTGAACACAGCAGTGCAACAAATACTTTCAAAAGTATGTTCTAGGGATTGGTATCTCCACAGATGTTAGGAGATACAGCCAAAAACGTAAAAGTTACAGTAAGTTTGGGAAATACTGTGATAAATATTAAATGGTATGCTTTCCATAAGATTTCTTAGCATTGTTAATATTCTAATGTGCTTTGTGTGTCTAAAGCTCTTGCAATATGCTGCTGCTGCTGCTCAGTCGCTTCAGTAGTGGCCGACTCTATGCGACCACATACACGGCAGCCCAGCAAGCTCCGCCGTCCCTGGGATGCTCCAGGCAAGAACACTGGAGGGGGTTGCCATTGCCTTCTCCAATGCATGCATGCATGCATGCTCAGTCGCTTCAGTCATGTCTGACTCTGTGCGACCCCATGGACAGCAGCCCTCCAGGCTCCTCTGTCCACAGGATTCTCCAGGCAAGAATACTGGAGTGGGTTGCCATTTCCTTCTCCTTGCAATATGCAGCCTGTCTTAAAATTATTTGAACAAATAAATGATTAGTTTTCCTAGGGCATTCTATATGACTTCCTTTCCATGGAAAACACATTTAGGGATACTGAATCAATATTGGTATAAACTGTCAATTAGATATTCTCATGTCTTATTTTTTTAACTCCATTCTTTTTTTCAAAAAATAAACATTAAATTTTTTTTAACATTAAATTTTAATATAACAGAATGGTTAAGATAGTCGAGAGAATCCTTATATATTGTACACCTAGATTCTCCTCTTAATATCTTGCACCACTATGGCGTATCTGTCACAATTATCACACCAGTATTGCTTATATTGTTATTAAAGTCTGTTCTTTATTCATATTTCCTTAACTTTTCCTGGTTGTTCTTTCGGTTTGTTTGCTTCAGGATTCTATCCTAGGATATCACATTACAGTAGCCTTAATCTCCTTAGGCTCCTTGTTGTGACAGTATCTCAAATTTTCCATGTTTTCGATGAACTTGACAGGTTTTGTAGAGTACTGGCCAAGTGTATTGTAGAATTCTATCTCGGTTGGGATTTAGCTACTGCTTTTTCTCATGATTAGACTGAGGCAGTGTTCATGTCAAGGGTACATATTACTAATGTGTCATGTCACTTGGATCACTGGGCTTGAGGTAATATTTGTAAGGTTTCATCACTGTAAGTTACTTTTTTTTTTCCTTTACATACTTAAGTCATAAAGAGTTATGTTCCACTACATTAAAAGCAGCTTATTACATAAACTATTAGTAATTCTGTATTAGTAAGCAGTATTTGTGTAAGTAATTTCTATATGGGATTTTTATTATTCCCCATGTATTATCTGCTCAATTGTTTATATCAGTATGGTCTCATATATATTTATTTTATACTTTGAATTATAATGCAACACCATTTTACTTTAGCCAAATATTCCAGCTTTGATTATTGGTAGCTCTTAGAATTGGGTCTGTAACCCTATGATAGAACCCTATCATTGCGTGTGGGGAGGTGTGTGTTGTGGGATACTATGGGGTGTTGGTGTATGTGGTGTGTTTTAGTACTTTCTTACTTTCTAGCACTGCAGAATGCTATGCTTATCGTGTATATTTCCTTCCCTACTAGGTGTACTCCTTGCAACTGAGGTACTTTTGGCTCATCTTCTGTATTCCCCTGTCCTTGTCTTAGAATCAGCTATTTCTCTAAGGAATATGAGAAACAAAGATCTAAATGATATGGAAATGTATGTGTATATATACTAATTTATGTGGACATGTATTTCTGTTAATATTTCTAACAGCAATTCCTATGTTAATAATGTGTGCTCAGTGACCCAATCGTGGCTGACTCTTTGCAAACCCCATGGACTGTAGCCTGCTAGGTTTCCCTGTTCAAGGAATTTTCCAGGCAAGAATACTGGAGTGGGTTACCATTTTCTATTCCGTGGGATCTTCCTGACCCAGGGTTCTAACCTGCATCTCTTGCCTCTCCTGCATTGGCAGGTGTATTCTTTACCACTGCACCACCTGGGAAGCTCCCAGTGTCAAAAATAGTAAGTTAAATACGAGTTCATACCACTGTCTAAAATTCTAGTTCATTACGATATGAATCATTCTAGTCTTCTCTTCTTGCTTGTCTGTAACCTTGTATCTGAACATTGGGTAACCTGATTCAAACCATTTGTTATTCATAAACATAAGTGGGGGAGGGTGGTTGCAAGGTGACTTGAGGCTTGTTTCAGAGGCCCTTTTTTCTAAAGAACCTGCATTTCTGATTCTATCTCCTCCAATGATGATCTGAAGTGTTCTCCATAATTACTCTTCTGAACCAAACTATTTTGGAATCAAACACCTCCAAATATATACAGGGTGTCTTGTGAAGAAGAACTTTTGCCTATTGAATGCCTACTCAGTGACAACACTTTATTAGGAAGTTTGCTTTAAATAACACAAGTAATATTCAAGTGGAGTCAAGATTGCTGGGAGAAATATCAATAACCTCAGATGTGCAGATGACACTACCTTATGGCAGAAAGCAAAGAAGAACTAAAGAGCCTCTTGATGAAAGTGAAAGAGGAGACTGAAAAAGTTGGCTTTAAACATTCAGAAAACGAAGATCATGGCGTCTGGTCCCATCACTTCATGGGAAATAGATGGGGAAACAGTGGAAACAGTGGCTGACTTTATTTTCTGGGGCTCCCAAATCACTGCAGATGGTGATTGCAGCCATGAAATTAAAAGACGCTTACTCCTTGGAAGGAAAGTTATGACTGACTAGACAGCATATTAAAAAGAAGAGACATTACTTTGCCAACAAAGGTCCGTCTAGTCAAGGCTCTGGTTTTTCCAGTAGTCGTGTATGGATGTGAGAGTTGGACTATAAAGAAAGCTGAGTGCCGAAGAATTGATGCTTTTGAACTGTGGTGTTGAAGAAGACTCTTGAAAGTCCCTTGGACTGCAAGGAGATCCAAGCAGTCCATTATAAAGGAAATCAGTCCTGGATGTTCATTGGAAGGACTGATGCTGAAGCTGAAACTCCAATACTTTGGCCACCTGATGCGAAGAACTGACTCATCTGAAAAAACCCTGATGCTGGGAAAGATTGAAAGCAGGAGAAGAAGGGGCTGACAGAGGATGAGATTGTTAGATGTCATCACCGACTCAATGGACATGAGTTTGAGTAAACTCCGGGAGTTGGTGATGGACAGGGAGGCCTGGTGTGCTGCAGTCCATGGGATCGCAAAGAGTCAGACACTACTGAGCGACTAAACTGAACTGAACTGAATATTCAAGTGTCTATGAGGAATGAAGCTTTACTGTGGTCATTTACAAGTGAAGAAGTATAGGTTTAGAAACATTAGGTAAGTTGCTTCAACTGATGTAATGACAAAGTAGCAGGGCAGAAATACAGTGCATACAGTCTCATTTTAATGGAACTTTACAAGGATCAGTCATTGGAATGCCTGCCAGATTCTTTAGACAATAAAACTGTGTGTCTTTTTCATTGCATCATCACAATTGATCTCTCCTGAAGACTTTTTCAGCATACAAGTTGTTTTATTCACAACTTACCAGCTTTGTAACCTAGAATATAGTGGAAACTCAGTAGATATTTATTGAGTACATGAATATCAAGCTCATGGAATTATAGTTGACCCTCGAATAACACAAATTTGAACTGCTAAGACTCTCTTACATATTATTTTTTAATAGTAAATGCTGCAATATTACTTGATTCACAGTTCATTGAATTTGTGTTTATGGAGGGCCTACTATAAACTATACTTGGATTTTCAACTGCATGGAAGGTCAGTTACCCTAAATCCCCATGTTGTTTAAGGATCAACAATATTTAGATTTTGTTCATAAAACTTGTTTTGCTCTAGACATCTTGGCCTTCTTTATGTCCTTCAGAAAACCAAGCTTGCAACTTCTTCAGAACCACTGCATTTTTTGTTCTTACCAATCTTATGTTCCCTTGTGCTTCTGGCTCTGGCACTGTTATTTAATATTATCAGACATTGGGTCAGACCATAGAATTTATCCAGGGCTCCTAAATCTTCTTTCACCACCTGCTTTAGATTCAACTGTTAAGTATGTTTGTTCCACCACAAGAACTTAGATTTCCCTGCAGCCCATCTTCTCTCTCAGTTCAGTTGAGTTCAGTCGCTCAGTCGTGTCTGACTCTTTGCGACCCTATGAATCGCAGCACACCAGGCCTCCCTGTCCACCACCAACTCCTGGAGTTCACTCAAACTCACATCCATTGAGTCGGCGATGCCATCCAGCCATCTTATCCTCTGTCATCCCCTTTTCCTCCTGCCCCCAATCCCTCCCAGCATCAGAATCTTTTCCAATGAGTCAACTCTTAGCTTTGCATGAGGTGGCCAAAGTACTGGAGTTTCAGCTTTAGCATCATTCTTCTCTCTCAGTGAATGGTAAAACTTTATTTGGTTTCCAATCTCCTCTACAGTTTTAGTCACTGGTATCAGACCACTGAGGCGAGTATAAGAACACTTTGCCAGAACTCTAAGACAATTCTCAGGCTTAAAAGCTAGTGGTAAATTCAGCAGTTGAGTGTCAAAACATCAGAGGAAGCTTGGCCAACCAGTAAGTTTCCAAGGAGATTCCATATCAATGTTATCCTTGAAACCCCTGATAGAGAGAAGAGCTAAGCTTCTTTTTCTGTATAAATATTTGATTAAAATAATTTTAAATGTATTTTAAGATTTAACATGAAAAAAAATATTTTGTTTTCAACCACAAGGAATCATTTTAGTTGACTTGACATCGCTGACTAAATAACGTGAGCTGAAGGGATAAAGTGGGAGATGTAGCTTCACTTATGCAGTCCTTTCCCCCCTTACCCCCCCTCCCCCGAGACAGCACATTAATCAACCTCAGCTGACTGTCTGTTCATTCTTCTCTTTAATAATACCTGTACTGAATGTAAGGTGATGCATGTGTTTAATTCCTAGAAGAGATGACTCCAGATACGGAGTTCATGGGACAAAGGATACAATTACAAAAGTGTAGTCAAAAGAGGCTGAGGTGGGTGCGAGGAAGCTGGAGTTTATTTCTTTTGTTTTAGCTGATTTCTTAGACATCTTGGAACATCAGTTCTCAACTAAGAGAGCCTGAATAGGCCTTCGAGAAAACTTCATCCAAACCCTGATTTTACAAGTGAGAAACTGAGGCCCAGAGGGATAAGTGATAGTATCAGCCTAAGGGACTCAGATCTGAATCTTCTTCCAGCAAACTCTGCAGTGAACCATGTAATTTGGGTGAAATAACAGCATTCTATCAACACTTACCATCTATTTTCTCAGCATATAATCTTTGCCCAATTTCTTGTCATTTGGCCTATCCTTTATTGAACAGGCTCTTGGGTTAATGACAAATTCATAGTCACAAAAGTCATTCATATATTTTTTTTAACATTCTGAACTATTTACACAGTAGACACAGTTTTCATGATAGTAGTTTCTTATCTAACAATCAACTACCTCAGTTTTTTGGTTTTTGGTGTGTTTTTCAACTACTTTGGAACTGTCTGTACTTACATTTCCTATCTTCTATATTCAGTAGTGAGCCAGTAAATGTTTAAGAACTCTGGTTCCCTGGGATGGTGAGGGAAAGGGTGCTTGATCATACTGTTTGCTGGTGTCTATTGTTTAAATATTTCCAGTACAGTCAAGTTCAAGTTTTTTGTTGTTGTTATTGTTTAGCCACTAAATTGTGTCCGACTCTGAGGACCTATGGACTGTAGACCACCAGACTTCTCCATTCATGGAATTTTCCAGGCAAGAATATTGGAGTGGGTTGCCATTTCCTGCTCCAGGGGATCTTCCTGACCCAGGGATAGAACCCACGCCTTCTGCATCTCCTGCACCGGCAAGCAGATTCTTGACCACTGAGCAACTAGGGAAGCTTCTAGTTCAAGTTACCAGTGTAATAAGTCAGTGAATTTGGAGTTAGTAAGGAGTATGCAAAACCCATTCAGGCAAGTCTAGGCAAGCTAGATCCAGCACATAACTACAGTCACCCTTTCAGACGTAGACTTTAGATTTCTCATTTTTCCCCTCTCTGCAGATTCATCCATATTTATTATTTACATACCTAGTAATACTATAGAAATGACTACTGCATATTTTACTGCAGTTCATAATTTCTCTCTTGTTTCCATTCAGCATTTCTAATCTCTGCTGTAACAGAGTTACATTAAGTTATATTTTCATGATAGTCACTCAAATTATTATCTTCCCCAACAATCCTGTCCCTTCTAATCTGCCATTTTTGGCATCCCAAACTTTCTGACCAGCTAAGTTCAAGATGCTCTCTCCATTCTTTTTATTTATACTTGCCCCCACATCTAACCAGTACCTGAGCCCTATTAAAATATATACACACATTAATTGATGCACTTAAACTCTCATTTCCTCAACTTACAAACCCCAGATTATTTTCATCACTGAAATGGAATTCAAAGTATTCTCCTGCCTCAAATGTCTCCTTTGGCAAATGTGCCATTCACACGTAGTATGAGAAAATTTTTCTAAAGATAAGAACTTTCCATTTTCCACCATTAAGTCACTTCTCATGGAATGTATCCCCTCAAATATTGTATGATGGACTCACATCTGAAGATTAGAATTCTGACATATTATGGCTAAGTTCTCTGTTCAGGATATCACAGATCTACTCAAAATGTCACTCAAGCTGAACGCTAGCAAAACACGACAAACCGGTTTTGATGCCTAGTCTTCTTCTTGACCAAATTCATTTCTTTGTGGTTGCAGGACTGAGGTCTCTACTTGCTGGCTGTCAATCAAGGGTTTCTTTCAGCTTTCATGTGCTGCCTGCATTCTTTACCACCTGACCGATTCCCGCTTTAAGCCAACAAAAGAGCATCAGATCATTCTCATGCTTCAAAATCACTGACATCTGCCATCAGCCAGCATAAACGCTTTTCTCTTAAAGGGATCATGTGATTAAATTAGGCCCATATGGATAACCTGTCTATATTGAAGTCAACTAATTTGGGGACCTTAATTGCACCTATATAACCTCTTCACTATAGTACCTATATTAGAGTAATTTGAATAACTAGCAGTAGGTGTATGTATACTTTAGGCCAGGAATATTGGAGGACTTCGATTTCTGACCATCATAACAGCTGTTACTGTATTTTGTTTTTTGTTTTTGTTTTCTTGACATCCTTTAGGGCAGAACTTTAATATTTCACCATATGGAGGCTTTATCTTCACAAATCTAATATCTTTCTCTTTTTCTAATACTATTTATCATAGCTTCTTATTTGTTTTCTTCATAATAATTATCAAAATCCATAGCCATTTCATCTGACTATGCATTTTCTTGTTTTTCTCTCCCACCAGATGTAAGTTCTATAAAGGTGAAGTATTTTTTGTCACAATTAATCATTAGCATAAGTTTATGCTGTAAACCTTTAATAAAGGTTCATTAATCAAATTATTAAATGCAGTAATAAGAATTTAATTTATAATAAATTCATTTATTAAGTCATTAAATACTTGATGACAAGAAAAAAGTGTTTGGAATCCTTTTTCTTTTACTCTTCATAGAAAGTTTTCCCATATTTTCATATAAAATTGGCCTTAAGCAGGGTAGGAGTTAGCTATATTTTCCTTTTATGCCCATTTTTCATTATGGAAATTTTCAAATTTACACAAAACTATAGATAGTAGTATAATGAACCCATAATTCACCTTCAGTAATTACAAGATTTTTGGCAGTCTTGTCTCTCCCAAGTCAGTCTGTCCCATCAGGAAGCTTCCATAAGTCTCTTATCCTTATCCATCAGGGGGCAGACAAAATGAAAACCACAATCACAGAAAACTAACCAAACTGATCACATGGGCCACAACCTTGTCTAATTCAATGAAACTATGAGCCATGCCATGTAGGGCCCCCCAAGATGGGCCATGGTGGAGAGTTCTGACAAAATATGGTCCACTGGAGAAGGGAATGGCAAACTACTACAACATTCTTGCCTTGAGAACTTCGTGAACAGTATGAAAAGGCAAAAAGATATGACACTGGAAGATGAACTCCCCAGGTTGGTAGATGCCCAATATGCTACTGGAGAAGAGTGGAGAAATGACTCTAGAAAGAACGAAGAGATGGAGCCAAAGCAGAAACCACTCCCAGCCGTGGATGTGCCTGGTGATGGAAGTAAGCCCGATGCTATAAAGAGCAATATTGAATAGGAACCAGGAATGTTAGGTCCACGAATCAAGGTAAATTGGAAGTGGTCAAACAGGTAATAGCAAGAGTGAACATCAACTTTTTAGGAATCAGTGAACTAAAATGGATTAGAATGGGTGAATATAACTCAGATGACCATTATATCTACTACTGTGGGCAAGAATCCCTGAGAAGAAATGAAGTGGCCCTCATAGTCAACAGAGTCAGAAATGCAGTGTTTGGTTGCAATCTCAAAAATGACAGAATGATCTCTCTTCATTTCCAAGGCAAACCATTCAGTGTCACAGTAATCCAAGTCTATGGCCCAACCACTGATGCCAGAGAAGCTGACACTGAAAGGTTCTATGATGACCTACAAGAACTTCTAGAACTAGCACCAAAAAAAGATGTCCTTTTCATCATACAGAACTGGAATACAAAAGTAGGAAGTCAAGAGATAACTGGAGTAACAGGCAAGTATGGCCTTGGAGTACAAACTGATGTAGGGCAAAGGCTAACAAAGTTTTGCCAAGAGAACACACTGGTCATAGCAAACACTCTCTTCCAACAACACAAGAGAAGACTCTACACATGGACATCACCAGATGGTCAACACTGAAATCAGATTGATTGTATTCTTTGCAACCGAATATGGAGAAGCTCTATACAGTCAGCAAAAACAAGACTGGGAGCTGACTGTGGCTCAGATCATGAACTCCTTATTGCCAAATTCAGACTTAAATTGAAGAAAGTAGGGAAACCTACTAGACCATTCAGGCGTGACCTAAATCAAATCCCTTACTATTATACAGTGGAAGTGACAAATAGATTCAAGGAATTAGATCTGATAGATAGAGTGCCTGAAGAACTATGGATGGAGGTTTGTGGCATTGTACAGGAGGCGGTGATCAAGACCATTCCCAAGAAAAAGAAATGCAAAAAGGCAAAATGTTTGTCTGATGAGGCCTTACAAATAGCTGAGAAAAGAAGAGAAGTGAAAAGCAAAGGAGAAAAGGAAAGATATACTCATCTGAATGCCAAGTTCCAAAGAATAACAAGGAGAGATAAGAAAGGCTTCCTCAGTTAGCAAGGCAAAGATAGAGGAAAACAATAGAATGGGAAAGACTAGAGATCTCTTTAAGAAAATTAGAGACACCAAGGGAACATTTCATTCAAAGATGGGCATAATAAAGCACAGAAGTGGAATGGACCTAACAGAAGCAGAAGATATTAAGAAGAGTTTGCAAGAATATACAGAAGCACTATTATAAAAAAATCTTAATGGCCCAGATAACCACAGTAGTGTGATCACTCACCTAGAGCCAAACATCCTGGAATCCAAACTCAAGTGGGCCTTAGGAAACATTACTATGAGCAAAACTAGTGGAGGTGATGGAATTCCAGTTGAGCTATTTCAAATCCTAAAGGATCATGCTGTTAAAGTGTTGCACTCAATATACCAGCGTATTTTGGAAAACTCAGCAGTGGCCACAGGACTGGAAAAGGTCAGTTTTCATTCCAATCTCAAAGAAAGGCAATGCCAAAGAATGTTTAAACTACTGCACAATTGCACTTATCTCACATGCTAGCAAATGCTCAAAATTCTCCAATCAAGGCTTCAACAGTACATAAGCCAAAAACTTCCAGATGTTCAAGCTGAATTTAGAAGAGGCAGAGGAACCAGAGATCAAATTGCCAAAATCTGTTGGATGATCAAAAAAGCAAGAGAGTTCTAGAAAAATATCTACTTCTAGTTTATTGACTACACCAAAACCTTTGACGATGTGGATCAAAACAAATTGTGGAAAATTCTTCAAGAAATGGGAATACCAGACCACCTGACCTGTCTTCTGAGAAATCTGTATGCAGGTCAAGAAGCAACGGGTAGAACCGGACATGGAACAATGGTTTGGTGCTAACTTGGGAAAGGAGTACGTCAAGGCTGTATATTGTCACCGTGCTTATTCAACTTATATGCAAAGTACATCATGTGAAATGCCAGGTTGGATAAAGCACAACCTGGAATCAAGATTGCCAGGAGAAATATCAATAACCTCAGATATGCAGATGCCACCACCCTTATGGTGGAAAGCAAAGAGGAACTGAAGAGCCTCTTGATGAAAGTGAAAGATGAGAGTGAAAATTCTGGCTTAAATCTCAGCAATAAAAAAAGAAAAAAAAAAACTAATATCATGTCCTCTGGTCCCATCTCTTCATTGAAGATAGATGGGTAAACAATGGAAACAGTGACAGAGTCTGTTTTCTTGGTCTCCAAAATTACAGCAGATGATGACTGCAGCCATGAAATTAAAGGACACTTGCTCCTTGTAAGTAAAGCTATGATCAACCTAGACAGCATATTAAAAGGCAGAGACATTACTTTGCTGACAAAGGTCTGTCTAGTCAAAGCTACGGTTTTCCAGTAGTCATGTACGGATATGACAGTTAAACCATAAAGAAAGCTGAGCGTTGAAGAAGTAATTCTTCTGAACTCTCCGGTTGGAGAGGACTCTTGAGCGTCCCTTGGACTGCCAGGAGATCAAACCAGTCAATCCTAAAGGAAATCAGTCCTGAATATTCATTGGAAAGACTGATGCTGAAGCTGAAGCTCATTACTTTGGCCACCTGATAGGAAGGACTGACTCATTGGAAAAGACCCTGATGCTGGGAAAGATTGAAGGTGGGAGGAGAAGGGGATGACAGAGGATGAGATGGGTGGATGGCATCACTGACATGATGGACATGAGTTTGAGTAGGCTCCAGAAGTTGGTGATGGATAGGGAAGTCTGGCATGTTGCATTCCATGGGGTCACAAATAGTCAGACATGACTGAGCAACTGAACTGAACTGCCAGTCCTTAGTCATCTAAATTTTTTACTTTTTTCTAGATTATTAGAAATCAAATCCTGAGCATCAAGTCACTTCTTTTGTAAGTAATTTGCTAATTTTTTTCTTAATAACAAAAATGGTTCTTTTTCAATATCTTTACATATTATCTAACACCCAATGCATAATCAAATGTTGTAATTGTTGATATTTTTTATTTAGGATATAAACAAGTTCCAAGGATTGCATTTATTATATTTTTATAGTTGAGACTCATTAATTTCTTCCATATACAATCATACCCTGGAAATTTCTCTGCATCTGCCTTATCTATCATGATTCTTTTTATCACTGTGTTGTCATTCTTGTAGACTTTTAGGTAAATAGTACTGGGAGTATTTTAAGAGAAAAAAGTATTATGAGTTCATATATTTCCAATTCAAATGAAAAATTAAGGGTTTCCCATAACTTCTTTGATTTTTATGCTACATCATATGTTTATTACATTGATAATCTTGATACTTAATAAAAAATTTATATGATTTGAATATATGATACATGTGTATACATATGCATATAGATCAGTTAACACAGTATCAGTTTTACTGCTAACAAGACTATAGAATGTGTCTTAAGTACTTAAATGTGGATTATAATTTTTTTTGCCCTTAGAATATATACCATCAGGGATAAAATACATGAACATTGTTTTATAAAATCAATAAAGGTAACTTTCATCCTCTGTTGCAGTGCAATGAATTTAATAAGCAGTTTGCTTGATTTGTTAAAATGCGTTTTTAATGAAAAGATGCTCAACACCCCTCATTATTCGAGAAATGCAAATTAAAACTACAATGAGATAGCACCTCACAACGGTCAGAATGGCCATCATCACAAAAAGTCTACAAAAATAAAAGCTGGAGAGGGTGTGGAGCAAAAGGGAACCCTCTTGCCCTGTTGGTGGGAATGTAAACTGATACAGCCACTATGGAAAATGGTATGGAGAGTCCTTTAAAAACTAGGAATAAAGCCACCATATGACCCAGCAATCCCACTCCTTATACCCTGAGGACACCAAAATTGAAAAAGACACGTGTACCCCAATATCCATTGCAGCATTATTTACAATAGTGTGGACATGGAAGCAACCTAGATGTCCATTGACAGATGAATGGATGAAGAAGCTTTGGTGCATATATATACTGGAATAGTATCACATTTAAGTCATTTCTAATGACGTGGATGAACCTAGAGCCTATTATACAAAGTGAAGTGAGTCAGAAAGAGAAAGGTAAATATCATATCCAAATAGGAAAAGGAGTACGTCAAGGCTGTATATTGTCACCCTGCTTATTTAACTTATATGCAGAGTAAATCATGAGAAACGCTGGACTGGAAGAAACACAAGCTGGAATCAAGACTGCCGGGAGAAATATCAATAACCTCAGATATGCAGATGACACCACCCTTATGGCAGAAAGTGAAGAAGAGCTGAAAAGCCTCTTGATGAAATTGAAAGAGCGAAAAAGTTGGCTTAAAGCTCAACATTCAGAAAACGAAGATCATGGCATCTGGTTCCATCACTTCATGGGAAATAGATTGGGAAACAGTGTCAGACTTTATTTTTTGGGCTCCCAAATCACTGCAGATGGTGACTGCAGCCATGAAATTAAAGGATGCTTACTCCTTGGAAGAAAAGTTATGACAACCCTAGATAGTATATTCAAAAGCAGAGACATTACTTTGCCGACTAAGGTCCATCTAGTCAAGGCTATGGTTTTTCCTGTGGTCACGTATGGATGTGAAAGTTGGACTGTGAAGAAGGCTGAGCGCTGAAGAATTGATGCTTTTCAACTGTGGTGCTGGAGAAGACTCTTGAGAGTCCCTTGGACTGCAAGGGGATCCAACCAGTCCATTCTGAAGGAGATCAACCCTGGGATTTCTTTGGAAGGAAAGATGCTAAAGCTGAAGCTCCAGTCCTTTGGCCACCTCCTGCAAAGAGCTGACTCATTGGAAAAGACTCTGATGCTGGGAGGGATTGGGGGCAGGAGGAGAAGGGGATGACAGAGGATGAGATGGCTGGATGGCATCATGGACTTGATGGACGTGAGTCTGAGTGAACTCTGGGAGTTGGTGATGGACAGGGAGGCCTGGCGTGCTGCGATTCATGGGGTCGTAAAGAGTCGGACACAACTGAGCGACTGAACTGAATTGAACTGAACTGAACACATATATATGGAATCTAGAAAGATAGTGCCAGAGAATTTCTTTTCAGGGTAGCAATGGAGAAACAGATACAGAGAACAGACTTACAGACATGGGGAGAGGGGAGGAGAGGGTGAGATGTACTGAAAGAGTAACATGGAAACTTACATTACCATATGTAAAGTAGACAGCCAATGGGAATCTGCTGTATGTCTCAGGGAAATCAAACAGGGGCTCTGTATCAACCAAGAAGGGTGGGATGGGGAGGGAGATGGCAGGGAGGTTCAATATGGAGAGGACATATGTATACCTATGGCTGATTCATGTTGAGGTTTGAGAGAAAACAGCAAAATTCTGTAAAGCAATTATCCTTCAATTAAAAAATAAATAAAATTTTAAAAATGTGCTTTTATTTCTTTCTTAAATTCAGTCTTGTTCTTAGTTTGTAAAATATTATATGATTCCAAATTAAAAGCTAAAAAAATAAATTGCATTTATAAAAACTATTTTTTTCTTGCCCCTCCTATCATTTTCCCTTTCTGACTCTACAGATAAATATTTTTGTTAGATTTAATTTATCTTTGCTTTAGGTGTATGCACACATGTGTGTATTTCGCTCGTAGATATACAGAAGTTTTCACACTTCAAATACTGATCTGCACCTCCCTCTTCCCCCCTATACTTAACAGGAAATGATGGAGACTTCCCATTTTCTCTATGAAGAGATCTATTTTTCCCCTTTTCTACACTCTTATAATATTCTATTATAGAAATCCATGGTTTATTCAAGCAGTCCATTATTGAAAGATGTACAAATTTTTATGAAAACAAAAAAAAAAGATTTATCTTACAAAAAAATAGATTGTTTGTAATAAAATGGCTTCCCAGGTGGCTCAATGGTAAAGAATCCACCTGCCAATGCAGGAGATATAGGAGATATATATTCGATCCTTGGGTTGGGAAGATCCCTCGGAGCAGAAAATGGAAAGCCACTCCATTGTTCTTGCCTAGAAAGTTCCATGGACAGAGAAGCCTTGTGGGCTACAGTCCATGGGGTCACAAAGAGCTGGACATGACATAGCGACTAAGCAACAAAGTTATTTCATATTTTGGCAGTTTAACTAACTTTTGATGAAGTGGTATGACTACTAACAAAATTCACTGAATCTTCTCTCCCTTTACCTTTCCTCTGCAGGGAAAAAATGTATACCTGCTATGCTTTGTGAATGCTATGTAAAATCCCACATCAGAATCCTTAATACCTATAGAAATTACTTTCTCTCACACCTCTATTTTATTCATTATCAGGTCACATATTGAACTCCAGATTTTCCATATATTATTCCATGATCAATTTATCTACTGCTGCATTCTTTCTGCTTTGAAATTGTATAACAGAATTACTCTTCTTGGAATGTAATCAGTAACCATCCTGTAGTTTTATTGAGATGTGACATATGTCAGTATCATATCATTTCAATGAAATATTGCATTCCTGTAAAGCAGAAACCTTCACATTTTTCCTGTATTTCTCATACACTCTCTTATTGGATTGATTACAAGATAAGCATGCAATAAAAGTACTTACTGAATTGAATTATATCAAATTGGATTGATTCTCCTGGATCAACAGTATTTTCTGAGGCATGATATAGTTATTCTACGCTGAGCAAATATACTTTTCTGAAGCGCAAAGCAGAGTGGAGCTTTTGTTAAAAAAAATTTGGTTTCCAACAAAGAAAAACAATGGGCATATAAGTAGAAGGATAGGTTACAACACAATCAGAGAGGTGTATTACTGTGGATCTGATTTAAAGGTAGTGATCCCACATTGCATGATTGATATAAGGAAATAAAAACCTATTTAAAAATTGTTAGGAAACATACAGTATAAAGAACTACAATTTTCAGTAGAATCTAAATAAGAACAAAAGAGAAACATAGAATTTTTGATGACTGGAACTGACTCTAAATCAGTTGTGTCACTTTCTAATTATGTTAAATTGGACAAATTACTGAACCACATTGAGACAAAGGACATAGTAATAAGAGATTCAAATACCTTATAAAAAGATTAAATATCACAAAGTATCAAAATGTGATTTTTGACAATGCAGTTACTAGATACAATTACATAAATAGAGAATTAAAACCAATAATAGTGAAATGACTTTCATAAAATCTCAAAAAGAGTTTAGTGACAGTTTTGAAATTTGACCTCAATATCTTTATTTCAGATCCAATTGTACTTCTGCCAGGACTTCAATATTTCATTATACTTCTAATATTGCCTTCTTCTACTAGCTTAATAAAGCAGGTAAACTGACACCCTTTAGTTAACCACTTTTGACTCGTCTGCTCCATCTTCATTTGGAATTATACTAATATCTTTCTTTTTGAGTTACTCAACGTGGAAATATTTTCCTATGAAACCTGAGCTTTGTCCTTCCACTTCATTGAATATGGACCCAAAATGATCACTTCCAGAGTCGTGATTTGCCATCACTTGAAGCTGTCAACCCACAAGTGGAAAGCTCTGAATTTTATAACTTATTCTTGGAGTCAAGTGTTCTGTTATATTCGATTTTTTCTTTCAACTGTGTTTAAGAAGACCACTATAGCATTTCCTTGCTCCTCAGGCTTCAAGTATCCAATGTCAGTTCCTGAAGTAACGATAAAACCTGCCAAACCTGACCTTCTTTAAGCAACATATCTCTCTTTTTTTCCTGAGGAAAACTGCAAAGATCAAGTCACAGCTGCACGTAGTACCTAATTAAACAAGTGTACGAAAGCAGAGAAAGGTCAGGTTGTCAAAAATCATTGCTGTATCTTTACTGGATTGTATTTAAAGACTGATTGCGGCAAGAAAATAACTCAATAAGGTGTATGAGACTGGAATAACAAATGAACTCAAGGGGCAGACTTCTGTCTGGCATATAATGAAAGATTTCAAGATAAAAACCTAGGAGACAAATCGAGGGAAATGAAAGGGGAGAGTACGTGGTGAGTAAAACAAACAGCTGATATTAATATGAAAATGATATTCCACAGTCCTAGTTCAAGGAGGAAAAAGACAAAATTACAGATGACAGTTCACTGACTTGACTTTTTAAATCAAGGAGTAGAAAAAAATAGTCATGTGAGATATGGTATAAGAGGCCAATGTGATTACATGACCAAGATACAATAGTGAAAGGGGGAGATTAAATATTTTAAATATCACTAAAACATATTTTGTCAGCCTGGCTTCCGAGGTTGCAAGTTGTTTATCTGAGGGGCTTTGTAGGCCTTTTGTTTCTCTTAGACCCTTTCAATATGAGCTGCAGTCAGAGAGACTTGTGAAGAGCTCACCCCAAGGAGACAAAAACACAAGCATTATTCCAAATTAGCAGCTTCTGCTTTGAGAAAAAAAAGAAGTGGAAAATTATTTTGCCTCAAGTCTACTTTATTTTTGAAGTATTGTAGACATAGGCCCATGGGAAATTCCTGGGGGTGCTAGTTAGCATCTGAGTGTAATTTTCAGTTCAGTACACTTTGGTCTGTTTTTCAACTCTCCTGAATCTCTGAGGATCTGGTGTAATCTGAAGGATAGGTTCTGTGGCCTGTGGGAATGAACTGATTCTGTTTTGTTAGTAAACTGGAATATACATTTTGTGTATGTTTGAGAAGATTTGAGACTCCCTATCAATTCAAGAGAGAAAATCTACAATAGCATAACTACCTAAAACAAATAGGTATGCATGCTGGTGTATGTGTATATAATTAAAATATCACTTTATTCATTCTGTCATGGGCCCTTATTTTAGGCCTTTCCCAACATTATTTAAATATTTATGAGCTAACCCATATTAGAATCTATAACTCGCAAAAAAGAAGAAAGAACTCTTTTATTACTGTGACAGATGAGAATTCTGCCTTTTCCCTGAACCCTCAGAATGGCATGGGTGCCATCTTGCCACGAATAATTGACAATGCATTTAAATAGTGCACCATTGCAAGTATAATTGCAATTTGTTGTAATTTCTGCTCAAATTCCTCCCAGACACAGTTGATTTATTTTGAAAATCAGTGCATCTAGAGGGTGTACTGTGTCGCATTATGGGCCTTTGATATAAAACCTTTGTTTTATAACAGGGAAAATAATTAGCTTTTGGATAAGCTTGAGTTGTGATGTCAGGCGCTATCCATGGTGCTGAAAGAAGTTATTAGCGCTGAGCTAATGAAGGCACTCAGCCAGGCTCTGCCACCTTACTAATTTGTCTCTTTGGGATTTTAGTAAAATTAAAAATGAGATAAGCACAAAATGGGATAAAGCTTATAGAAAAAAAAAAACTAGTAAACTTGTTGCTAGAATCTATAGCGATCCCCCCCACTACCCGATAAAGCTAAATTTAAGGGAGTTTCATTTACTGAATAACTTGTTTGCCATCAAACCACTAGTTCCCTTAGTGTCATTGATGGTCTTGTTTAGGCATATTTTAATTAACTTTTATATAGGTTTTTCTATTTGGGATTTCAAATTCTGGGAATTATCAGCAAATTGCAGTGTCAGTATTCATCCTGTGCCACTTAAGGGTATGGTTTGAGGGTAGGCCCTTTCCAGACCACAAAGCAGATA
This sequence comes from Oryx dammah, assembly GCF_014754425.2. Lineage (NCBI taxonomy): Eukaryota > Metazoa > Chordata > Mammalia > Artiodactyla > Bovidae > Oryx > Oryx dammah. The sequence goes on from NW_024070185.1 coordinate 105,500,627, forward strand.
TGTATTAAAAGTTATATTATAGTAGAAGTGGAGGTAAGTAAATGATAGCTACTTTCAAAAAATAATATTTCACCAAACAATAATTCATTTTTGTCTGTCTCTCCCCCTTTGAATTTCTAAAATAAAATCTAATTGTTGAATGCCTTATGCTTCTTTTGACTTTTGACAGTGTCGGAACTTCCTTGCACTGAAACCAGTAGTATATGTAACTTGATGCTGCTGCTGCTGCTGCTAAGTCGCTTCAGTCATGTCTGACTCTGTGCTACCCCATAGATGGCAGCCCACCAGGTTCCGCCGTCCTTGGGATTCTCCAGGAAAGAACACTGGAGTGGGTTGCCATTTCCTTCTCCAATGCATGAAAGTGAAAAGTGGAAGTGAAGTCGCTCAGTTGTGTCCGACTCTTAGTGACCCCACGAACTGCTAGTTAGGGCCATATTTAGGCTCACCTCTAAACAAAATCACCAGCTGGTTATTCTATGCTCTTATTAGTTTATAAAATAATACTCAGGTATACAACAGTAATCACAAAGATGTGATGCTGGGTGGGTCAGGGGATCATGTTAAATTGACCTCATGAATAACAGGTAGGGTTCCATTTCACTTTATTCTTTTCATTTTAAAATCAGCATTAACTTTTCTGGCACATAATTTTTCATTGTTGAACACAGCTCTATTAGAGTGATTCACAGTCTTTAATATTAGTGATTATGGTCCATTTCAGTTACACAGTGTGTTATACAGTTTGTTGCATTACTCTCCATATCTCTGCTGTTTGACTCTGTTGGAAAAGATTAAATGTAGAAGGAGTAGTAAGAAGCCAGGGTTCTGTGGGTGGAAAGGGATCCTACAAACATTTATATAGTAATGTGGAGAAATTTAGATACATAAGTAAGTTTCTCAAAATTGTAAGATATTGAGATGAGATAATTCATCTTATTGTGTCATTTGACACTAATAGTTTAATTTTCATCTCTAACTTCAATATATATTTTAAATTATACATAAAATTCATGGAGATAAAATGCATACAATAAAACCATCCATTTAAATGTGCACTCTGAAGAATTTGATTAACATATATACCCATATAACCACCTTCAGTTCAGTTCAGTCCAGTCACTCACTTGTGTCTGACTCTTTGCGACCCCATGAATCACAGCACGCCAGGCCTCCCTGTCCATCACCAACTCCCAGAGTTCACTCAAACTCACGTCCATCGAGTCAGTGATGCCATCCAGCCATCTCATCCTCTGTTGTCCCCTTCTCCTCCTGCCCCCAATTCCTCCCATCATCAGAGTCTTTTCCAATGAGTCAACTCTTTGCATGAGGTGGCCAAAGTATTGGAGTTTCAGCTGTAGCATCAGTCCTTCCAGTGAACACCCAGGACTGATCTCCTTCAGAATGGACTGGTTGGATCTCCTTGCAGTCCAAGGGACTCTCAAGACTCTTCTCTAACAGCACAGTTCAAAAGCATCAATTCTTCAGTGCTCAATTTTTTTCACAGTCCAACTCTCACATCCATACATGACCACTGGAAAAACCATAACCTTGACTAGACAGACCTTTGTTGACAAAGTAATGTCTCTGCTTTTGAATATGCTATCTAGGTTGGTCATAACTTTCCTTCCAATGAGTAAGCGTCTTTTAATTTCATGGCTGCAATCACCATCTGCAGTAACCTTATCAACTTAATAAAATGGTTTTATCACCCCATATCATGTTTTCTTATGTCCTTTTCCGAGCAACCTACTGTACCACTCACCTCAGTAAATTAATATTATATTTATTATAATTAATTAATTTTGACATTCATATAACTTTATATTAATGAAGGAGTAGAGCATGTACTTTTTATGTTTGTCATAATTGTGAGATTCACTCATTTTGTTGTAGTTTTGAGTAATTTTTTTTAAAGCTTAGTCATACACCATTTCATGTGTATACCATATATATCATAATCTGGTTGTGTATTTATGATGTTAGACATTGAGTTGTTTCCAATTTGTAGCTATTTTGAATAAAGTGGCTATGAATATTTATGCAGTTTTTTTGTGTTAAACATGTTTTCATTTGTTGCGGGTAAAGACCTAGGATTGCACTTGCTTAGTGATGTAGTAAGAGTATGCTTCATTTTATGAGAAATTACCAAATGTTCTCCAAAATACCATTTTAAATCTTATCAGGTTCTGATTACATATCCAGTTTATGTATATCCTAATCAACACTTGGTATTGCCAAACTGTTTAATTTTAGTTATTCTAGGAAGGTGTTTCAAAATTAATTTCCCTAATAACAAATAGGAAAAGGAGTACATCAAGGCTGTATATTATCACTCTGCTTATTTAACTTATATGCAGAGTACATCATGAGAAACGCTGGACTAGAAGAAACACAAGCTGGAATCAAGATTGCCGGGAGAAATATCAATAACCTCAGATATGCAGCTGACATCACCCTTACGGCAGAAAGTGAAGAGGAACTAAAAAGCCTCTTGATGAAAGTGAAAGAGGAGAGCGAAAAAGTTGGCTTAAAGCTCAACATTCAGAAAACTAAGATCATGGCATCCAGTCCCATCATTTCATGGGAAATAGATGGGGAAACAGTGGAAACGGTGTCAGACTTTATTTTTTGGGGCTCCCAAATCACTGCAGATAGTGACTGCAGCCATGAAATTAAAAGACGCTTACTCCTTGGAAGAAAGGTTATGACCAACCTAGATAGCATATTCAAAAGCAGAGACATTACTTTGCTGACTAAAGTCCATCTAGTCAAGGCTGTGGTTTTTCCTGTGGTCATGTATGGATGTGAAAGTTGGACTGTGAAGAAGGCTGAGCGCTGAAGAATTGATGCTTTTCAACTGTGGTGTTGGAGAAGACTCTTGAGAGTCCCTTGGACTGCAAGGGGATCCAACCAGTCCATTCTGAAGGAGATCAGTCCTGGTATTTCTTTGGAAGGAATGATGCTAAAGCTGAAACTCCAGTACTTTGGCCACCTCATGCGAAGAGTTGACTCCTTGGGAAAGACTCTGATGCTGGGAGGGATTGGGGGCAGGAGAAGGGGACGACAGAGGATGAGATGGCCGGATGGTATCACTGACTCGAAGGACATGGGTTTGAGTGAACACCGGGAGTTGGTGATGGACAGGGAGGCCTGGCGTGCTGCGATTCATGGGGTCGCAAAGAGTCAGACACGACTGAGCGACTGAACTGAACTGAACTGAATAACTAATGTGGTTGAAAAAAAATTCATATCATTATCAGCTTTGTGTATCTTCCCTTTTAAAGTGTTTGTTTATGTAGTTTTTCCACTTTGTGGGATTGTTTACTCTTATTATTGAGTTGTAAAAATATTTGTAATACTTTCTGTAAAGTCCTTTGACAAATATACATATTTATACTATTTTCTACAAATAGCCAGGTTTTTAAAAATTTTATTAACTATGTCCAATTTAATATTTTATCATTTACTTTGTTCTTCTTGTGTTCAAAGAAATCTTTGTCTATCACAAAGTTTCAGGGATTTTATCCTATATTTTGACATATGATTATACCCATGAAACTACCACCACAATCAAGATAGTGAACACAAAGGTTGCCTCTAAAATTTCCACATGCTTTTATGTATTCTCTTGCTTTTCTCCCTCCTGAAACCCACCTACTTGTCCACAGACATCCACCTTTATTTTATCAATGCAGATCAATTTGCATTTTCTAGACATTTGTATAAGGGAATTATATAGCAACTGTTTTTAAATTTTATACTTGGCATAATCATTTTGGGATTCATTTCATGTTGTATATATCAGAAGTTTATTCTCACAGAGCAGTTTATTTCACTGCTGAGTTGTATTCCATTGTACAAGTGAACCACATTTTGTTTCTACATTTATCTGCTGATGAACATTCAGATTATTTCTCACTTATGTCTACTTTAAATAAGGACATGTGTGTACACATATTTGATGAACAAGTATTTGTGTTCACTTGGTTAAATATCTAGGAGTAGAATTGGCTGGATCATATGAAACTGCCAAGCTGTCTTCCAAAGTGGTTGCACCATCTTACTTCTGTCCAGAAGTACATAAAAATTCAGTTTTTCCACATCTTTGCTACCATTTGATAGGGTCAGTTTTTAAATTTTAGCTAATTATAATAGATGTGTAGTTATATCACACTGTGGTTTTGATTTGCAATTTCTGAATAACTTATTACATAAAGTATTTTTTCTTGTTCTTACTTTCCGTCTTTATATCTTCTTTCAAATAACTTTTCTAATTTTCTGGCCTAAGTGCTATGATAATCAGGTTTTCCAATCTAGCTGGCTGTGAATGAGTACTGTGCCTGTCCCTGCATGGGGACTGTGCTTGTCCTTAGTCACTCATCCCTCTAATCCTTTTGGATGACCATTCGCTTGGCTCCAGGTGGTTTTCTCACATATGTGCTCTGATCAACAGTCTCCTGAATATTCAAGGAAATCTTTCTGCAAGCTTCCAGAACTCTCTCAAAATGGCTGTCTCCTCTATGCTACTTTGTCTTGTTAACTCTAGCTGTCTTACTCACTTTGGAATTTCTCAGCTCCATCTGCTAAATTCAGAGGTCATTGGCCTCCACTTACATTCCCACTCTTTGTGCCATGCTCTGAAAACTATCAAATCAGTAAGCTAGTCAATAGTAAGGCTCAGCTTATTTGTTTTTAATCTCTTAGAAGTCGTTCTACTTTGTTGCCTTGTATCTTGAAAACATTATTTTCAGGATTGTTTTATTCATTTTGTTTGTTTCAAGTAGAAGGTAAATGCAGGCTCTACTATTATGCCATCTTGACTCGAAACAAAAGTTACCATTTTTATTATTAATTTTTCTTGCCTTTTTTTTTTCTGGCTAGGAAGTCTATAAGAAGTTGAATAAAAGAAGTAATAGTGGTATTACATAAATATTGATAATTTTTTAATCAAGTGTATAATATTTTATCACTTGGTTCTTCAAATATTTTTATGCAATAAAAATATAATGTAATGTAAATGTAAATATATTTTACTGACTTTAAACCTATTATTTCACCAATTACTAAGAAAATAATGCTGAAATTTGATAATATAGATTTATTTTCCTTCAGTTCTGTCCTTTTATTTTTTTTTGGTTTGGTATTTATAGAAGATCCTGTTTCAAATGTCCTTAGGTTGTTTTGATGAATTGAGTTTTATTATTATGAAATGCCCTGGTGTATCTCTAATAATATTATTTAATCCACAATTTTTTGGTCCAATATTCACATATGCACTCCAGCTTCCTTAAAATTAGTGTTTGATATATATACATATGTATGTATGTATATATATATTACATTATCTTACTTTTAAATTGTCTGTGTATTATTTTAAGTGTGTTCTTGTAGAAAGCATGTAGTAAAATATTATATCTGATATTATCTACTTTTTAAATAATGTTTTAATCCATTTACATTAAATGTAATTAATGATATTATTGGATTTAAGTCTATTACCTTGATTTTTTTCTAGATATCTTATTTGTTCTTTGTTCCCTTTATTTCCTGCCTTCTTCTTTTTCTCTTCATTTAAGGTACTTTTTATTAATTTTAAACAATGTAATTATGGTATGATTTTGCATGTGTGTGGTTTGCATGTGTGTGTGTTTACCTTGCTTGAAGTATATTGTACTTTCTTGCTCAAGATATTGATAATTTTTTAATCAAGTGTATCATATTTTATCACTTGGTTCTTCAAATATTTTTATGCAAATTTTCTCCTATTCCAGTTAAAATTGTTGAAGACTACTTGATATTTATCTATAGATCTCTACAGTCTTGCTCTCCTGTTTTCACACATTTTTCTCTTTAAACTTATGTTTGGATAGTTTCTCTTACCCTGAAGTTGGTCTTACCAATCTTTTCTTCTATGCTTTGAAATATTCTATTAAATGTATTTATTGACATTTACATATCAGATTTTATACTTTTCTAGAATTTCTATTTGTTTCTTTTGAAAATTCATTTTTATACTGATATTTCTCATCTTTTTGCTCATCATATTCATGTTTTCCTTTAAATCTTTAAGCATTTGGCTAATAGCTGTTTTATCTAGTCTGTGTCTCTATAACATCCTTGTCTCTATTCAAGATAGAATATTATCTTTGCATTTGTTTTTACTGACTATAGTTTTCATCATTTTATTTCATTATTTTCTGCTTCTTTTTTTTTCTTTGTTTATTTATTTTTTTTCCGCTTTTTTTAAAATTTTTTATTTTACTTTACAACTGTATTGGTTTTGCCATACATTGACATGGATCCACCACGGGTGTACATGCGTTCCCAAACATGAACCCCCCTCCCACCCCCCTCCCCACAACATCTCGCTGGGTCATCCCCGCGTACCAGCCCCAAGCGTGCTGTATCCTGCATCAGACATAGACTGGCAATTCGATTCTTACATGATATTATACATGTTTTAATGCCATTCTCCCAAATCATCTCACCCTCCCTCTCCCTCTGAGTCCAAAAGTCCGCTATACACATCTGTGTCTTTTTTGCTGTCCTGCATACAGGGTCATCATTGCCATCTTTCTAAATTCCATATATATGTGTTAGTATACTGTATTGGTGTTTTTCTTTCTGGCTTACTTCACTCTGTATAATCGGCTCCAGTTTCATCCATCTCATCAGAACTAATTCAAATGTATTCTTTTTAACGGCTGAGTAATACTCCATTGTGTATATGTACCACAGCTTTCTTATCCATTCATCTGCTGATGGACATCTAGGTTGTTTCCATGTCCTGGCTATTATAAACAGTGCTGCGATGAACATTGGGGTACATGTGTCTCTTTCAGTTCTGGTTTCCTCAGTGTGTATGCCCAGCAGTGGGATTGCTGGGTCATAAGGCAGTTCTATTTGCAATTTTTTAAGGAATCTCCACACTCTTCTCCATAGTGGCTGTACTAGTTTGCATTCCCACCAACAGTGTAGGAGGGTTCCCTTCTCTCCACACCCTCTCCAGCATTTATTGCTTGCAGATTTTTGGATCGCAGACATTCTGACTGGTGTGAAGTGGTACCTCATTGTGGTTTTGATTTACATTTCTCTAATAATGAGTGATGTTGAGCATCTTTTCATGTGTTTGTTAGCCATCCATATGTCTTCTTTGGAGAAATGTCTATTCAGTTCTTTGGCCCATTTTTTGATTGGGTCGTTTATTTTTCTGGAATTGAGCTGCAGGAGTTGCTTGTATATTTTTGAGATTAGTTGTTTGTCCGTTGCTTCATTTGCTATTATTTTCTCCCATTTGGAAGGCTGTCTTTTCACTTTGCTTATATTTTCCTTTGTTGTGCAGAAGCTTTTAATTTTAATTAGCTCCCATTTGTTTATTTTTGCTTTTATTTCCAGAATTCTGGGAGGTGGATCGTGGAGGATCCTGCTGTGGTTTATGTCGGAGAGTGTTTTGCCTATGTTCTCCTCTGGGAGTTTTATAGTTTCTGGTCTTACATTTAGATCTTTAATCCATTTTGAGTTTATCTTTGTGTGCGGTGTTAGAAAATGTAATTCACCACATTAACAAATTGAAAAATAAAAGCCATATGATTATCTCAATAGATGCAGAGAAGGCCTTTGACAAGATAAAACATCCATTTATGATAAAAACTCTCCAGAAAGCAGAAATAGAAGGAACATACCTCAACATAATAAAAGCTATATATGACAAACCCACAGCAAACATTATTCTCAATGGTGAAAAATTGAAAGCATTTCCCCTAAAGTCAGGAACAAGACAAGGGTGCCCACTTTCACCACTACTATTCAACATAGTTCTGGAAGTTTTAGCCACAGCAATCAGAGCAGAAAAGGAAATAAAAGGAATCCAAATTGGAAAAGAAGAAGTAAAACTCTCACTGTTTGCAGATGACATGATCCTCTACATAGAAAACCCTAAAGACTCTACCAGAAAATTACTAGAGCTAATTCATGAATATAGTAAAGTTGCAGGATATAAAATCAACACACAGAAATCCCTTGCATTCCTATACACTAATAATGAGAAAGTAGAAAAAGAAATTAAGGAAACAATTCCATTCACCATTGCAACAAAAAGAATAAAATACTTAGGAATATATCTACCTAAAGAAACTAAAGACCTATATATAGAAAACTATAAAACACTGATGAAAGAAATCAAAGAGGACACTAATAGATGAAGAAATATACCATGTTCATGGATCGGAAGAATCAATATAGTGAAAATGAGTATACTACCAAAGCAATTTACAAATTCAATGCAATTCCTATCAAGCTACCAGCGATATTTTTCACAGAACTAGAACAAATAATTTCAAGATTTGTATGGAAATACAAAAAACCTCGAATAGCCAAAACAATCTTGAGAAAGAAGAATGGAACTGGAGGAATCAACTTGCCTGACTTCAGGCTCTACTACAAAGCCACAGTCATCAAGACAGTATGGTAATGGCACAAAGACAGAAATATAGATCAATGGAACAAAATAGAAAGCCCAGAGATAAATCCACACACATATGGACACCTTATCTTTGACAAAGGAGGCAAGAATATACAATGGAGCAAAGACAATCTCTTTAACAAGTGGTGCTGGGAAAACTGGTCAACCACTTGTAAAAGAATGAAACTAGATCACTTTCTGCTTCTTTTTTAAAAAAATAAGTTTATTTATTTTAATTGGAAGTTAATTACTTTACAATATTGTATTGGTTTTGCCATACATCAACATGAATCTGCCACAGGTATACACGTGTTCCCCATCCTGAACCCCCCTCCCTCCTCCCTCCCTGTACCAAACCTCTGGGTCGTCTCAGTGCACCAGCCCGAAGCATCCAGTATCATGCATCGAACCTGGACTGGCGATTCGTTTCATATATGATATTGTACATGTTTCAATGCCATTCTCCCAAATCATCCCACCCTCTCCCTCTCCCACAGAGTCTTCTTTATGTGTATACTTATTCATTTATTTTATGTAGGACATGTAGATGCTACATTTTTGAGATTCTGATATTGTAGTTTTCTTCTAGAAATTGTTTTTTTCTGCCAGGTAATTTTTTTATGTCTTAGCATTTTCCTTTGAGCCTTGATTGTGGTAACTTTTTCAGTGAGTCTAGAAGAGTTCTTGCCTGCTCAATTGCTCAATCATGTCCAACTGTTTGCAACCCCATGGACAGTAGCCATCCAGGCTCCTCTGTGCATGGGATTTCCCAGGCAAGAATACTGGAGTGGGTTGCCATTTCCTTCTCCAGAAGAGTTCTTAGTCCAAGGTTATGTGTGCTATTCACTCAATTGTGTCTGATTCTTTGCAACCCCATGGACTGGAGCTTGCCAAGCTGCTCTGTCCATGGGATTCTCCAGTCAAGAGTACTGGAGTTGGTTGCCCTTTCCTTCTCTGGGAGATCTCCCCAAGCCAGGGATCAAACCCAGGTCTCCAGCATTGCAGGAAGACTCTTTACTATCTGAGCCACCAGGGAAGCTATTCTTATTCCTTAATTGTGACCCCCTTCAGTGTCTTTATTGAAAACCTATAATAGTTAGTGAGGTTTCTCCACTCTGGCCCATCAGAATGCCTGTTTCCCAGTACTGTCTGACTTCTTGACCCCCCTGGTCATCTCACAGCTTCCCAGTATTTGTTTCCTGCTGGGCCTTATGGAGTCGAGTCATTTGTTTTCATAGCTTTGAATCCATGATTGCCTGTACAAATTTCTAGAGCATCTTTTCTATGCCACTCCCTTTTCCCTGCTATTCTTTTCCACAAATTCAGCCATTTCAGTGGCCATATCTTTGTTCATTTCCTTCTAAGTTCATCAGGCCAGAAAAAATATACTTGTGTTCTACCCACATGCCCTGCAATCTGCAAATTTTTTTCAGGGCCAAAGCTGGAGTTATCATGGTATCCTTCTATCACATATCACAAGCTTGTACACTCTGTTAGCAACATCTGAAAACTTTTGTATAGCTTTATAGTTGTTTATAGCAAAATAACTGATTTAGTGCCAGTTACTCTATCAAAGTCTAAAGTGACCGCATGAATTTTTAAAATCTGCCAGCACTTTCTGAGTTGGAATCCTACATTCCCAAAAGGTATTCTTTCTTCCACTCTCCCATCCTTCGTGGCTTCACATTTCACTCTTGGATATGACAATGATTGCAAATTAGCTTTAGCTTGGTGAAATGATCATTAATTTAAAATGTAGTACTTGAAAATGATATAGTCCCTGAATAGCAATGCTAAAGATAGATGATGAGGAAGAGTAAGAAACAAAACATTTATGCTTTTCAAATCACATAAATAACTAACTTTTAATTATGTGTAGACAGGTATACACTTGTTGCTTTATAGATAATTAAATTTAGGTGGTCTCAGTTATATATGTCACTTCCTATTTTATCTAACAGATAGGGAAACTGAGTGCCAGAATAGATTTATTATGTCCAAGATTTCGTACAGCTATTGAGTAATAACACTTGGTTTCTTTTTGATATCTTGTGCATTGCTCCAATATTATTTGTACTGTTCAGCTCAATGTAAAAGTGAAAATGTTAATCACTCAGTCATGTCTGACTCTTTGCAACCCCAGGGAGTGCAGCCCACCAGGCTCCTCTGTCCGTGGAATTCTCCAAGCAAAATTACTGGAGTAGGTTGCTATTGCCTTCCCCAGGGGCTCTTCCTGACCCAGGGATCTAACCCGGATCTTCTGTATTGCAGGCAGATTCTTAACTGTTTGTGCCACTAGAGAAACCCCATTTGATTAAATAGGACCCATTAATTTACATAAATTTGCAACTACCTTTATTGGTTTCCAGAAAAAGTCTAAATCAGGCTTGAAACCATGAGGTTTTGGATAAGTTTTGTTCTCTAAACTAAGTGACAATTAAGTGATTGATTCTTACATAAATTAAAATGATTTGAGCATATAAGTTGCTAAGTTCAAAAACTTGAACAAACCTTATTCTGACCTTTTAGTGTATGAAACTTGACGTTAAATCTTACTAGAAAAAATTTTCTCTTGAGCTTTCTACTCAATTTAATTCTCATTTGTTTTAAAAATATAATAACATTTCTTGGAATAATTTAGTTATTCTCATTCTATTAGGAATGTGGAATTAATAGTTAGATTTAGGATGAGAAGTGAAATCATATAAAATTCAAAGACTTAATTGGCAACTCTCCTCTCTCTCTCTCTCTCTCTTTCATACACAGTATGGGCTTTCTCTTTATGTGCTAATCCAAAAAAAATTGGCGAACAAGATGACAGAGTAGCTGGACGTGGAGTACATCTGTCTCCACAGATATATCTGGAATACACCTTCAGAGACAGAGATGCATGCAGAAAACCAGCTGAGAGTGGACAGGAGTACTTGACCAGTGGAAAAGAATATATGCTGCTGCTAAGTCGCTTCAGTCGTGTCCGACTCTGTGCAACCCCATAGACGGCAGCCCACCAGGCTCCCACCATCCCTGGGATTCTCCAGGCAAGAACACTGGAGTGGGTTGCTATTTCCTTCTCCAACGCATGAAAGTGAAAACTGAAAGTGAAGTTGCTCAGTCGGGTCCAACTCTTAGGGACCCTATGGACTGCAGCCCACCAGGCTCCTCTGTCCATGTGATTTTTCAGGCAAGAGTACTGGAGTGAGGTGCCACTCTGCCTTCTCCAAAAGAATATATAGAACCACGCAAAACTCGGTAGGACAGAGGAACTAGGGGGGAAAACAGGAGTGTTAGTAAGACTGGATCTGCCCTCTGAGGGTGGAGGAACTGAAGCAGTGGTCCAATCCCCACAGAAGGGCAATTGTCTGAGTCAGAGGAGAAACATTTAAGGCTGAGAGTGAAACAGCTGACCTGTGGCAGCCTAAGTGGAATGAGAATAAGACAGTCCTTGCTGCAGCCATACATATGCCGGGCAGGAATGTGGGTCTCCTGGAAAGGGCAGTGGCTGGGAGCTGGAGTTTAGGGATTGTGGAGCAATCCCAGGGCAAGGGCTGCTGTTGACTGCAGAGAGATAGATCGAGGAGATGTGAGGGAGGAGATTGTGGTGGGAAATGCCTGTGGAGGAGAGCCGGGCAGCCATGAAAGCAAGTGATACTGCTGAGTCATGCATAGTGGGTGGAGCCATCACCATAACCTCTCTCTCACCACATGCCAGCAGTGGAATAGCGGAACAATAGAGAGGCTGGCCCATCAAATGCCTGATACACTGAACTAGAGTAGGACCCCACCCACAGTGCCCCTATAAGTGCCTGGTGTGCTGATCTACAGAGTAGGACCCCAGTCAGGGAGGGGGGCCCTCTATGTGCCTGACTCGTGGAACAACAGAGAAGGACCCCCAGGCAAGGAAGCCCTCTAAGTGTGTGAATGGGCAGAGCTACAGAGAAAGACTGGCCAAAGAGGCCTTCTGATCACTAGCTACAAGAGGCTCAAAAAAACACTCTAATAGGGCCATAACTCATGCCACAGAGGCAGTCTGTGTCCCTGCACACTTGGTGCAGCCAGGGTCCCTGCAAGCCAAGCAGCTGTACCATCTTCATACTCCACTCTCACTGGGGCAGAGCTGCCACAGGCAAAAAAAAAAAAAAGTCTTGTTTTTATGCGTGCAGGGTCACTTCAGTCCTGTCTGACTGTTTGCAACCCTGTAGACTGTGGCCTGCCAGGCTTCTCTGTCAGGGAGGGGAGTCTCCAGGCAAGAATACTGGAGCATATTGGCCAATACTGGTTGCCATACCCTTTTAGAGCACTATATTTCCTGCTGCCCTAGCCACCAAACCCTGAGAACCTGGTGCAGCCAGAACCCCTGCCACCCAAAGCAGCTGAACCACCTCCACATCTGGCCCTCACAGGGGCAAACCCAAGTCCTGCAGGGCAGCCTCAGGAGCTAAACTCCAGTGGACAACCCACATGTAGAGATGGAAATAAAGCCACAGTTAAAAACCAGGGGCAGTGTGAAAGGAAGAAGACCCCAAACTTTCTGACAAGCTGTACAAGCTGCAGATTAAATCGACACAATCAACTATGCAGACTCTATGTCTTTGGAATATATAAAAGGACATTGAGAGCTCCCATAAAAGAAAACACACTAGCTCTGATAGCTGTGGACATTGGAGGCAAAAACACACAGGAGTAGGACCAGATTAGATTTTGAGCTGTCCCACAGCAGGTCCAGAGATCAGCACAGTGTTGGAAGGCATCCTAAGGAGGTAAGGTGGACTGATTCCCAGCGCAGGAAAGGACTCTGACAGCAGTGACTCAAGAAAAACATTTATTATTCTTATTTTTGGACTTGTTCTGTAGATTCTTTTGGATTATTTTTATTTTTTCTTTGTCCTTCCCCTCCCCCTCTGTTTTAGTTGTCAACTTTATTGACACTAAGAAATCCAATTAAGCTTTCGAGGTTTTTTTTTGTTTGTTTGTTTGTTTTTTCCTTTTGCCTCAATCACATTTTTTACTGTTGTCATAAACCTTCCTCTTTTTTTTTCTTTTTTTAATTTTAGTTTTTTAAACCTATTATTATTATTCTACATCTATTCCTTTGTTTGCTTTGCTTACTGTTCTTTTCCCTTTACAGTTAATCTTTAATGTATATAAATCTTCTTTATCTACCTCTACTTAACTTTGCATATCTATTCTTTCATTCTTTTCTTTCTCTCCTTTCCTCTCAACATGTTTGTTAGTCTTATTTTCATTCCTTTATTCCCCAATTGGCACCTTGCTTTCGTTTTGTTTTCCAGTTTGTGCTTTAATTAGTTTTGTTCTGCTAGATACAATTTTTGGTTTCCTTTGTTCATGGGTCAATCTGTTGTACTTAATTTTTGTTGGACTGTTTTGATTTTGCTTATGGGTGTATATGTATATGTGTGTACTCAGTCACACTTTCTATTGTTGTTATAAACCTCTGCCTCTGCATTGAGCTTTTGTAGTTCTGTGGGAGTTTTCCTTTTCCCCCCCTTTTTCTTTCTTCTTTCTTTTATTTTTCTCTTTCTCTTTTTTATAATTTTAACTTTTTAAAACCTATTATATTTTTCTGTGTTTATTTCTTCATTTGCCTTTCCTGCTGTTCTTTTCTTCTTGCAGTCAATATTTGATGTATATAAATCTTCTTCACCTACTTCTATTTAACTTTGCATATCTATTCTTTCTTTCCTTTCCTCTCAACATATTTGCTACTTTTGTTTTCATTGCTTTATTCCCCACTTGGCACCTGGCTTTAGTTTTGTTTTCCAATTTGTGCTTAAGTTAGTTTTGTTCTTAACTGGTATATATAACTTTTGATTTCCTTTGTTCACCGGATCAATCTACTGTACTTTATTTTTGTTGGACTGTTTTCATTTTGTTCATGGGTGTATATGTATATGTGTGTAGTCCATTATTTTAATTATTATTTGCCTGATTTTGTAACTGCCATTGGTCTGGGGTTTATCTTTGGTTTGGAAATTTGTTTTAATCTCACTTAATGCCATCACAAACCACTTGTGGAATCTTTGTTCCTGACCAGAGATCAAACCCTGAGCCTTTGAGTGGAAGCATTGAATGTAAGACCCTAGACCACCAGGGAACTAACCCTGCTGCTGCTGCTGCTAAGTCGCTTCAGTTGTGTCCGACTCTGTGCGACCCCATAGGCAGCAGCCCACCAGGCTCCGCCGTCCCTGAGATTCTCTAGGCAAGAACCCTAGGGAGTATCAAATAGTGAGAACTCACACAAAGGAAACCATTTGAATACAAGACCCAGCATCATCCAACCACCAGTAGCACCCTGTGCAGGAGGCCTCATCTAAACAACAACACAACAAAAATACAAACCCAATCATCAGCAGACAGGATTACCACCTCACTCAATGTTGCCCATCAGAGGAAAAACAAACAAACAAAAACTCAGCACAAGTCTCACCCTACAGGAATCTCAAACAAACCACTGGACCAACCTTAGCAGGGTAGAAGCCAAAAGGAAGAAAGATTTCAACCTTCTTCAAGAAAAGAATTCAACTTGCCTTGAAGCCTGGGAAAAGGTGACCTCAAACACAATAGCATTAAAAAAAAAAGAAAGAAAGAAAGAAAGAAAAGAAAAGATAGAGAAATACTGCACAAGTGAAGGAACAAACTAGAAACACAGAAGCCCAAACAAATGAAGAGGAAATAGGAAAATTATCTGAAAAAGAATTCAGAATAATGATAGTAAAGATGATCAAAAACCTTGAAAACAAAATGGAGAAAATGCAAGAATCAATAAAAAGGCCTAGAAGAATTAAAGAATAAGCATACAGAGACAAACAGCACAATTACTGAAATTAAAAATACTCTAGAAGGAACCAATAGCAGAATATCTGAAGCAGAAGAATGAATCAGTGAGCTGGAAGATAAAATGGTGGAAATACCTTCTGAAAAGAAGAATAAAGTAAAAAGAATGAAAAGAGCTGAGGACCATCTCAGAGACCTCTGGGACCATATCAAATGCACCAACATTCAAATTATAGGGGTCCCAAAAGAAGAAAGGAAAAAGAAAGGGTATGAGAAAATTTTTGAAGAGATTATAATTGAAAATCTCCCCAACGTGGAAAAAGAAATAGTCAATCAAGTCCAAGAGGCACAAAGAGTCCCACACAGGATAGACCCAAGGGGAAGCCTGCCAAGACACATACTAATCAATCTAAAACAGACTAAACACAAAGAAAGAATATTAAAAGCAGCAAGGGAGAAGCAACAAGCAATATACAAGGGAAACCCCATACTATTAACAGCTGATCTTTCACCAGAAACTCTGCAGGCCAGAAGGGAATGGCAGGGTATATTGAAAATACTGAAAGGGAAAAATCTACAACTAAGATTATTGTACCCAGCAAGGATTTCATTCAAAATTGATGGAGAAATAACAAGCTTTTCAGACAAGCAAAAGTTAAGAGAATTCAGTACCACCAAACCAGCTTTACAACAAATGTTAAAGGGACTTATATAGTCAAGATATACAAGAGAAGAAAAAAGATCTACAAAATCAACCCCAAACAATTAGAAAATGGCAATAGGAACATATATGTCAATAGTTACTTTAAATGTATATGGATTAAATGCTCCAACCAAAAGACACAGACTGGCTGAATGACTATAAGAAACCCACTTCAGGCTGAAAGTGAGAGGATGAAAAAAATATATTGCATGCAAATGGGAAGCAAAAGAAAGCTAGAGTAGTAATCCTCATATCAGACAAAATGGACCTTAAAATAAAGAAGATTACAAGAGATCAAGAAGGACACTACATAATGATGAAGGGATCAATCCAAGAGGTAGACATAGCAATTGTAAATATCTATGCACTCAACATAGGAGCACCTCAATTCCTAAGACAAACACTAACAGACAAAAAAGGAGAAATTGACAATAACACAATAATAGTAGGAGACTTTAACACTCCACTCACACCAATGAACAGATAATCAAAACAGAAAATTAATAAGAAGCACATGTCTTAAATGATACATTAGGTGAGATGGATCTCGTTGATATCTTCAGGACATTCTATCCAAATGCAAAAGAATACACCTTCTTTTCAAGTGCACATGGAACATTCTCCAGGATAGATCACATCTTGGGTCACAAATGAAACCTCAGTAAATTTAAGAAAACAGAATTCACATCAAGCATCTTCTTCAACCACAATGCTGTGCAACTAGATATCAATTACAAGAAAAAAACGGTAAGAAACACGTTTAAACAACATGTTTCTAAATAACGAATAGATTACTGAAGTAATCAAAAGGAAAATCATGAAATTTCTAGAAACAAATAACAATGAGAACACAACTCAAAACCTATGGGATGCAGCCAAAGCAGTTCTAAGAGGGAAGTTTATAGCAATACAATCCTACCTCAAGAAACAAGAAAAATATCGAATAGACAACTTAACTTTACATCTAAAGCAATTGGAAAAAGAAGAAGAAAAAACCCCCAAAATTAGTAGAAGGAAAGAAGTCATAAAGATCCAAGCAGAAATAAATGAAAAAGAAATGAAAGAAACAGTAGTAAAGATTAATAAAACTAAAACCTGGTTCTTTGAGAAGATAAACAAAATTGACAAACCCTTGGACAGACTCATAAAAAAAAGAGAAGAATCAACAAAATTAGGAATGAAAAAGGAGAGGTTACAGCAGACAGTGCAGAAATACAAAGGATTATAAGAGACTATTATGAACAACTCTATGATAATAAGATAGATAACCTGCATGAAATGGACATATTCGTAGAAAAGTTCAATCTTCCAAGACTGAACCAGGAAGAAGTAGAAATTATGACCAACTCAATTACAAGCACTGAAATTGAAGCTATGATCATAAATCTCCCAAAAACCAAAAGCCCAGGACCAGATGGCTTCACAGGAGAATACAATCAAACATTTAGAGAAGAACTAATGCCTATCCTTCTAAAACTCTTTCAAAAAGTTGGAGAGGAAGGAATACTTCCAAATTCATTCTACAAGGCCTCCATCACCCTGATACCAAAACCAGACAAAGACAACATAAAAAAGAAAACTACAGGCCAATATCACTAATGAACATAGATGCCAAAATCCTCAACAAAATTTTAGCAAACAGAATTCAGCAACACATCAAAAACCTCATACACCATGATCAAGTTGGGTTTATTCCACGGATGCAAGGATTCTTCAATATACAGAAATCAATTAATATGATACACCATATTAAAAAATTGAAAGTAAAAACCATATGATAATCTCAATAGATGCAGAAAAAGCCTTTGACAAAATTCTGCACCTATTTATGATTAAAACTCTTCAAAAAATGGGCATAGAAGGAATCTACCTCAACACAGTAAAGGTCATATAAGATAAGCCTACAGCAAACATTATTCTCAATGGTGAAAAATGGAAAGCATTCCCCCTAAGATTAGGAACAAGACAAGGGTGTCCACTTTCACCACTATTATTCAACATATTTCTGGAAGTCTTAGCTACAGCAATCAGAGAAGAAAAAGAAATAAAAGAAATCCAGATCGGAAAAGAAGTAAAGCTCTCACTGTTTGCAGGTGACATGATACTGTACATAGGAAAACCTAAAGACAGTATCAGAAAATTACTAGAGCTAATCAGTGAATTTAGCAAAGTTGCAGGATACAAAATCAATGCACAGAAATGACTTATATTTCTATATATACTAACAATGAAAAATCAGAAAGAGCAATTAAGGAATCAATCCCTTTCACCCTTATAACAAAAACAATTAAATATCTAGTAATAAACTTACATAAGGAGATGAAAGAACTGTACACAGGAAACTATAAGACACTAATAAAGAGATAGATATTCCATGTTCCTGGGTAGGAAGAATCAATATTGTGAAAATGATGATACTACCAAATGCAATATACAGATTCAATGTGATCCCTATCAAATTACCAATGGCATTTTTCACAGAACTAGAACAAAAAATTTCACAATTTATGCGGAAACATAAAAGACCCCAAACAGCCAAAACAGTCTTGAGAAGGAAGAATGGAGCTGGAGGAATCAAGCTTCCTGATTTCAGGTTATACTACAAAGCTACAGTCATCAAGACAGTATGGTACTGTCACATAAACAGAAATATAGACCAATGGAGCAAGATAGAAACCCTAGAAATAAACCCATGTACCTATGGGTACCTTATTTTTGACAAAGAAGGCAAAAATATACAATGGGGCAAATACAGCCTCTTCAGTAAATGGTCCTGGGAAAACTGGACAGCTACATGTAAAAGAATGAAATTAGAACACTTCCTAACACCATACACAAAGATAAACTCAAAATGGATTAAAGACCTAAAGGTAAGACCAGAAACTATAAAACTCTTAGAGGAAAACATAGGCAGAACACTCGATGACATATATCAAAGCAAGATTCTCTACGACCCACTCCTAGAATAATGGAAATAAAAACAAAAGTAAACAAGTGGGACCTGATTAAACTTAAAAGCTTTTGCACAACAAAGAAAACTATAAGCATGGTGGGGGAAAAAAAATAAACACAAAACCTTCAGAACGGGAGAAAATGATAGCAAATGAAACAACTGACAAAGGATTAATTTCCAAAATATACAAGCAGTTCATACAACTCAATACCAGAAAAACAAACAACCCAATCAAAAAGTGGGAAAACAGACCTAAACAGACATTTCTCCAAAGAAGACATACAGATGTCTAAGAAACACATGAAAAGGTGCTCAACTCGCTCATTATGAGAGAAATGCAAATCAAAACTACAGTGCGATATCACCTCACAGTGGCCAGAATGGCCCTCATCAAAAAGTCTATAAACAATAAATGCTGGGAAGGGTGTGGGGAAAAGGGAACACTCCTGCACTGTTAGTGGGAATGTAAACTGATACAGCCACTGTGGAAGACGGTATGGAGATTCCTTAAACAACTGGGACTAAAACTACCATAGGACCCTGCAATCCCACTCCTAGGCATATACCCTGAGGAGACCAAAATTGAAAGAGACACATGTATCCTGTTGTTCATTGCAGCACTATTTACAATAGCTAGAAAATGGAAGCAACCTAGATGTCCATCGACAGATGAATGGGTAAAGAAGTTGTGGTAAAAAGACACAATGAAATATTATGCAGCCATAAAAAGGAATGCATTTGAGTCAGTTCTAATGACGTAGAAGAACCTGGAACCTATTATACAGAGTGAAGTGAGTCAGAAAGAGAAAGATAAATACCATATTCTAACACATATATACAGAATCTAGAAAAATGGTACTGAAGAATTTATTTACAGGGCAACAATGGAGAAACAGACATAGAGTACAGACTTATGGACATGGGGAGAGGGGAGGAGAGGGTGAGATGCATGGAGAGAGTGACATGGAAACTTGCATTGCTGCTGCAAATAGACAGCCAACAGGAACTTGCTGTATGGCTCAGGAAACTCAAACAGGGGCTCTGTACAACCTAGAGGGGTGGGAAGAGGAGGAAGATGGGAGGGAGTTTCAAAAGAGAGGGGATATATATATACCTATGGCTGATTCATGTTGAAGTTTGATAGAAAACAGCAAAATTCTGTAAAGCAATTATCCTTCAAAAAAAACAAATTAATATTTTTTAAATTTGGGACATTTAAAAAATTAGTATTGTTTTTATTAGTCTTTATATATCCAATATTGCATACAAGCTAATATTGGAGAAAACTGAAAACATTATTTCTAATTTTTAGCATAGCCAGCTAATGCTAGGACTATTAATATAGACCCTATAGATAGATGTAAACACACTGTCAAAGCACACTACATTGCATAGTTACTCTGCATATTAGGTTTTAGAGAAGCTTCTTTTTTGGCAGTTCATCCTTTCAACAGTCTTAAGAGTACTTATATCTGTCCACATCTTATAAGTTCAGATCAATTCAGTTCGGTCGCATAGTCATGTCCGACTCTTTGGGACCCCATGAATCGCAGCACGCCAGGCCTCCCTGTCCATCACCAACTCACGGAGTTCACTCAGACTCCCATCCATCGAGTCAGTGATGCCATCCAGCCAACTCATCCTCTGTCGTCCCCTTCTCCTGCCTCCAATCCCTCCCAGCATCAAAGTCTTTTTCAATGAGTCAACTCTTCACATGAGGTGACCAAAGTACTGGAGTTTTAGCTTTAGCATCACTCCTTCCAAAGAAATCCCAGGGCTGATCTCCTTCAGAATGGACTGGTTGGATCCCCTTGCAGTCCAAGGGACTCTCAACAGTCTTCTGCAACACCACAGTTGAAAAGCATCAATTCTTCGGCACTCAGCCTTCTTCACAGTCCAACTCTCACATCCATACATGACTACTGGAAAAACCATAGCCTTGACTAGATGGACCTTAGTCGGCAAAGTAATGTCTCTGCTTTTGAATATGCTCTCTAGGTTGGTCATAACTTTTCTTCCAAGGAGTAAGTATCTTTTAATTTCATGGCTGCAGTCACCATCTGTAGTGATTTTGGAGCCCCCCAAAATAAAGTCTGACACTGTTTCCACTGTTTCCCCATCTAGTTCCCATGAAGTGATGGGACCGGATGCCATGATCTTCATTTTCTGAATGTTGAGCTTTAAGCCAACCTTTTCACATTCCTCTTTTACTTTCATCAAGAGGGTTTTTAGTTCCTCTTCACTTTCTGCCATAAGGGTGGTGTCATCTGCATATCTGAGGTTATTGATATTTCTCCTGGCAATCTTGATACCAGCTTGTGTTTCTTCCAATCCAGCTTTTCTCATGATGTACTCTGCATATAAGTTAAATAAGCAGAGTGACAATATACAGCCTTGATGTACTCCTTTTCCTATTTGGAACCAGTCTGTTGTTCCATGTCCAGTTCTTACTGTTGCTTCCCGGCCTGCATACGGATTTCTCAAGAGGCAGGTAAGTGGTCTGGTATTCCCATCTCTTTCAGAATTTTCCACAGTTTCTTGTGATCCACACAGTCAAAGGCTTTGGCATAGTCAATAAAGCAGAAATAGATGTTTTTCTGGAACTCTCTTGCTTTTTCCATGATCCAGCGGGTGTTGGCAATTTGATCTCTGGTTCCTCTGCCTTTTCTAAAACCAGCTTGAACATCAGGGAGTTCACGATTCACATATTGCTGAAGCCTGGCTTGGAGAATTTTGAGCATTACTTTACTAGCATGAGATGAGTGCAATTGTGCGGTAGTTTGAGCATTCTTTTGCATTGCTTTCCTTAGGGACTGGAATGAAAACTGACCTTTTCCAGTCCTGTGGCTGGTATATAAGAAGAGATAAGAAAACCTTCTTCAGTGATGAATGCAAAGAAATAGAAGAAAATGACAGAATGGGAAAGACTAGAGATATCTTTAAGAAAATTAGAGATACCAAGGGAACATTTCATGCAAAGATGGGCTCGATAAAGGACAGAAATGGTATAGACCTAACAGAATCAGAAGATATTAAGAAGCGGTGGCAAGAATACACAGAAGAACTGTACAAAACAGATCTTCATGACCCAAATAATCACGATGGTGTGATCACTCATCTAGAGCCAGACATCCTGGAATGTGAAGTCAAGTGGGCCTTAGAAAGCATCACTGCGAACAAAGCTAGTGGAGGTGATGGAATTCCAGTAGAGCTATTTCAGATCCTGAAAGATGATGCTGTGAAAGTGCTGCATTCAATATGCCAGCAAATTTGGAAAACTCAGCAGTGGCCACAGGACTGGAAAAAGTCAGTTTTCATTCCAATTCCAAAGAAAGGCAATGCAAAAGAATGCTCAAACTACCGCACAATTGCACTCATCTTACATGCTAGTAAAGTAATGCTCAAAATTCTCCAAGCCAAGCTTCAGCAGTACATGAACTGTGAACTCCCTGATGTTCAAGCTGGTTATAGAAAAGGCAGAGGAACCAGAGATCAAATTGCCAACATCCGCAGGATCATGGTAAAAGCAAGAGAGTTCCAGAAAAACATCTATTTCTGCTTTATTGACTATGCCAAAGCCTTTGACTGTGTGGATCACAAGAAACTGTGGAAAATTCTGAAAGAGATGGGAATACCAGCCCACCTAACCTGCGTCTCGAGAAATCTGTATGCAGGTGAGGAAGCAACAGTTAGAACTGGACATGGAACAACAGACTGGTTCCAAATAGGGAAAGGAATACGTCAAGGCTGTATATTGTCATCCTGTTTATTTAACTTATATGCAGAGTACATCATGAGAAACGCTGGGCTGGAAGAAACAGAAGCTGGTTTCAAGATTGCCAGGAGAAATATCAATAACCTCAGAGATGCAGATGACACCACCCTTATGGCAGAAAGTGAAGAGGAACTAAAAAGCCTCTTGATGAAAGTGAAAGAGGAGAGCAAAAAAGATGGCTTAAAGCTCAACATTAAGAAAATGAAGATCATGGCATCTGGTCCCATCACTTCATGGGAACTAGATGGGGAAACAGTGGAAACAGTGTCAGACTTTATTTTGGGGGGCTCCAAAATCACTACAGATGGTGACTGCAGCCATGAAATTAAAAGACACTTACTCTTTGGAAGAAAAGTTATGACCAACCTAGATAGCATATTCAAAAGCAGAGACATTACTTTTCCGACTAAGGTCCGCCTAGTCAAGGCTATGGGTTTTCCAGTAGTCATGTATGGATGTGAGAATTGGACTGTGAAGAAGGCTGAGCACTGAAGAATTGATGTGTTTGAACTCTGGTGTTGGAGAAGACTCTTGAGAGTCCCTTGGACTGCAAGGAGATCCAACCAGTCCATTCTGAAGGAGATCAGCCCTGGGATTTCTTTGGAAGGACTGATGCTAAAGCTGAAGCTCAGTACTTTGGCCACCTCATGCAAAGAATTGACTCATTGGAAAAGACTGATGCTGGGAGAGATTGGGGGCAGGAGGAGAAGGGGACGACCGAGGATGAGATGGCTGGATGGCATCACGGACTTGATGGACGTGAGCCTGAGTGAACTCTGGGAGTTGGTGATGGACAGGGAGGCCTGGGGTGCTGCGACTCATGGGGTCGCAGAGAGTCGGACACGACTGAGCGACTGAATGAATGAATTTATGAATTAACTGACCTGGGGAGTTCCTCTTTCCTATCCTATCATTTTGCCTTTTCATACTGTTCATGGGGTTCTCAAGGCAAGAATACTGATGTGGTTTGCCATTCCCTTCTCCAGTGGACAACATTCTGTCAGACCTCTCCACGATGACCCGCCCATCTTTGGTTGCCCCGCGGGCATGGCTTAGTTTCATTGAGTTAGACTAGGCTGTGGTCCTATTGTGATTAGATTGACTAGATTTCTGTGAGTATGGTTTCAGTGTGTCTGCCTTCTGATGCCCTCTTGCAACACCTACCATCTTACTTGGGTTTCTCTTACCTTGGGCGTGGAGTATCTGTTCACGGCTGCTCCATTAAAGCACAGCCGCTGCTCCTTACCTTGGATGAGGGGTATCTCCTCCTGTTGCCTTCCTGACCTTCAATGTGGCTTGGTTCCTGTAGGCCCTCCTGCGCTAGCACAGCCACCACTCCTCGGGCATGGGGTTGCTCCTCCTGGCCGCTGCCCCTGGCCTCAGGCGCCGCCCCTGGCCTCGGACGCCGGGTATCTCCTCCCGGCCGTCGCCCCTGACCTCGGACGCAGGGTAGCTCTCTCCGCCGTTCCTGCGCCATCGCAGCCTGGCACTTTAGGTCATTGCCCCTGACCTCAGATGTGGGGTAGCTCTCTGCCACGCTTAGTGCGGCGGCTGCCGCAGCTGATGCCTCTGCCTGCGCTTAGTGTTATATCAAAAAAAAATGGCTAACATATCACTAGTGAGTGACAGAAACTGAGGTGGGGACTGTTTTCTGATGACAAGGTTATTGACTTTGTAAATATATCATACTTGGCTTTTTCAGTTTAAAATACTGTGAAAGTATGTCAGAACTAATAATTAGAGTCCTTTATTGATAATTCAATAATTTTCTTATCTTGATAAATTTTGTGCCTTCCAGTGAATTGGCTAAGGATTACAGTGTAATTGGGAATCTATTAGATTTTGTTCTGAATAAGTCATTCTACTTTCACGGATGAGATTTAGGGTACACCTAAATAATGTTGACTAATGTGTAGCCAGTATTTGTTCCAAGGTTCCCCCCAAAAGATGTACATATAAGAGATAATAACAGATGTAAATAAATTTCTTTTAATTATTTGCTGAACTTGTATCTAAAATGCTATAAAAAATGATTGCAGCAGTCTTTAAAGTGACTGTAATTTAAACTAAATGCTGAAGATATGAAATGTAGTTGGCATGGGGAACTCTTCCTTCCCTTAAGTTAAAATCCAAATATACACCTCTAAACTCCATCAGCTACTGGTACAGCAGGCCAAAGACAGAAGTCTACATATCCATGGACGTGCAATGTTAAGGACATGCAGTGGGACCTGTGAAGAGAAAAACCCTGTGGCATTTTACATATTTCACTATACAAGGGAAAATAAAGACTGATTTCTTTGAGTGACATTTAAATGAGAAATGACCCTCCTCTTTATTAAAGATGGCTGATTTTTTGGGAATATGACAAGAAAATACATTAACAGTTTTTCCTTCCTAGATTACAGAAGGGGGATAGATTATGAGAATGACCAATGATTGGAAAGCTTGAACCTGTTTCTTCTTCAGCCTTTTGAATTTGGATTTTGAAAGGATAATTAATGGAAATAATGACATTCTCAAGTGGAGGTTAATGAATTCAAACTATCAATAACTTTTATTAAATATCCACACCAGCATGATAATCTATTTAGATAGTTTAAAACAGCTAATCCAAAAATGAACAGATCATAAAATATCAAATGTATGTTATGTAAAAGGTAACCAATAACTGCATTTTTTACTTAATTTTATTTCTGGAGATATCTAGTTTATATACATTCTAAGTTATAGTTTATATAGTATATTCACATGATATATAAAACATATGATTATATAGAAACATAAATTATCACTACATTAAATATATTTTATATGCACACATATATCATGCTGTTGTATTAGGAAAGATAGAGGGTGCCATGAACTGATTGTTAAGAGACACATTTGACTGCTTGGAATCTCCACAGACATGCTTTACATAAGTGGTTGGTTTTCAAATATTCCAAATTTCCACAAATAATGCTAAATTTTATTCTAATTATCAAAACAGAAAATAATGAAAGAACTTTAAAAGCTTAATAATGATGGTGCAGAGATGTTGAAAATAGGAAGTCAAAATCCCAAGGAAAGAAGCTGATAATGTTAAATAAGAAAAGGAACAAAATGTGATATAGTGGATACTTTCTGGTCTGCCAAGATCTCCTTGGGACCTTTGTACAGGTTCTGTGTACTCTGTCTTGGCTTCTGTGTGATTTGTTTCTAACAGTGACTCACTTTGGAGGGTGGCCCTTGGGTTATCATTGCATTTGGCTGGAAAGTACAGATACTCAGAAGTGCTTGGGAGTTTCCATCTGCCTGTGATGGCTCTTAGCCAATGACTAGTATAGGAGTTTCAAAGCACAGCTCCTTGGCCACAGGTACACAAATTCAGATAACAAATGACACTAGAGTTTTTCCCTGTGGGTTCCCTCCATGGATTCTTTCCTGAAATTTGTCTTTTTATACATCATTTTCTGCCCTATTCTAAGCTCTCACTCCCTCACTAGGTTTTTCTGGGAGTATTTCCTCAGAAAGCCACTTGTGCAGAACTAGTTATCTCAGGGGCCTAAACAAATGATGACCCCCTCCCGTTATATAACGCTTTATGGTTTTCTTTATTATGTTATTTCATCTTCAGTTCTTCCCCAACATCAGTGGTGCTGACATTGAGAACTGTAGACTATAGTCTAATCTCAAAATAAATGGAATGTGTATTTGGAAGGGTAAGTCTGATCAGATCATTCCTCTGCTCAGACCTTCCAATGACTTACCAATTCTTTCAGAGCAAAAGCCCAGTTCCTTTCAATCATCCCCAAGACCCTCAAAGGTTCTGCAGTCTTGCTATGTCACTGGCCATATTTCCATCGTCTCACAGCCACATTGGCCAACACACTAACCGTGTGGTCCTTCCTGCCTCAGGGCCTTTGGATTGACTATTCCCTCTGTTTAATCACACTTCCACCAGATATTTACATGCTTGCTCCCTCTGTTCCTTCAGTTTCTCTCAACTGGCAACTGAGTCACCATCTCAGTCAAGCCTGCCCTGAATATTCTCATTACTGTTGAACCACCCACCAGCACTACTTGTCTTTTTTTCACGTTTCTTTTCATAGCAGTCATGAACTGAATTGTGTCACCCGAAAATTTATTTTGAAGACCTAATCCCTAGTGTTTTAGAATATGACTTGATATGAAAGTGAAGTGGCTCAGTCGTGTCCAACTCTTTGCAACCCCATGGACTGTAGCCTATCAGGCTCCTCCGTCCATGGGATTTTCCAGGCAAGAGTGCTGGAGTGGGGTGCCATTTCCTTTTCCAGGTGATCGTCTAGACCCAGGAATCTAACCCGGGTCTCCCACATTGCAGGCAGACGCTTTACTGTCTGAGCCACCAGGGAAGCCCCATGACTTGATATGAGGTCATTAAAAAGTTAAGTTAGAATGAGATCATTATGGTGGGGTCTAATCCAACATGACTGGTGTCCTTATATGAAGAGATTAGGGCTCGGAGAGACACAGAACTTGTGAAGACACAGAAGACAGGCATCTACAAGCTACAGAAAAAGGTCCTCACAATTATTTCCTCCTAATATTCATATAAAGGGCAATTTAATTTTGTCATTATTGCTTACCTACTGTCTTTCTACATTTGATTGTAATTTTCATGAAGGCAAGGAGTTTGTCCTTTATTTGGATTCAGATGTGTGATCTTGTTCTTTCCCAAGATTTTGTTGCTATTGTTTAGTCACTAGGTCATGTATGACTCTTTTGAGACCCCATGGACTTTAGCCTTCCAGGCTCCTCTGTCCATGGACTTTCCCAGGCAAGACTACTAGAGTAGATTGCCATTTCTTTCTGCAAGGGATCTTCCTGACCCAGGGACTGAATCCACTCTCCTGCATAGACAGGAGGTCTTTACCCCTGAGCCACCAGGGAAACCCTTCTAAAGATTTATGCTTTGCAAAAGATAAAAGTATAGCATCGGAGTTGAAACTGCTTGCCCAAGGTTATAAAGGTAGTGGAAGGATGGCAGAGGCTGTGGAAATTCCCAAAGTCCTATTTCAGATCTTGTTGGTTATCCTTTGAACCACGTGGTTACTTTGGCATAGAGGATAGAGAAATGTTAGAGCATAGCTCATACAACAGAAAATCTCACACTCATCTCACACGCATACACCAACACACTTTACACACGAATAAACAATGGGGATGGATTGCCACAAACCATCCAACTCTTTCAGAAATCCACTTAACTTACTTGTGAAGAATAAAGCATAAAGACCTGTTCTGATTACAGTATTTCTTCAGTGAATGATGAATGATGAGAAAGAAGAGAAAAAATGAAACTTTTGAAGAAAAGCTACAGTGTAGACAGAAGCAGTAAGAAAGAGGTATTATTAACTGGGAGCAGTTTATGGGTTTCATTTGTTCCTGTGCCTACTATGATGGAAGGCAAACCTTTAGTTATGAATAAAAATATTCACCCTTTGTTCCTACCCAGGATAAAACTCCAATTTCACACATTAGCCCCTTTCTCTGCCACTCTGCCTCTGAGCTTGCCAAAGCAGCGAACTTGTATACAATTAACAGAGAAGCTTCCAATACAAGCAGAGCTTTGTTCTCATGGAAGACTATTCCTGTGTTCCGATGTCTCACAGTGGTTTCCTTTCAACCAGAATCATCTGCCAAAAGAAATGAAATAAATAAGCAAATAGGAAGAGGTGGGGAGGAAAACACTTTCTCTGATTGAAATCTATTTTCATCTCATGAAAAATATCTTAATTTTCACTTATATTCCATGCCCGTAGCTAAGGGCCATTAAAACTAATAAAACTAAATCATTTGTGACAGATCTTAGAAAACAGTTTCTGCAATCCACTGCGCTCTCAAATGCTTATTAGAAATAGTGGTTTTCTTTTCAGAAGAATGCTTGCTGAATGCTTAAAACATGTTCCCTCCGACTTTTGACAAGTCGAACTGGCACTGGAGTGTTTGAAGCAAAGCCTTGACATAAAAAAGATGTTGTGCAGCAATATCAAATATGACCGGGAAGGACGCATCAAAGCTGAGAGCATGAGGATGCAAGGCAGTTGGGGGAGCGAGAGAATCAACACATTTCTGGCATCAGAATAAACAGGATTTGCGTGTAATGTGGACAGAACATTCCACAAGAGTTTAAGAATTTCTATCTCTTTCCTTAGGAGTCAAAAACCTTTGGCCAAATGTCATGAAAGCCTTTGAGAATATTTTTTTATTCACCTGTAATATGGGAATAATAATAGCAACGATAATAATATTACCGATTATATTTACCTACACCACACGGTTTTCTTGGGGGTTAAAAGGGCAAAGATATATATAGTAAGGGACTTTTAGGGGCTAATATTCATTGTTTGTAACACTGACAGTTATCATCATTGAGCACTTACTTGGTGCAGGACAGTTTGTTAAAATTTGTTGAAGTATAGTTGATTTACAGTGATGTTTTAATTTCTGCTGTATGACCAAGTGACTCAGTTGCATATATATATATAATTTTTCATATTCTTTTCCATTATGGTTTATCACAGGATTCTGAATATGATTCCTTGTGCTGTACAGTGGGACCTTGTTATTTATCCACACTAAATATAATCGTTTGCATTCTGCTAATCCCAGTCTCCCAATCCATCCCTCCCCTACCCCCTCTCCCTTGGAAGCACAAGTCTTCTATGTCTGTGAATCTGTTTCTGTGGGGTAAATATTTTCCTTAATGTCATATTTTAGGTTTTACATATAAGAGATATCATGCTTCTGCTACTGCGGCTAAGTCACTTCAGTCGTGTCTGACTCTGTGCGACGCCATAGACAGCAGCCCACTAGGCTCCCCCGTCCCTGGGATTCTCCAGGCAAGAACACTGGAGTGGGTTGCCATTTCCTTCTCCAATGCATGAAACTGAAAAGTGAAAGTGAAGTTGGTCAGTCATGTCTGACTCTTAGCGACCCCATGGACTGCAGCCTACCAGGCTTCTCCATCCATGGGATTTTCCAAACAAGAGTACTGGAGTGGGGTGCCATTGCCTTCTCCGAAGAGATATCATATGGTATTGTAATTTTCTTTCTGATTTACTTTGGTTACTTAGTAGGATAATCTCTAGTTGCGTCCATGTTGCTGCAAATAGCATTATTTCATTCTTTTTAATGGTGAAGAATATTCCACTATATACATGTATCACATCTTCGTTATTCATTCATCTGTTGATAGATATTTAGGCTGTTTCCATGTCTTGGATATTGTAGATAGTGTTGTGAACATATGTGTGCATGTATCTTTTTGAATTATAATTTCATCTGGATATATGTCCAGGAATGGGATTGCTGGATTGTATACCAACTCTATTTTCAGTTTTTTGAGGAGCCTCCATCCTGTTTTCCATAGTAACTGCACCATTTTACATTCCCACTAACAAGGTAGGAGGGTTCCATTTTCTCCACACCCTCTCCAAAATTTGTTATTTCTAGACTTTTTAGTGATAGCCATTCTGACCATTACTTGGTGATACCTCACTGTAGTTTTGATTTGCATTTTTCTAGTGATGAGCGAGCTTCCTTTCATGTGCTTATAAGCCATCTGTAAGGATAGTTCATATATTTATGATTTCTATTTTCACACTGGGTCCTAATATAGCCAAAATTGTCTCCATGTTATACAACTGGTCTCTCAGACTCAGAGTAGTTATTAATATTAATTAATTTTAAGATATTATTACCAAAGGAGCATTATGTGAGAAACATAGAAACAAAGGATATTGTTCAGAGTTAATTCAAAGAACTGTATCAGTCAGGGCTCAGCAGAAGAGCAAATATTAAGACATTTTTGTATAGGTGTATGACTTTATCTCATTAAGGGAGCAGCTTAAACAGGCTCTCTGGGCTGTGTCTTTACATCTGTTTCTGGACCTTGAATTCTGCAATGTAGGCAGTTAGAAACAAAAGATAGAAAGTCAAGGAGAGCAAGGTCAAGCTGGGACCCACCAACCTGAGGTGGAACCAACAAACTTGAGCCGGGGCCCGTGGGGATGCTCTGGGACCTGTTGTTCAGTCTTACTCTTCCAAGCTGAGCTAAGCGGGTGCTGCGCAGGAGAGACTGCACCCTTCCTCATGGGGTAAGCTCTCTCCTGGCCCAGGGGCCCGAGGAGTTGGCAAAGCATCCAGGTGAAGGCAGGGAGATGCTGTCCGCAGCAAGGAGGTGACCCAGGAGATAAGTGTCAAGGTGTGTAAAGTGCAAAGCACCCGTCCCAGCCTTCCTTTGTAAAGCATAGCATGGTCACTGCTTCATTTCTGCCCTCCAAATCTTACAAACTATTTTTCCTATGGCTCCTTCTAACTGGAAAGCTACAGAGAAGGAAATTCTGGGACACAGTTCTGCTAGCCAAGTTGACACATCACAGAGCTACCACAGTCCACTCTTTCCAAGTTAGGAACCTTACAAAATTACTTTGCTTTGCATTACATTATGTTAAGACAGTTATCTGCTATGTTAATATTTGCTAACCATTTCCCCAAAGGAGGAGACAAAGACCTTCTCTTAGTCTTTGGTTATGTTCATTATCCTAACTGAGTCACATGCTCCTTTTGATATCCTGTGACTTAATAATGAAATGTAGCTTGCATTAGATTGGGAGAGGGAAAGACAGCAACAATTCGTACACACAGTCATATCGAAATGGAGATGTGATATTCGGGACTATTTAACTGGTAAGGTGGTCACATCTGGTATTTTTTAACTGCCTTCTTCCTCTCTTGGTTCCATAGTGTGTTATTGTCTTTAGGGAAGGCCTCAGTTTGTAGTGGTCCTTAGCTCGGTGGCTGATTCAGACCTTCACTCCTGAAGCGTCAGGGCCAGTATCAATCTTGCCTGAACTGAGTTGTTATAGATTTGGTCTGACTTAATCATGGACATAGGAATACTAAGAAATAAACAAAGTTCTCCTGCATTCTAGGGCTATTCCTTTTTAGTCCCATTGCACATCAGTCTCCCCTTGATAATCAGGGTTATTCACCCCGCTCACTACAATTACCGTACTGTTTCCTTGCTGACTCACCGACAGAAGCTCAAAGCGGCAGCAGTTGGTCTCAACTTTCAGGTCAGTGGGATTATTGTTGGCAAAATCGGTAATTTGGTATGCATCAAACCTATGCATGGGTCATTCTTTGTTCTTCTTTCTCTGAAGCCTGATGGAACTTAAGTATATTTATAGGTGCAAAGAGAGACAGTGGAGGTAATTCCTGAGTAGGACCAGTGGTCTTTTGGAGACCATTACAGTTTCTTCAGGAGGGGAAGTTATTTCTACTGTTAAATTTTAGAGGTCCCCAATCCCCAGATTCATTGGAATATACCCCTATGCCCCATTGCTAATTTTAGGGTTTTATTAACCTCTGATTAATGCCCAACCTTTAATAACAGAGATTTCTAGGAGATCGGGGACTCAGTTTGCATTGTAATTCAGCTCCCTGAAGTATCAAACTTTGGGTTTGGTTTTCAGGAATCCAGACCCTGTAGTCATAAGAGATACTGGTTACTTTCAGGACAAACATAGAAAATTTCAGGTCTGTTATACAGATCTTCCAGAGAAGGCAACGGCACCCACTCCAGTACTCTTGCCTGGAAAATGCCATGGACGGAGGAGCCTGGTGGGCTGCAGCCCATGGGGTCGCTGAGGGTTGGACACGACTGAAGTGACTTAGCTTAGTTTATACATATCTTCGCTGGTAAGTTAAAGTTGTATGTTCACCATTTTCCTCCCCCATGTTTCTTGTACATTTAGAACCAATCAATCAACTCCATTAGATGCCTTATTTTGACTAAAATATTCTTTGGCAGCGTGTACTTAGTGAGGCTTGTTTTCTATAGGCATTTGATTACAGGTCTGCAGGTGACAATTTGCATAACACTTCTGCCACTACACTACGTGGACTACTTGGGTTTCCTTCGGTACTAGCAATGGGAGTGAGTCAAATTTTTAAATCTCGCAGGATCGGGGGAAAACAATATATCAACTAGAACAGTCCAGAAAACTCATTCTTAAGATATCATTCTTCTAGAATCTCTCTCAGTGACAAGTTGTGTATCAGCAGGGTTCAGTTGGGGAGGTGGAACTATAGGGATTTATTTACAGTAGGGATTTGACTTTACCCAGTTGTGGCCCTGGTTAAACACTTTCTACATGGGTGTCATCGCATGTAGATGAAATAGAGGTTAAGAGAGGTGAGCAAACATGTGCTGGAATCCCTGAGAAGGATTTGAAACCCAGGTCAGCTCTCAGTGCCACCATCTGTGATAAGTGGGTGTCCTGCAGGAGAAGCTGATCTTCATCACAGAGCTAAGCACACCACTGGTTCCAAAGGAGGAGAAACTAAAAGAGGATCTAGGAAAAGTAAAATAATTGCAGGCCTGGCTGTCACCTGCTACCAACAAGGTTAACCAACAGGTGAGTGACAACCTGTGTGGGGTACAAAGTACCCATTCAGACTGTTATTGGAGCATAAAACCCCAAATAACTGCTACTTCACTTCTGCTCCCCAGATGTCAAGGGATAATATTGCTTGTGGTACACCTGAGCCTGGAATATGGAGGGAAAAAAATTCTGGGAAAAGTAGTTCATTCTGGTTAAAGGGATTCATTACCAAGCCCCATTTCTTAGATGAACCCCTATATATATATATATATATATATATATATATAAAATCTGGAGATATATATCCTGTTACTTTACTCTTTCAAATGCAATATTTTTACTATCCTATCTGCATTTTCGTGAGCAGTGGTACTAGGAGGAAGAGGTATACTGCATCAAGGCTATGAGTTTCCTGAATAGATTCAGTGGAGAAATGTTAATTTTGGGCATGAATCATGAGGTCTAAATAAGATAAAATACATTAGATATTTCCCTACAGTTATTTGGCATGAAATATGTACTCATAAAATATTGCATTTCTTTTCATAATGCTATAGTTTGTATTCTGGATGTTTTAAGAATTGCATCGGTCTATTCTATTGATAAGTTGATTATCTTACCCATATTATGAGTTCCCAATAACCTCATTGAATTTGCTTGTTTTTGATGAGCAAAGCAAAACAATCCATTTGAAAGGACTCTGTAAAATGAATAGCACTTTGTAAAAGGGAAAGTGTTACAGTTATCATGCTGTACTTGTTTCAGAGGTAATTTGATAATCATTTGAAATCCACCTGCACCCCTTTCGTAGATACAAATTTCCTATTTTAATCTGCTGGTATGAAAGGATACAGAAAGGTATTCTTCGTGCTTACCTTTGGCAGGGAAATGGGAACACATGAAATAACCACAATAGCTTTACTAGGTGAGGTGGCAGATTAAAATGTTTAATGTTTGAAAGTGAAACAGTGGTCATGAGAACTAACGATTGCATTATATTTCTGTGGAACTCAGTGGTATTTTGTTGTTGTTGTTGTTTTAACTTCTCAGTTCATGTGAAGTTTCTACCTCTTGGATGAATTGAAAGCTTTGTTTCTTCTTGCCTGAGAGAATAGTGCTTAAAGCTACACTGGGTTGATCTGAAATACCCCTTTCTCTACTCAAGTAGAGAAACACAGAGTGGTCTGAATAGTCTTCAGACACAGAGTTTGACTATCTGCCTTGTCCACGCTGTGAAAATTGATGTTTAAAAAGACACAGGTGTCTATATGCCCATCTGGTAGGATAAGTGATTCAGGCAGGTGATTGTGATCATGGGGGTATACGGGAAGAGAGACCATGCCACATGCATAATAAAGAGAAAACTAAAAGAGTTGAAGAATAGGGCCTTTTTCAGTACCAAGCTAACACTAGAGGTGACGGGAACAGAGATGTGTTTTTATTTCAGAAAGTTTACAACCTATTTGGGAGATGAGTTTTACTCTCCAGGAAAAACAAAAGCATAACAAATCAAGAATTCATGGCTCAAGATTTTACATGATGGGTACAGACAAATGATACTAAATATTCTGAGGGAGAGTAGGAATAGTTATCATATAATATGCTGTGTTCTGTGTGCTTAGTTGCTCAATCGTTTCTGACTCTTGCAACTCCATGGACTGTAGGCAACCAAGCTCCTTTGTCAGTGGGATTTTTCAGGTAAGAATACTGGAGTGGGTTGCTATTTCCTTCTCCAGGGGATATTCCTGACCTGGGGATTAATCCCACCTCTCCAGGCAGATTCTTTACCCACTGAGTTAAGTCACTCAGTCGTGTGACTCTTGAGTTAAGTCACTCAAAGAGTCGGCTCTTTGAGACCCCATGAATTGCAGCACGCCAGGCCTCCCTGTCCATCACCATCTCCCGGAGTTCACTCAGACTCACGTCCATCAAGTCTGTGATGCCATCCAGCCATCTCATCCTCAGTCATCCCCTTCTCCTCCTGCCCCCAGTCCCTCCCAGCATCAGAGTCCTTTCCAATGAGTCACCTCTTCACATGAGGTGGCCAAAGTACTGGAGCTTCAGCTTTAGAATCATTCCTTCCAAAGAAATCCCAGGGTTCATCTCCTTCAAAATGGGCCAGTTGGATCCCCTTGCAGTCCAAGGGACTCTCAAAAGTCTTCTCCAACACCACAGTTCAAAAGCATCAATTCTTCGGCACTCAGCCTTCTTCACAGTCCAACTTTAACATCCATACATGACTACTGGAAAAACCATAGCCTTGACTAGATGGACCTTAGTCGGCAAAGTAATGTCTCTGCTTTTGAATATACTATCTAGGTTGGTCATAACTTTTCTTCCAAAGAGTAAGCGTCTAATTTCATGGCTGCAGTCACCATCTGCAGTGATTTTGGAGCCCAAAGAGATAAAGTCTGACACTGTTTCCACTGTTTCCCCATCTATTTCCCAAGAAGTGATGGGACCAGATGCCATGATCTTCGTTTTCTGAATGTTGAGCTTCAAGCCAACTTTTTCATTCTCCTCTTTCACTTTCATCAAGAGGCTTTTTACTGCTCTTCACTTTCTGCCATAAGGGTGGTGTCATCTGCATATCTGAGATTATTGAATTTCTCCCAGCGATCTTGATTCCAGCTTGTGTTTCTTCCAGTCCAGCATTTCTCATGATGTACTCTGCATATAAGTTAAATAAGCAGGGTGACAATATACAGCCTTGACGTACTCCTTTTCCTATTTGGAACCAGTTTGTGGTTCCATGTCCAGTTCTAACTGTTGCTTCCTGGCCTGCATACAGATTTCTCAAGAGGCAGGTTAGGTGGTCTGGTATTCCCATCTCTTTCAGAATTTTCCACAGTTTCTTGTGATCCACACAGTCAAAGGCTTTGGCATAGTCAATAAAGCAGAAATAGATGTTTTTCTGGAACTCCCTTGCTTTTTCCATGATCCAGAAGATGTTGGCAATTTGATCTCTGGTTCCTCTGCCTTTTCTAAAACCAGCTTGAACATCAGGGAGTTCATGGTTCATGGATTGCTGAAGCCTGGCTTGGAGAATTTTGAGCATTACTTTACTAGCATGTGAGATGAGTGCAATTATGCGGTAGTTTGAGCATTCTTTGGCATTGCCTTTCTCAGGGATTGGAATGAAAACTGACCTTTTCCAGTCCTGTGGTCACTGCTGGGTTTTCCAAATTTGCTGGCATACTGAGTGCAGCACTTTCACAGCATCATCTTTCAGGATTTGAAACTGGAATTCCATCACCTCCACTAGCTTTGTTCGTAGTGATGCTTTCCAAGGCCCACTTGACTTCACATTCCAAGATGTCTGGCTCTAGATGAGTGATCACATCATTATGATTATCTGGGTCGTAAAGGTCTTTCTTGTACAGTTCTTCCATGTATTCTTGCCACCTCTTCTTAATATCTTCTGTTTCTGTTAGGTCCATACCATTTCTGTCCTTTATCGAGCCCATCTTTGCATGAAATGTTCCCTTAGTATCTCTAATTTTCTTGAAGAGATCTCTAGTCTTTCCCATTCTGTTCTTTTCTTCTCTTTGTTTGCATTGATCGCTGAAGAAGGCTTTCTTATCTCTCCTTGCTATTCTTTGGAACTCTGCATTCAGATGCTTATATCTTTCCTTTTCTCCTTGGCTTTTCGCTTCTCTTCTTTTCACAACTATTTGTAAGGCCTCCCCAGACAGCCATTTTGCTTTTTTGCATTTCTTTTCCATGGGGATGGTCTTGATCCCTGTCTCCTGTAGAATGTCACGAACTTCATTCCATAGTTCATCAGGCACTCTATCTATCAGATCTAGGCCCTTATATCTATTTCTCACTTCCACTGTATAATCATAAGGGATTTGATTTAGGTCATACCTGAATGGACTAGCGGTTTTCCCTACTTTCTTCAATTTGACTCTGAATTTGGTAATAAGGAGTTCATGATCTGAGCCACAGTCAGATTCCTGGTCTTGTTTTTGTTGACTGTATAGAGCTTCTCCATCTTTGGCTGCAAAGAATATAATCAATCTGATTTCGGTGTTGACCATCTGGTGATGTCCATGTGTAGAGTCTTCTCTTGTGTTGTTGGAAGAGGGTGTTTGCTATGACCAGTGCATTTTCTTGGCAAAACTCTGTTAGTCTTTGCCCTGCTTCATTCTGCATTCCAAGGCCAAATTTGCCTGTTAGTCCAGGTGTTTCTTGACTTCCTACTTTTGCATTCCAGTCCCCTATAATGAAAAGGACATCTTTGTTGGGTGTTAGTTCTAAAAGGTCTTGTAGGTCTTCATAAAACCATTCAACTTCAGCTTCTTCAGCATTACTGGTTGGGGCATAGACTTGGATAACTGTGATATTGAATGGTTTGCCTTGGAAACGAACAGAGATCATTCTGTCGTTACTGAGATTGCATCTAAGTACTGCATTTCGGACTCTTTTGTTGACCATGATGGCTACTCCATTCCTTCTGAGGGATTCCTGCTTGCAGTAATAGACATAATGGTCATATGAGTTAAATTCACCCATTCCAGTCCATTTTAGTTCGCTGATTCCTAGAATGTCGACGTTCACCCTTGCCATCTCTTGTTTGACCACTTCCAATTTGCCTTGATTCATGGACCTGACATTCCAGGTTCCTATGCAATATTGCTCTTTACAGCATTGGATCTTGCTTCTATCACCAGTCACATCCACAGCTGGGTATTGTTTTTGCTTTGGCTCCATCCCTCATTCTTTCTGGAGTTATTTCTCCACTAATCTCCAGTAGCATATTGGGCACTAATGACCTGGGGAGTTCCTCTTTCAGTATCCTATCATTTTGCCTTTTCATACTGTTCATGGGGTTCAAGTCCTTATAATATAATATATATATTATAATATGTTATGACCAGGAAAGTGGAGTTTGACTACTAGTTCTGCTTCTTATTATAATATAATCTTGAGCTTCCTAACTTTAAAATGGAAGTAACAAACTCTGTATTACAAATTTTTGTGATTTTATAAGAAAATATATTTGAAAGTTTGTATATGTAGGTTGCTTATCACTTTATAAAACACTTGAAAACTTTAGAGAACTTCCTCTCAAGGAAAAGTAGAGTTATACACACACACTCATCTTATGTCATAATATTTAATGTAATTTAATATTTAGTGTAATTTACACCTTGAAATTACATTTAGAGAATGTATGACATTTTTATGTTCATCCAGTAGGAGAAGTGATGTAACAAAGGGTAAGAAACACTTCGTTGATCATTCAAAATAGCCCTGTGAATTAGGCTTTGAGAAATTATTCTCCCCATTTCACTGATGGAGCAATTAATGTTCAGAAACATTAAATGACTTGTCAGATTATGAAGAGCCAGGGCTCTTGGTTCCAAGCCAGATCTCCCGCATGTAGTGCATAGGGATTATGTACCAAGTTGCAAAGGTTTCACAGAAAACTTTGATGAGACTTTGGTATACAGACAACAATAGATAAGGGTATTTATGGATGTTCGGAAAGGTGGGAAAGTAAGAATTCATTCAGCTTTTTAATCCTTATGCAAAAGGAGGGAGAAGGCATTGATGCATTTAATTTGTGATTTCATTCTGTTTTATTTTCATCCATTTTAAGTTGGGTAGAAATTTAGAAAGACCTCTGAAAATGTATGCAAAGCCTGTCACTAAGGGAGTTTGAAGTTCCAAATAGGAAAGAAATCCAATCACCATCTTCTCAACCTTTCATAGAAATTCACGGTTCAGCAAAGTACCATAACAAATATAGAGAATCAGGAAATCTTCTAGTGCCTCAGTGATCACAGAGCCATGAGCCATAAGCAGGCTGGCTCTACAGAGAATAAATCATTCAAGGAAAACTTGATTACTTTTTTGATAGGAATAGAAGATTCATTGTCAGAAGGAATGGTGTGGATGCAATATATTTTGATTTTTAAGGAACCATACCCATTGGGGAATTTTACATAAAAATTAATTTCCTTTGGATTGATTATAAGCCTTGCTAAGGAGGCACAAACCACTCCAATGGGCCATACATTATATGTGATAAGAAGAGGGAGATAAAGGAAGATAATGAGGGAAGGGGCACACTGAGAAAAAAGTTGAAGACAGGAAGAGACAACGAGAAACTCAGAAATGTGTTAGGAAGGAAGAGTTTTTTTTTAGACAAACACAATGTATCCTGGTATTAAAATCTTCATATCTTTCACTGGAAATGCAATTTCTTAAGATTCTTGGATTTAAGAACACACATTGAACGTTCATGTCAGATCACAGTGACTTTAAGAGATCATTCAACTTCAACTGAGTGTGTGACCACGTGGGATAAGTGGACAGGTTGGTGTTCTTCGGGCAAACCTCAGAGTAACTTCTAAAAGTGTAGCTAGTGGGCCTAGGAACAGATGAGTCAGGAAAACCTGAATTCGCATAATGGTTTTAGCACTTACTTGTTTATCTGTTCTCTGCTTAAGAGGTTGAGACTAATTCACTTCCCTTTGAATATGGGCTGCCCTTAATGACTTGCTTTAAACAAATTGAATATTATGGAAGTGACACTGTGTAACTTCTAAGCCTACATCATAGAATGGGATGCAAATTCCACACAACTCTCTGTTAAAACCGCACCTCTGTAGTTGTGACCCCCAAGTAGGGTGTGTGGCTACCTTGAAACGAGCCACCACATGGAGATAGCACAGAAAAACAGAGAAAGATGCCCTAGGAGTCCCATGGTCACTGCAGCCAAGAAATTAAAAGACGCTTGCTCCTTGGAAGTAAAGCTATGACCAACCTAGACCACATATTAAAAAGCAGAGACATTACTTTGCCAACAAAGGTCCATCTAGTCAAGGCTGTGGTTTTTCCTGTGTCACGTATGCATGTGAGAGTTGGACCATAAAGAAAGCTGAGTGGGGAAAAACTGATGCTTTTGAACTGTGGTGTTGGAGAAGATTCTTGAGAGTCCCTTGGAATACAAGGAGATCCAACCAGACAATACTAAAGGAAACCATTCCTGAATATTCATTGTAAGGACTGATGCTGAAGCTTCAATACTTTGGATACCTGATGCAAAGAACTGACTCATTGGGAAAAACCCTGACGCTGGGAAAGATTGAAGGCAGGAGGAGAAGGGGATGACAGAGGATGAGATGGTTGGATGGCATCACTGACTCAATGGACATGAGTTTGAATAAACTCTGGGAGTTGGTGATGGACAGGAAGGCCTGGCATGCTGCAGTCCACGGGGTTGCAAAGAGTCAGACACAACTGAGAGACTTCACTTTCACTTTTCACTTTCATGCATTGGAGAAGGAAATGGCAACCCACTCCAGTGTTCTTGCCTGGAGAATCCCAGGGACAGGGGAGCTTGGTGGGTTGCCGTCTATGGGGTTGCACAGAGTCGGACAGGACTGAAGCGACTTAGCAGCAGCAGCAGAGATCGTTACAGGTGTAACCAATGCCTGAATTTACACCCAAAGCCCAGGGTAAAAACCATCTAGCTGAGCCCAGGGAAGAACATCAGGAGAGATAATAATTAATATATTTTGATTATATGCCCCTGAATTTGAAATGATTGGGTAATGCAGTAATAAATTACTGCGTCTGTGTGACTGAGGACAACTGTCACAAGCTTCAAATGCTTGTTATGATAATACCTACCCCATGAATTGTTTAAAGTGTTAATTTTAGTTCAGTTCAGTCGCTCAGTCATGTCCAGCTCTCTGTGGCCCTATGGACTGCAACATGCCAGGCCTCCCTGTCCATCACCAACTCCCGGAGTTTACTCAAACCCTTGCCCATTGAGTCGGTGATGCCATCCAACCATCTCATCCTCTGTCGTTCCCTTCTCCTCCCACCTTCAGTCTTTCCCAGCATCAGGGTCTTTTCCAATGAGTTAGTTCTTCACATCAGGTGGCCAAAGTATTGAAGTTTCAGCTTCAGGGTCAGTCATTCCAATGAACACTCAGGACTGATCTCCTTTAGGATGGATCGGCTGGATCTCCATGCAGTCCAAGGGACTCTCAAGAGTTTTTTCCAACATCACAGTTCAAAAGCATCAATTCCTCAGCCTTAAGTGTTAATTTAGAAAATATTATACTACAGAGGTAGGAGATAGATCTCCTTGGTCAGCAAGGAAGTCAAACCAGGCAATCTTAAGGGAAATCAAGCCTGAATACTCACTGGAAGGACTGATGCTGAAGCTGAAACTTCAGTATTTTTTTCATCTGATGTGAAGAGCTGACTCACTGGAAAAGTCCTTGATGCTGGGAAAGATTAAGGACAAAGGAATAGAGGGGATCAGAGGATGAGATAACTGGATGGCATCACTGATGTGGACATGAATTTGGGAAAACTTAGGGAGATGGTGAGGGACAGAGAGGCCTGGTGTGCTGCTGTCCAGGGGGTTGCAAGGAGTCAGACAAGACTGAGTGACTGCATAACAGGCAGCAGGAGATAGAAGGTCTCTAGGCCAGGCCTCCTGTTGATACTCCAGGGTAGAAGAAACAACAGGAACAGAATAAATAGCTGAACTTTGTCTCCTGTGGACACTTTAAGGAAACAGTAATGGCAGGGTCAGGGAAGGGCCAAGTCCTTCTTAGGTAAAATATAAAGAGGTCAGATATTCTCATCCGTGGGGTCAGGGAGACCTTAGTTGCACATGTGCAGAAAGACTCACTGGGTGTCAGAAAGGAAGGAAAACACCAGAGCATAAATTTTGTAAATTGTGTGGATCACAACAAACTGTGGAAAATTCTGAAAGAGATGGGAATACCAGACCACCTGACCTGCCTCTTGAGAAACCTATATGCAGGTCAGGAAGCAACAGTTAGAACTGGACATGGAACAACAGACTGCTTCCAAATAGGAAAAGGAGTACGTCAAGGCTGTATATTGTCACCTTGCTTATTTAACTTATATGCAGAGTGCATCATGAGACCTGCTGGGCTGGAGGAAGCACAAGCTGAAATCAAGATTGCCGGGAGAAATATCAATAACCTCAGATATGCAGATGACACCACGCTTATGGCAGAAAGCAAAGAAAAACTATAGAGCCTCTTGATGAAAGTTAGAGGAGAGTGAAAAAGTTGGCTTAGAACTCAACATTCAGAAAACTAAGATCATGGCATCTGGTCCCATCACTTCATGGCAAATAGATGCAGAAACAGTGGAAACAATGACAGACTTTATTTTTTTGGGGGGGGGGCCTCCAAAATCACTGTAGATGATGACTGCAGCCATGAAATTAAAAGACGTTTGCTCCTTGGAAGAAACGTTATGACCAGCCTAGATAGCATATTAAAAAGCAGAGTCATGAATTTGCCAACAAAGGTCCATCTAGTCAAAGCTATGGTTTTTCCAGTGGTCGTGTATGGATGTGAGAGTTGGACTATAAAGAAAGCTGAGTGGCGAAGAATGACGCTTTTCAACTGTTGTGTTGGAGAAGACTTTTGAGAATCCCTTGGACTGCAAGGAGATCCAACCACTCCATCTTAAAGGATATCAGTCTTGAATATTTACTGGGAGGACTAATGCTAAAACTGAAACTCCAACACTTGATGTGAAGAACTGACTCATTGGAAAAGACCCTGATGCTGGGAAAGATTGAAGGCAGGAGGAGAAGGGCACGACAGAGGATGAGATGGTTGGATGGCATCACCGACTCAATGGACATGAATTTTAGTAAACTCCGGGAGTTGGTGAAGGACAAGGAGGCCTGGTGTGCTGCAGTCCATCGGGTCGCAAAGAGTTGGACATGACTGAGTGACTGAACTCAACTGAATTTCCCAAAAGCCCTTGCAGGGAGGTTCATCTTGGCTAAAGGATACACACACACAGAATAGAGGGCCCTGAGTCAAATTACAAAGCAAGATGATACACCAGAGAAAAACAAAGACCCAGACGACTACCGCCTTGTAAATGACTTAACTTCCCAAGGATGACCTTTCTCTGAGCTCACCCATGCTGTTGTCTGCATGTACTCTGCTTTTCTAATAAACACCTAACTTTCCTTTCCATCTTCTGTCTCCCTGTCAAATTTGTTTCCCCTCAAAATAGATAAGAACTGGGACCTAGATTCTAAGCCCTCACTCTCAGGATCTAGTGTTTAGGATTCGGGGCCCTCTCTGCCACAACCAGGGTTCAGCCCCTATCTTGCTTCCAGTTGCTGCTCACTGCTGTCTCTCTGAAATCCGTAGTGCCTGCTTAATTATTCTGAACATTCATAGCTCACCAAAAGATTAGTACTGATCATATTATTAAAGGTGGTATTAAAAGCAGTTGTATATGAAATAATCTATAGTAGTGAAATGTAGTATATATATAGTATAAAAGTAGTATATATGCAGTATAAAAGTGGTATATTTATAGTAATAAAAGTCACACTAGACTGCCCTGGTGGTCTAATGGTTAAAACTCTGTTTCATATGCAAGGGGTTCAATCCCTAGTTGGGGAACTAAGATCCCACATGCCATGTGGTGTGACCAACTTATAAATAAATAAAAATCATACTGAGGGACTTAGAAAATCTTCCCAGGGTATACTAGTCAAGGTTCTCCAGAGAAATAGAACCAGAAGGAGATGAGAGTGGAGTTGGGGTAGAGGTGGGAGGTTGAAAGATTTATTTAGAAGAATTGGCTCAGACAATTATGGAAGGTGAGAAGTTCCACAATCTGCTGTCTGTAAGCTGAAAACCCAGAAAGG
The DNA here is from genome assembly GCF_014754425.2 of Oryx dammah. Classification (NCBI taxonomy): domain Eukaryota; kingdom Metazoa; phylum Chordata; class Mammalia; order Artiodactyla; family Bovidae; genus Oryx; species Oryx dammah. The sequence goes on from NW_024070185.1 coordinate 105,544,416, forward strand.
CAGGTGGTATAATTCAGTTTGAGTCCAAAGGTCTGGGAACCAGGGAAGTCAGTCCCAGTGTGAGGGCAGGAGAAGCTGAGATGAGATATTTCAGCTCACTAGTGAAGCAGGAAAGAAGGAACAAATTCCTTCCTCCACCTTTTGTTCTATCCAGGTCCTCAGTGGATTGGGTGCTGCCCACCTACACTAAATCTACATATTCAAATGTTGTCTCATCCAGAAATACCTTCACAGCCACACTAAGACATACTATTTAATGTGGGCATTTTGTGGCCAGTTAAGTTGACCTATAAAACTAACCATCACACAGTTACTCCATGAGGTAAGAAGGTCTCAGTAATCAACACACATAATCTGACATGCCTAAAACTATCTCACTGCACATGCTTCCGATTTGAATTAATATGGTGCCATGATTTTCCTACACAATGTTCTGTGTATTCTGTTGTGCCAACTTAGATCTCTGAGGAAAAATTCATGGGTAAGTTCATGCAATGGTGATATTATGATCAGAGATTCAGGAATATCAACTCATACTCTGTTAAACAACCCTTCCCAAAGGGTTTTGCAAGATATTGTAATAGAAGAGATTATACAAAAATAAATTGAAATTTACAATATTATTAATAAGAGCTTTACAGTTGCCTAGTAATCCCTAACTAGTTATTTACTAAACCAAATAAGAACCTTTTTCTCAGGAATACATGCTCATTCTTGCCTGTGGGAATAGGGGGGAAAAAAAAAAAAAAACCTCTTAATGCATTTATACAAGCAGCTCCTTGCCCTGAAAGAGAAAGATATAAGATAAGCCATCTGCCCTGGGGCCTGACTATACCAAAGGCAGAAAGAGAAATGCAATAAAAGGAAACTGGGATTCTTCCTTTAAAGAAGAATAGGCCTGCCTGAAAGTAAAGCTTAGTGCAATGTATTGAATATATTCTGGGTTCACACCAAGAGGAAAAAGCAGCACCTCTTCCCTTAGGAGAGAGCTAAGCGGGTAGGAGGAACAAAGTCTGGCTTAGACAGTGGCACCAACTGAGAGTCTGAATTATATTGAAGAGGCTTGTGCAATTTGTGTTGAATGAAATCAACCCTGTTGTCTTGTTTACAGCTTAATTGTCCAAGGGATCAATACACCAATGAAATACAGGCTGCATGTAAAAGAAGACAAACTCATCTGGTGAGACTCATTATGAAACTGTCCCCAGTGGTGGCCCGTCCAGTTAGAGGTGGCAAACTGGTCTGATTAAGCTCCTCCCTGCAGGTGGCATAAATAGTAAGTATATCAGAAAATAAGGAGTCCTGTAAGGCCAGACTTCATGCCCAAACAATGAGCTGTTATTCTGCTTCTCACAAAATTTATTACAATTAGACGTGGACCCAGGATGAATATAGCATAAGGGCAGGAGATAGGTGACTCAGTGGTAAAGAATACGCCTGCAGTGCAGGGGATGCAGGAGATACAGGTTCAATCCTTGGGTCAGGGAGATCCCCTCGAGTAGGGAAGGCATCCCACTCCAGTATTCATGCCTGCAAAATTCCATGGACAGAGGAGCCTGGCATGCTATGCTCCATGTGGTCGCAAAGAGTCACAACTGAGCATGTGTGGATGCAGACTATCCATCTAGGGTGTGTTATGTTTTACATTGCTTATCTTCTAATTAAACTCTTTAAAGTCACAAAAGACGCTTTAGGCTGACCCCCTATATTGGAGCTTAAAGAAAGAAAGAAAGTTGCTCAGTCGTGTCCGACTCTTTGTAACGCCATGGACTGTAGCCTACCAGGCTCCTCAGTCCATGAATCTCCAGGCGAAAATACTGGAGTGGGTTGCTATTTCCTTCTCCAGGGGATCTTAGCTGGGTCTCCCACATTGCAGGCAGATGCTTTAACCTCTGAGCCACCAGGGAAGCTTCCCTGATGGAGCTTAAAGATCTAACTAATATTTTACCTCTCTCCCTAAGGAGTTTAGTATTTAGTTTTATCCTTTTTTTTTTTTTCCAATTCTCTGTGAAACATAGTATCAAGCATAGCATCTTGCTAAGTGTATATTTTATAAATTAGTTGGAGTCCTCCTGTTTATTTCCCAGAGAGCTAAAGTTGACTTCCATACCTCTCATATATATGTTTTTTTCTCCATTTATGTATTTTCTTATGCATATAAGTGACAGACAAATATCTCATAAGTGTCTCTTATGGGCAGACATCTAAAATTTCTTTCACTTTTTAAATTTTTTTTAATTTTTATTTTTACTTTATTTTACTTTACAAGACTGTATTGGCTTTGCCATACATTGACATCTTTATTCTTCAGGTCACCAGCATAATTCTCTTGATCTTTTCTGGTTAGCTCCCATCCTCCCAAGAATGCAGTGAGGAAAGCTAGATAGAAGTATTTAATAGTAATCTCAATCTCACAGATTTCAAACAAATCAAAAGGCTCATTTCTTTATGCTTGAATAACATAGTTTTGATATATATTTTAGTATCTTTTAAATATTTTTTAATCAAAAGAGCATTGCATTGTATATAACACAAGTTCTGTTGTAACTGAGCTCACCAGAAAATGATCAGAGGCTTTCAGTCAATATAGTCTGAATATATAATCAACTCAACCTACTTCTGTAGATGATGTCAGTAGATTCTTATTTAAGAACCCACGTGTAAATAGAGCCAGAGATAAATTCTCCCTTTTGACAAAGGGTATTTTAAAACCAGTCACTCTTCAGATCTTGTCTGGCCGTGCTGCTCTAACCTTTGGAAACTTATGAATGAGGTTGGATACTTTTGGAGACTATAAATGCTGTAAATCAACTCTATAGCAATTCTACACCATGACCTTGAAAATAGACGTCTCCTACTTATGAAAGAACATTGTAGTGGTTGAAATTTATAGAACTGGAATTAACCCATGCAGTTGTCATCCTAAAAATTAATTTATATATCCAACCCACCAGTACTGTAATAGAAAATAGAGATGTGGAGTTATATGGGAAATCACAGAAGAGGATCATGACAATTCTGAGTTGTATAAGCTCTTGAAACCCATTAATGAAATCATTTTGCTTAGGAGATGAGGAAGCACAGCTGCAGAGAAGTTATGTCATGTTGGAAATTAGTGGCAAAGTAGTGGCTACAGCTAATTTTATTGTTTCAAATATAGTGTCCCCCCTTCCATGTTTCACTGCTTTTGAAATCCCTAGGAAGTGCCAACAACAAATTGGCACTTGCCTGTCAACTACAAAGGCAAAGGAGAAAAGGAAAGATATACCTATCTGAATGTAGAGTACCAAATATTAGCAAAGAGAGATAAGAAAGCCTTCTTCAGTGATCAATGCAAAGAAATAGAGGAAAACAATAGAATTGGAAAGACTAGAGTTCTCTTCAAGAAATTTAGAGATACCAAAGGGATATTTCATGAAAAGACGAGCACAATAAAGGACAGAAAATGTATGGGCCTAATAAAAGCAGAAGATATTAAGAAAAGGTGGGAAGAACACAGAAAAATTATTTTAAAAAACAAGAAAAAAGATCTTCATGACCCAGATAACCACGATGGTGTGATCACTCACCTAGAGCCAGACATCCTGAAATGTGAAGTCAAGTGGGCTTAGGAAGCATCACTATGAACAAAGCTAATGGAGGTGATGGAATTCCAATTGAGCTATTTCAAATCCTAAAAGGTGATGCTGTGAAAGCACTGCACTAATCATGGCAGCAAATTTGGAGAGGGCTGTGGCCACAGGACTGGAAAAGGTTGGTTTTCATTCTAATCCCAAAGAAAGGCAATGCCAAAGAATGTTCAGCTAGCAAAGTAATGCTCAAAATTCTCCAAGCCAGGCTTCAACAGTACATGAACCATGAACTTCCAGATATTCAAGCTGGTTTTAGAAAAGGCAGAGGAACAAGAGATCAAATTGCCAACATCTGTTGGATCATTGAAAAAGCAAGAGAATTCCAGAAAAACATCTACTTCTGCTTTATTGACTATGCCAAAGCCTTTGACAGTGTGGATCACAATAAACTGGAAAATTCTTCAAGAGATGGGAATGCCAGACCTCCTTTCTTGCCTCCTGAGAAATCTGTATGAAGGTTAAGAAGCAACAGTTAGAAATGGACATGGAGCAATGGACTGGTTCTAAATCAGGAGAGAAGTGTGTCAAGGCTGTATATTGTCACCCTGCTTATTTAACTTATATGCAGAGTACATCATGAAAAATACTGGACTGGATAAAGCACAAGCTGAAATCAAGATTTCTGGGAGAAATATGAATAACTTTAAATATGGAGATGACACCACCCTTATGGCAGAAAGTAAAGAAGAACTAAAGAACCTCTTGATGAAAGTGAAAGAACAGAGTGAAAAAACTGGCTTAAAAGTCAACATTCGAGGAACTAAGATCATGGCATCTGGTCCCATTACTTCATGGCAAATAGATGGGGATAAAATGGAAACAGTGACAGACTTTATTTTCTTGGGCCCCAAAATCACTGCAGATGATGACTGCAGCCATGAAATTAAAGGACACTTGCTCCTTGGAAGAAAAGCTATGACCAACCTAGACAGCATATAAAAAACAGAGACATTACTTTGCTGATAGAGTCCATCTAGTCAAGGCTATGGTTTTTCCAGTGGTCAGGTATGGATATGAGAGTTGGACCATAAAGAAAGCTGAGCGCTGAAGTATTGAGGCTTTTGAACTGTGGTGTTGGAGAAGGCTCTTGAGAGTCCCTTGGACTGCCAGGAGATCAACCAGTCAGTCCTAAAGGAAATCAGTCCTGAGTGTTCATTGGAAAGACTGACCCTGAAGCTCAACCTCCAATACTTTGATCACCTGATGAGAAGAACTGACTCATTAGGGAAGACCCTGATGCTGGGAAAGATTGAAGGCAGGGGGAGAAGTGGACAACAGAGGATGAGATGGTTGGATGGCATCACTGACTCGATGGACATGAGTTTGAGCAAGCTCCAGGAGTTGGTGATGGACAGGGAAGCCTGATGTGCTGCAGTCCATGCGGTCACAAAGAGTCGGACATGACTGAGTGAATGAATGAACTCTGAATTACAAATTGGTGCTTGCCAGGAGCATTTGCTAGTGACTGAACAACACAAGGGTATTTCCCCTTTTCCTGCGCTACTGTAGCTACTCCCTTCAACACTGAACTCCCAGGTTGGATACTGAGGCACTCTGTGCCCAGGGAGACTGGTGGAACTGCTCTTTAGATAGTTGAACATTTTCAGGAACTGGTTCCATTTTCCCAATCCTTTCATCTCCTCATATCCAGAAAAGCACTGAATCCCTTCATGGTGACATCAGCTCCTCCTGGCTAGCAGAAAATGTAAAATAAGCGCTTCATTGCACTGGACTCCCCCTTCACCAAAATCTTATATATTGACCCTCCTCCCCCTGTTTCTTTGGAGCAGCCTCTCAGAGCTATCTGAGGTGCGGCCTCCTGGGCTATAAGCCTCATTTTGCCTCAAATAAAACTTAACTCATGACACTTACGTTGGCATCATTTTAGTCGACAGAAGTCTTTCTATATCCTCATAACTCTGAATCCAGGGAGACCTCAAAAGAAATCTGACTGCTTTTCTTGGTCCTGGTTACAATTTCCAGTTGGACATCACACCCCAGGACTTTTCTCTGATCGAAAAGTTGTCTCATCAGGGCCCAGGAGGAAATAAGGACATCTCCTCCCTTCTCCACTGTGACTTCATCTTTGTACCTGCAAGGAATGAGGTCTCTCTCTGGGTGCTTAACTACAATTATGCTTTCTGGAACTCTTCCCTAACTTATTTCATTTTCTGTATAAATGTTCTGAAGCAGGTCCTGCCTGAGAAGTGCCGCCTTCCCATTAGCCTTCCTCAGTCTCTAGCCTCACCTAACCTTTGTCTTCCAATTTAATCTCTTTATAGTTTAAAGACAATGGACACTGTTGTTTATTGAATCTGCATAAGAAAAGTGGCGACTGATGTATCACTTATGCAAACATATGCCACTGATGCAGGCTGAAATATTGCAGGGTTCCCAGGATAACACATTTCCATTTTTACCACTCTGCATATTTCCCTTGGGGCCAGCTGGAAAGCTATGCTGTCTTTCAATATATGATGGACCTGGATTCTATTTCAGGCACATAAAAATAAGAAATACTCTCCTGGGATTTGTTTATGTCATTACTGTGCCAAAATCTAAAAGGAAATAGTACTTGATATCCATACCTTACAGACACCAGGGGAATTTATTTTTCAGGGGCAAACACCCTAGCTATGGGAAGTGATTATATCTAGATACCAGTGCTGTTAAAAGGACATTTATCTAGTAGAGTACATACCAAAACTCTTTTTCAGGCTTCCTATTCCCTCTCCAGAAATATTTTAACGGGAAGCGTGGTCATATAAGTAACAAACCTCTTGCACCTGCCGTCTGCTTATACTCTCAGCACCATAGACTAGCCCCATGCCTGATCAGTTTTCGTGGTCATTCCATTCAGTGGGGTGATTTGTTCAGATAAAATGGAAAATTGAAATGGAGCTGTTGCTGGATACAACGTAGTCGACTTTTTCTATTTTGTCAAAATGCCATGGCTGCTCATTTTTTCATGGCCATGAGTTGAAATAAATTAAACTTCCCAACGGCAAGACTTCTCTGAGATCAGATTGGAATATATTGATTAGCTCTTTGAGGCCTGATGGATTGGAGGTTCTTGCTTTATAAACACATTTACAAACATGCCTTAGAAACAGTTGCTTAGTGCTGGGTAGACTGATTGTGTTTATTTAAAACTGCAGAGAAGGGTGTACCTGCAACCCCTGATTTTAACCTATCAATGTTTTCATCCCAGATCAATGGTGACAAGTGAAGTGTTGCTCCCTTTAGTGACTTCTAAGACCAGCTCAAGGCTGGCTGGCCCAGTGATGCATCAGAGTAATGCATCAAAGTCTCAAGAACATCTTAGCTTGCCACAGAATGCTATAGTATTAGAGCCGGGAGGGGCTTAAGACCTCATCTCCTTGAGCGAGAGAGTCAAATTCTCTAATTTTTTTTTTTTTTTCAGTTTACACCAGGGCTGACTTTAGAGATAGTTTTAGAGTTAAAAAGGGATTTTAGCCATTTTCTACTCCAAGGCCTAACAATTCAAATAACTTCAGTTCACTGGGCATATAACATTAAGTGAGTAAAATGGGTCTAGTAGGCAGTATTGTGACTAAAGGATGTGGGCTTGGTTCGTAATGGGGAAGCAGTCTCTCTACTCTGGGTGATCATTTTCATGGAAGAATGTGGGCCCAGTATTTCCAAATAGACTGAATTTTCAAAAGAATCCAGAAATATGGATATTATATGACTAATTCCATATATCTTTTAAAAAATGAAATGAAAAATGTCTGCAGGTAAACAAAAAAAAAAAAGAATAAGCAAAGAAAAATAACACAGTTGCAGACTGAATTTAGTCTAAGAGTCGTGAGAATGGTCTCTGATTTACTCATTGTTTCTTGCTGGTGAGAAAACGAAATTTAGAAAATTGGATGCCATGAGTGAATGTCATCAATGACGCTGAAACACACGTTTCCGCTTTCTCAGCCTGCTATCGCGTGTGCCACCGTGACGGGCAGAACTTGCTCTCGGTCCTGAGATGAAGTTATAGAATCTTAGGTCTGGAGCATAATGTGTGTGTGTGTGCATTCAGTCACGTCTGCCTCGTTGCGACGTCAAGGACTGCAGACCTCCAGGATCGAACCCAAGTCTCTTGCGTCTCCTGCACTGGCAGGTGGATTCTTTACCGCTCGTCTTCCCCAGTGGCTCAGTGGTAAAGAACCCACCCAGTGGTAATGCAGTAGACCGTGAGTTCCATCCCTGGGTTGGGAAGATCCCCTGGAGGAGGGCATGGAAACCTACTCCAGTATTCTTGCCTGGGAAATCCCATGGACAGAGGAGCCGGGTGGGCTACAGTCCAGGGAGTTGCAAAGAGTCAGACATGATGAGCAACTTCACTCACTCAAGATCACAAGGAGGGTGAAGAGAGCAGAAGCTGGTGTGATGCTGATGCTACCACATGCTTTTCTAGGAAACTGGGTCTTCTGATTTACTGAGACTTTCTGGACCTTGTGTAAAGCCTTGGTATTTAGAAAAATTGCAGAAGCCTGAAAGTCCTTAGATATTGAGCAAAATATTTTCAAGTTAGTTCTACTTAAGAAGTCATGAAAGTTTAAGGGAACAGCTTTTTATTGCAATTAATAAAACATTAAATATTAACTAATAAAATGATATACCTCGCTCAAATTAGATTTTTCTTTAATATATTGTCCTTTAACAAGATATCTGGAAATAGGTAGTAGTTGACAGCTGTTCAGTATCTCAACAATATCAGGGCTGGTGCCTCTGATAACCTTGGTCTTTCCCTTGTGGGGCCTGCTGGGCAGGCATTGCAGCTCCAGATTATCAAGGAGACATTTGATTGGTAAAGGACGGTGCCTTTCTAGCTTTTCCTGTCTTTTCATCAGGGCAATAAAAGCTTTCCAGGAAACCCTAATAACATTTGCTAACTTCTACCTCTTTGGCCTTAACCATACACATCTCCACCTCTAGTCAGAAAGGAGTCTGGAAAGTCTATTTGCCTCTGTTAGAGGCTGCAAGTTGGTGCTAAGTGCTAAGTCACTTTAGTCACGTCTGACTCTTTGAGACCTCATGGACTGTAGCCCACCAGGCTCCTCTCTCCATGGGATTCTCTAGGCAAGAATACTGGAGTGGGTTGCCATGCCCTCCTCCAGTGGATTTTCCTGACCCAGGGATCAAACCCCCATCTCTTACATCTGCATCAGCAGGTGGGTTCTTTTACCACTAGTGCCACCTGAGAAATTGATACGAGGCTTGAAAATAGGTGTGAGGTAAACCATTATCTTCCTCAGGAAAGAGCACCAGTAATTCAAGAACATTTACAATCAAGTTTGAAACAAGGAAGGTTTGGAGATTCACTCTGCACTATGACCCAAATGCTCTTCTTCTGTAAGGATTCTGAGTAATTAAACTTGGTCCTTCGGACTGTGTACTCCATGCTATCAAGAGATCTGCTAGATCATCTTCGGCTCTGCCATCTTGAGCTGCTTCCACCCTTCACTGAAATGTATCCCTTCTAATTCGCTTGGAGATGGTTATTGGATTCACAAAAGGGAGAGTTATGAAGCACAACAGGAACACTGGGGGAAAGGTGCTGTGATCCTGCTCAGATTCTATTAGAGCAGAAAACATGCTGGATATCGAGGGGAAATTTATGTAATGTATGCCAGCATTGTTCAAGGCAGAGCATCAAGTTTTATGCAGGCAGAGGCAGTGGAGGTGTGCAGTGTGAGAACTCCACTACACGCACCGAGAGAAACAATAAAACTGAATGGGCATTGGGCAGAAAATAAACCCTGGGTTTTATGGGAAGCGTTTACAATCTCCATTCTATACCAAGACTTCATAGTCTATCTTAGAAAGAAAGAGAGTCTTTTAAAAAGCTTATAAGAAATCTTTTCTGTTGTTTCTTTAGATGGATTCTAAGTGACTAAGTACCTAGCTCCTTTAAGAACCAGGGCTGTGTGATTTAAGCAAAGGGGGTTATACTGGATCAATGAATGGGAAAAAATGCAAGAGAGATAGAGTAGCATTATGTTCCCCTCCTTAGGAGGAAGTTCAGAGTGAGACTCAGAAGACTAGGATTTCCAGCTGAACGCAGGTGGGATTGAAGTGGAAGAACTAAACGCAAGTAGGGAATTGATTCCTAGGAGGCTCAAGGAAGTTGTAAATAGGTATTAGTACCTGCAGCTGCCAGAGGGAGCTCTAATCTCAGGGGAGCTGGCAGAACTGAGGATTTCTTTTGAGAGTCCTCCCAGAAAGTGGTGAACTTGCTGCTGGGCTGATATAAGGTTTCAGAATTTTGATCTCTGCTTGTTCACACGTTGCTTTTCTTCACACCAGTGTTGTTTCTGTGAACTCCTTCAGGGAGTGTATCTGGAGTTTCAGTTGGAGTTTAAGTGGATGCATTAGGACATCAGAGGCACGTGTTGAGGTAGATATAATCAAATATTAAAATAAATTAAAACCTATATGTAACACATGTATCATTACTTCTTTACAACAGTGATAATAACAACTTGCCCTTGTGTGAATGTGTATTTCTAACCTTTGAGAGAACTAGTCCACCCATCAATTCAGTTCAATCAATTAAAAATCAGAGATGCCCTGATCAACCTGAGTCTTATGAAGAGTATTAGATTACATCACTGATCAGAAATGCCTGACAGTATAATAGCTCTCAGTGTGGCATATATGGAACAATGTAGTTTTTTTTTTTTTTTTTTAACTTTTCACTAGACCGGTAACTCTCTTTTTAAAAAAATAATTTTTCATTAGGAGAATTTTTTTTTTAATGACATCTTAAATTGCAAGGGTGTCCATTAAACATCACAATTAAACATACCAGAGTAGAAGTCATGTTGTCAAAATGCCCACTTAACACCCCCCCAATCATCTCAAATCCACCTTTTGCTGAACTTCTATGAATTTAACCCTATTTTTTTTTCTTTTTTTAAACAAGAGAAAGTAGACAGATTCATGTTGGTAAATGCTAACAGTCCATATTCACATAGAGTCTTAGAGCCCAATATACAACAGAGATCAAATGAAACCCTGAATTAGCCTTTTGACTAAAAATAAAATTAATCTTATTATATATTATATTCATAAGTAAAATGTCTCTAACAATAAAAGAAACTATGTCCTTAACAGTTCTCTAAGTAGACAAATGAATAACTCATTTAATCCTCACAACACTTTCTATGGTGGATAATATTATTATGTATATATTACAGATGAGGAATATGCAAAGCAGAGATTATATATGTTGCTCAGTTCAGTTCAGTTCAGTTCAGTCGCTCAGTCATGTCCGACTCTTTGCGACCCCATGAATCACAGCACGCCAGGCCTCCCTGTCTATCACCAACTCCTGGAGTTCACTCAAACTCACGTCCATCAAGTTGGTGATGCCATCCAGCCATCTCATCCTCTGTTGTCCCCTTCTCCTCCTGCCCCCAATCCCTCCCAGCATCAGAGTCTTTCCCAAGGAGTCAACTCTTCTCATGAGGTGGCCAAAGTACTGGAGTTTCAGCTTTAGCATCATTCCTTCCAAAGAACACCCAGGACTGATTTCCCTTAAAATGGACTGGTTGGATCTCCTTGCAGTCCAAGGGACTCTCAAGAGTCTTCTCCAACACCACAGTTCAAAAGCATCAATTCTTTGGTGCTCAGCTTTCTTTACAGTCCAACTCTCACATCCATACATGACCACTGGAAAAACCATAGCCTTGACTACATGGACCTTTGTTGGCAAAGTAATGTCTCTGCTTTTGAATATGCTCTCTAGGTTGGTCATAACTTTCCTTCCCAGGAGTAAGCGTCTTTTAATTTCATGGCTGCAATCACCATCTGCAGTGATTTCGGAGCACAGAAAAAGAAAGTCTGACACTGTTTCCACTGTTTCCCCATCTATTTCCAATGAAGTGATGGGACCAGATGCCATGATCTTCGTTTTCTGAATGTTGAGCTTTAAGCCAACTTTTTCACTCTCCTCTTTCACTTTCATCAAGAGGCTTTTTAGTTCCTCTTCACTTTCTGCCATAAGGGTGGTGTCATCTGCATGTCTGAGGTTATTGATATTTCTCCCAGCAATCTTGATTCCAGCTTGTTCAGGTTTACATAAATTGTAAATTCTAGAGGTGAGTTGAAATCCAGGCTTTGTGGCTCCAGATTTTATGCCACTATTCTCTGCCACAACCATTACATCAGCATATTCCAACAGACCATTATGAGGAAGGAATTAAAGGAATTTTAAGGAATTAAAATTTCTTTATGTGTAACTTTCAAATTGTTCTACCTGTTCTAAACCCACCTCTGCCAACAGATGAATATAAGCAAGAACAACATGGAATCAACATGTGTCTTGAAGTTGTTTTTAAGTAGTGTTAATAAGAATACCTATAATTAATTGAGGGTCTAGCATGCAATATGTACTATACTTCTTTATCATATTTTATTTAATCCTCAGTATATATCTCCTACTATTTACCTGCATTATGCACATGAGAAGAATAGGGACAGATAAACTATTCACTCTGAGTCATGTGGCTTATAATTTGTGGACAAGGAATTTAAATCTTAACCACAATCAATGCATTAAACAGAGCTGAATGTCTTTACCTGCATTGTTAGATTTAACACTGAATCCTTTATAAAATAAATATAACAATTCTTTTAACAGAAAAATGCCATGAAACATTAGGTAAAAGAAAGAAGAAAAATAAATTTTAGAGGAGCCTATAAACCCATTAAGCCAATAGGAAAGATTTTGTATGTAGCTTTACTGTGTTTCCCTCCATTTTTTACTGGGGGAGGAGGATCCCCAAGTTTATAAATGCATTAAAAATAATAGTGTCAAATGGCTTTGATTTGACATTTTTGTTAAAAAATATGTTTTTGAACTCCATCTCATGATCTTTTCTTAGCTTCTACTCAAGGGACTAAGTGTTACTAATCTTGTTATTAATAAAATGTCCAAGAATTTAAATGACCAGCAGTTAACTGTGGGTGTTACTCTCAACCTGTTCAAGTTCAGACTCTCTTCTTGTCTTGTTTTCACAGCCCTGAGCAGAGCCGACCCCTTTGAACCTGACTTATGTATGTTTGGTCTTGTCATTCCTGCAGCTGGATTAGGAAGCTAGACAAGAGTTAGCTCTGATAGAACTTAAGAGTCTTACAATCAGTAAGGAGGATGTAGAAAGCCTCATGCAGATCTTAAGCTTGGGCTGCCTATCCCAAGACGTCTTTATCCAGAGAACTCTTCAGCAGGAGTAGAGAGTGTTCATTCAACTATTAAGAAATAAGGTGTTTTCATCGTCCTTTAGCTTATTTCTTGTGTTTAGTTCTCACTTTAGATTCCCACTGAGAGGAGTTCCTCTGATAATGATACCAAATTTCTAACAACTTCAAAAGTGAATATTAAGAAAGGGCTTTATTCTATCATCCATACATCCAATGAGTCTATCAGTGGTGTTCAATTTTGCATCACGGGGTCATGCTGTAAAAGCTTCAAGGGTGAAAGCTAAGATACATATGAAACAATGGAAACTTTCTCTATGCCTGCAACTTCCAAACTTGTTAAGGCAGAGTATTTTGAAGGACTAGAAATCTTTTCTAAGTTTTTTTTTTTTGGCAAATTTCAGTTAGTTTAAATGTAGAATCTTTACAGAAGGGGATGAACCATCTCATTAGGGAATGGATTTACATTTTGCAATAAATATATGAGTCAAATCGACATGTTGTATACCTTAAACTTGCACAATGTTTTATGTCAATTATATCTCAATAAAGAGTGGGGGGCTCATCACCAAATCCCCAAACATAAAAAAAAGGAAAAAAGAAAGTTTCTAGAAACCTGTAATAGAGTTACAGACCAAGAGAGGTAGCTGAGTCATGGATGTCAGAAACCTTGCTCTACTGTGTTAATGATCTGAGAATAGGATAAATATCTACCCAGAGGAGTATCTCAGCAGATGCAACAAATCTATTCTGGGGTGAATGGTACCTAGGAATTCTCTTTGTGAAGACAAGTATGACTCACCAACACCTGTCAGAAAGAATTTGCTTTCTTCTTCTTCTTCTTCTTTTTTTTTTTTTTTTTTTTTGCCTTTTTCTTTCTAGCCTCCATATGGCAATTCCCTCTAACTCTCCCAATTTTTTGCAAACCAGGTAGTTCGAGAAGTGCTTAAATCTGTCTTGACCAAACATTATTTCTCCCTTCATCTGACTGAAAAGAGTCTCAGAAATCTCCATATTTCACACTTCACTGGAGAACTGTTTGTGGCCCTTTTTAAAATGCAAACAGACTCCCAAGTGGAAAACTTATAAAACCATCATTATTCATTCACACCTTGGTGTGAATTAGCTCATCAGAGCCATTACCTAGCAACACTAGGATAGCCTGGTGATTTATGATCTGAGATGAAGGAGAATTTTGTATTGATTAATGGTAATGGCCTGGAGAATGGAAGAATGTTGAGAAGGGCATTGAACCCCTCAGAGAACAAGGACAAAGCTAAGGAAAGATTTCACAACAGTGACTAAGGGCTCTGAAGCCACTCTATCTGGACGTGCATTTTGGTTTCACTGTTTACCTTATGTGACCGCTCTGTGCAATGAAGTTTTTATTGTTGCTATTTAATGGTCATTAACACTGTTATTTTAATATTATGTAAGCAATTTCCAAAATAAAATTCAACTCACATAATTCAGGAAAGGGAATTAAGCTTCTTGAATAGAGGTTTTTCAGATGGCCAGGCCCCAGGACAGCAATGTCAAGGAAAGATGATCAGGCTTAGATTTAGTAACTTTATTCAAGATACCAAATTTCTGAATTTCAAATTCTTCATCTGTAGTTTAGGATTAATGCTTCCTTTTCCAAAAGGTTAGAAAGGAAACATTGCCTTCCATTCCGGTAAACAACAAATGTTGCCCCTCATCAAGCCATCAGCCACTGCAGCACCTCAAAGGTACACCCTGAGAGGAATTCCGGGTGGAGAAAAACAGGAAACATTCTGCTCTGGGAACTGGGCTTAGACAGCTACGATATCCTTAGCATATTATTCCTTAGCATATCTAAGGAATAATTTCAATGAACCCAGACTCTTGCATCTTCCCATATATAGTAAAACACTAAAATCGTTAACTTGGGACGTCTGTTTTTTGTGGTTAGGAATAATCTTTAGATAGTCAACTACACTTTTTTCAGTGAAATCTCCTAAAATATCCTGGCTTTTCCCTTACCTTTCTGGAGCAATTTCTCAGAGCTATATGAAAGGTTATCTTCCTGAGTATAGTCCTCAGTAACCTCCTCAAATAAAACTTAACACCCAACTTTTAGGTTGTGTGTTTCCCTTTAGTTGACAAAAGCATGGCTGTGAAGATTTTATGTATTAGCTTATGTGGACATTTGTATAAAACTAAAAAGACTATGTGTGCATGCTCTTTAATAATTTTGCAGAAAAAAAACCACTAAAATAAATTTGTTGACGTGTATTTGTGTTTTTGAGGCTTAGTAGTTAATCAGATTTGAAAAATTATACAAACAAAACACTTTACAATTCTCTCCTATCTTCACCCCAAATCATTTTTAATAGGTTGACAGGTAACTTGAGACAGAATAACTTAAAAGTCTCTGTAAATATGCCTTTCCTTTTGTTCCTCCTATTGATCCGCTAATTGTTTCAGGATGACTCTGTCTTAAGTTTCTTTTGGTGCATGCTTAATACTTGCGTCACACACTACACTTCTCTCTGACCTACAAAAATTCAATAATTTGAATTCTCTGGGACTTCCCTGGTGGTCCAGTGGTTAAGATTTACCTTCCAATGCAGGGGTATGGGTTCCATCCCTGATAGAGGAACTGAGATCCCACATGCCTCAAGATCAAAAAACCAAGACATAAAACAGAAACAATATTTTAACAAATTCAATAAAAGACTTTAAAAAGGATCCCAAAAAAAGAAAAAAGAAAGAAAAGGAATTTCTTTTTTCTTTTTTTCTAAAAATGTCTAAACTTCTAAAAAAGAAAAAAAAATTTTTAAAAAAGATTTAAGTCCTTCATTAAAAAAATAAAAGATTCTGAATTTCTCAAGTTTTGATTCCAGAAAGTCTGTGATTGTTGCAAAGTGTCCTAGGTCATAACTTCATCTGGATATCTTAAAGCACATGATACTCCAGTAGTTCAGGTCAGTTCCGTCGCTCAGTCGTGTCCGACTCTTTGCGACCCCATGAATCGCAGCACGCCAGGCCTCCCTGTCCATCACCAACTCCCGGAGTTCACTCAGACTCACGTCCATCGAGTCCGTGATGCCATCCAGCCATCTCATCCTCTGTCGTCCCCTTCTCCTCCTGCCCCCAATCCCTCCCAGCATCAGAGTCTTTTCCAATAAGTCAGCTCTTCACATGAGGTGGCCAAAGTACTGGAGTTTCAGCTTTAGCATCATTCCTTCCAAAGAAATCCCAGAGCTGATATCCTTCAGAATGGACTGGTTGGATCTCCTTGCAGTCCAAGGGACTCTCAAGAGTCTTCTCCAACACCACAGTTCAAAAGCATCAATTCTTTGTAGTAACAGAGGTTAAAAAAAAAAAAAAAGGCAAAACAAAAGCTAAAAAAAAATCTTTCCTCCTGTTAACTCTGGAAATTGAGAGGGCTCTGTCATTTACATGACCCTGGGTCAAAAAGGTAAACTTAGATGTACTTGAGAAGTCACATCATTCTCTTCTATCAAGAACATTAACTTCAGGAGAATACTACTACTCAGTTAATACAGTCTGCTTTGCTTCGACTTTTTCAAGGTTATCTTACAGTTTTCCAGTGACTCTAGGACAGAGATTTTAAACAAGGAGCCTGTTTAATCACAACCCCTTAATATGATTAACCCCTTAATCATAAGGGGAAAAATTACATTTATTTTTACTACCCTGGAATTGAAATGTAGCATTACCTTCATTTATTAGATGTAGAAAATGTAGAAAGCAAGTTACATTAATAATAGCAGTGATTGTGCATTAATAGTAACTTTAATAGGATCACAGATATTTTCATGTCATATTACAGTTATTGCAGATATTTTAAAATATTATTTGCACTTATGTATTCTTGACAATTATGGTGGTTATTAGTTCCATTCTATAGCTTTTATTTCATACATTAATAAAAAGTAATATACTACTATGATTACAAACTGATTTTTAAATATTTAGATAACTGGCTCAATATCATTAACTGCCTTTGAAATTCTGTATTTTCATGGATTTTAAAATATTGTTATGTAGAGGAACCCATGGGCTTTACCAAATTGCCAAAGGTGTCCATGAAATTAAAAGGAAAAACAAAATGTTAAAAACTCTTACCCTAGAGAAAAGAGTCCCAGATGGCAAAATACTTTCTATAATCTTTTTACAATACATATTAACATAATACAATTGTTATAAAAGTGAATACACTAGGATAGCAAAATAAAGGCAAAGTAACAAAGAAGACAAATTGTCTTATCCCGTATTATGTCCACGCATGTGTGCGTGTTCAGTCGTGTCTGATTCTTGGCAATCTCAGGGACTGTAACCCAACATTCTGTCCATGGGATTATCCAGGCAAGAATACTGGAATGGGTTGCCATTTCCGCCTTCAGGGAATCTTCCTGACCCAGAGATTGAACCTACATCTCCTAGTCTCCTGCATTGGCAGGCAGACTCTTTACCACTGTGCCACCTGGGAAGACCATATTATGTCCACATAGATGATCAAAGTGTAACTAGTGTCCAGGAATATCGCACTATGCTGTCTTTGGAATTATTAGGGACTAGGAAGAGTCTGAGATTTCACCTTATTTGCAAGCGAATAAGTTAGCCTGACACAATTTCACAGATGATAACAGAAAATGTGAAACTCCTGGGTCAAAGTAAAGGGTTTTATTATTCAATGCACAGCAAGCATTATGAGCTTTAGTTTCTATTAACATCAGTCCCTCTTGGCACTTCAGTCTCACAAAGCTGATGAGAGCAGCCCAGTCAGATGCTTTATCCACAGTAGCTCTGACTCATCCTAGCTAAGGAATCTCAAGTTTAGAAAACCCTAATATTTATCATTGGCTACAAGCAAACCTGCCCAGTCTTTAACTGGAGACATCATCTTCATTATATCAAAAAAAAGAAAAAAGAAAACTGTCCTCTCCCCCAGAGGGAGACATTATCTCTATTTGTTAATTATAAAACTTCTCTGAAAAGATATGACCAAAAGCTGTCAGTGCTTCTGCTCACAAGATATGCAAAAACATGAACTCCTTGGATATGTGTCTCCAAAGAGGAACTTACCCCTCCAAGAGTGCCATTTCCTTAATGATGAATAATGTATGTTGTACTACCTAAGGCATGAGTTAAATATACTTATTTAATAAGTTAAATATATATTTAATAAATTATGCATATTCCTCTAGTGACTTTTATACATGATAAAAGAATCACCGCTCAAGAAAAAAATGTCACAAATATAAAGCAACCTTTGAAATATTACTGTCTGCGTAAAACTATTGAGTCCTCATAGACTTGAATACTGTCTTTTGAAGGTCTCATCACCAGAAAAGGGAAGGAAACCATAACTGGGAAACCCTAGTAAAGCCTGGAAATGGTGAAGTCTAAGGACTGAAATGTACAGAATGCTGCCTAAGCAGAAAAATATTTAAATAAGAAATTAATGACAAAATCATAAGTAAATAATATATATCTGAAAAATAAGGAATTCACATTGGAATAATTCAAATATCAATAAAGAAATCACAATGGAAACCAATAAAACCTTTCAAAGTGAACGTGCAATGAAATCATAACAATTCAAAGTTTACAGCTAAAGTGGTGTAATCTCCCCTCATAGCTCAGCGGGTAAAGAATCTGCCTGAAAGGCAGGAGACTCAGGTTTGATTCCTGGAGGAGGAAATGACAACACAGTCCAGTATTCTTGCCTGGAGAATGCCATGGACAGAGAAGCCTGGTGGGCTACAGTCTATGGGGCTGCAAGGGTCAGATACGTGGTAGCGACTAAACCACCACCAGAGCAAAGATTATTAACAACCTCATATACCACAGCGGATAAACTCCTCATACAATTTTAGGAAAGAAAAGCCAGACACAGACAATAAAATACTGTATTTTATTTTATTTTTTTTAAATTTCCATTTCTTTTTTTTTTCTAATTTTATTGTATTTTTTTACTTTACAATACTGTATTGGTTTTGCCATACATCAACATGAATCCGCCATAGGTGTACGTAAGTTCCCACTCCTGAACCCCCCTCCCACCTCCCTCCCCATACCATCCCTCTGGGTTATCCCAGTGCTGGTCTTTTGAAAACATGCAGAACTAATCTGTGGTGATGAAACCAAAGTGGTGGTTATGCTGGCGGCAGTGCTGAGCAGGAGGAGCCACAGAGGAGGAGCCCAGGACGTCTGAAGTAGTTCATGTCTTGCTCTCACTGGCGGTCTTCTAACTGCCCTTGTGAAAATGTATTAAACTGTCTATCCATAATTTGCACACTTTTCTGTGTGTATGCTCCTTGCTGTTGTTGTTTAATTACTAAATTGTGTCCAAGTCTTTGCAACCCCATGGACTGTAGCCCTCCAGGCTCCTCTGTCCATGGGATTTCCCAGGCAAGAATACTGGAGTGGGGTGCCATTCCCTTCTCCAGGGGATCTTCCTGACCCAGGGATTGAACCTGAGTCTCTTGCACTGGCAGGGAGATTCTTTACCACTGAGACACCAGGGAAGCTCACATACATCAATACAAAATTTTACTTAAAATATTTGAGTAATGCATGTAAAATGCTTGTGAAAACCAAGAAGTATGATAGAAAGAAGTGATATCACTAACACCAGCTAGAAGAATATGTCAACTGCTATCATATGCCCTTGACTGCTGTTTCGGTACAGCTTAACAAAACAAGAATATGTGTACTTAGTCACTCAGTTATGTCCGACTTTCTGTGTCCCGGTCAACTGTAGCCTGCTGGCTCCTCTGTCCATGGGATTCTCCAGGCCAGAATACTGGAGTGGGTTGCCACGCCCTCCTCCAAGAGATCTTTCCAACCCAGGGATCAAACCCAGATCTCCTGCATTGCAGGTGGATTCTTTACCATCTGAGCCACCAGGGAAGCAACTGTGTGTGGGGGGTGCAGTCCCATAAGTTATAGGGCTATTGAGATCCTATTGAATCAACATTCAGTTTATCCACAGCTTTAAAAAAATTGTAACAAAAAATTTGCTTAGCACAGAGGATGAACTTAATATTTATTGGAACTATATGGTCAATGTAGGGGCTTCCCTGGTGGCTCAGATGGTAAAGGGCCTGCCTGCAATGCGGGAGACCTGGGTTTGATTCCTGGGTCAGGAAGATACCCTGGAGAAGGAAATGGCAATCCACTCCAGCACTCTTGCCTGGAAAATCCCATGGGTCCATGGGGTCGCAAACAGTCGGACACGATTGATCAACTTCACTCTCACTTTCATATGGTCAATGTGAACACACTGTGCACAGGTTCTTGTGCATAATCAGACAGGTTTCTAAGTTGGCTCATCCTCGCTTCAAGTCTTAATTTGCTGTGTGTCTTTATCAACATTTCATTCTCCATCTATGGGCTGTTAAAATAACTGAACTCAAAAAGTATTGGTGATTGAAACATTCTTGACCAGTTTGGTGGCTGGCCTTAGCTCCAACATCCATCACTATCAATTTTTTACTCATCAATCAGATTTCAATTTAAAGTTATTTTTCAGGAAGTGCTCTGGCAGTCCACTGGTTCAGACTTCACTTTCCAATCAACGCAGGGGGTTCAGGTTCAATCCTAACCAGGGAGCTATGATCCTATATACCTCACAGTCAAAAAACAAAAAACAAAAAAACCCTAAAACAGAAGCAATATCATAACAAAATCAATAAAGACTTTAAAAATATTTCACATCAAAAAAAGAAAGTCTTAAAAATAAAAAAAAATAAATGAAGTAGTTTTTCTCCAGGAAGTTTTTTCCCTTCTAGATTAGGTCCTCTACTCAAAAAAAAAAAAAAAAAAAGTTGTACTTCTACCACTGCTATTAAGTATTAATTGTGTATTTGTTTATTACTTACTACCACTGTTATTAAATATTAATTGTGCATTTGTTTATTATTATAATTCTTGCCAGACTAGATCAATAAAGTCAGGACTCTTTGCTTTGTTTATTGTTGAATTGTTAATGCCTGGATCAATGCCTGACATTTATTGAAAAAAAAAATCCAATAATGTGTGAAAGAAGAAATGAATGGACTTACCAGGTTCATAGATTCCTGGATTTCTTCCCTTACCTGCCCAATTGAAAATCTAAGTCTTGACATTTCCAGAAACTGAAATGAGTTTTGGGCTCCTTCGTTCTCAATGTATTGATCCACTTAGATACATTTTCCCATGACTGAGTGACTAACGCTTTCACTTTCTTTCCCAATTCAAACTCTGAAAGCAAATCTGTTTTCTAACCATTGACCCACTATCCATATGTCAGTAGCTTCCTTAATTTCCAAGGCAAATTATTTTTTTCGAAGCCCTTAGTAGTGGCACTTTATACCAGATAATTCTTGGTTATGGGTAGTTTGACATGTGTGTGTGCTAAGTCGCCTGAATCATGTCTGACTCTTTGTGACCCTACGGGCTGTAGCCCGCCAGACTTCTGTGCATGGAATTCTCCAGGTAAAAATACTGGATGGGTTGCCATGCCCGCCTCCACAGGATCTTCCTGACCCAGGGATTGAACCCAAATCTCTCTTTTTATAAAATTAATTGATTCTACTTGGAGGTTAATTGCTTTACAGTATTGTGGTGGTTTGTGCAATGCATCGACATGAGTCAGCCATGGGTACACACGTGCCTCCCGAGCCCCCTGCCACCTTCCTCCCCACCCCACCACTCTGGGTAGTCCCAGAACACCAGCTCTGAGTGCCCTGCGTCATGCGTTGACCTTGCACTGGGCATCTATTTCACATATAGTAATATACATGTGCCAATGCTTTTCTCTCAAATCATCCCACCCTCGACTTTTTCCACAGAGTCCAAAAGTCTATCTGTGGCTCTTTTGTTGCCTTGCATATAAGATCGTTGTTAATTCCATATATATGCATGCTTTCTAAATTCCATATGTGTTCATATACAATATTGGTGTTTCTCTTTCTGATTTACTTCACTCTGTATAATGGGCTCCAGTTTCATCCACCTCATTAGAACTGACTCAAATGTGTTCCTTTATATAGCTGAGTAATATCCCATTGTATATATGTACCACAACTTCCTTATCCATTTGTCTGCTGATGGACATCCACGTTGCTTACATGTCCTAGCTATCATAGACAGTGCTGCAGTGAACAGTGGGATACATGTGTCTCTTTCAGTTCTGGTTTCCTTGGTGTGTATGCTCAGCAGTAGGATTGCTGGGCCACATGGCAGTTCTACTTCCAGCTTTTTAAGGAATCTCCACACTGTTCTCCATGAACCCACATCTCTTAAGTCTCCTACATTGACAGGCAGGTTCTTTACCACTGTGCAAGCTTCACAAGCTCCAGCTTGTCATTAGTTCTATAGAATGTTTGACAGAATTCCTGACTGTATTTTCTCTCTAGCTGTGCCAACACAAAATGCCTCCAGTATCGCCAAATGTTCCATGGGGGTCGAAACTGCCTCCTTGAGAATCCCTGCTGGAAGGGAGGTTTCACCTTAAAACAATGACATGAAATGAACTTTTGTCACAATCCTAAAACTCCTTTTTAATTTTTTAAAATATTATTAGTTTGCCTGTGTTGGGTCTCAGTTGCAATAAGAAGAATCTTTAGTTGGGACATTTGAACTCATAGGTGTAGCACAGGGATCTAGCTCCCTGACAAGGGGTCAAACCCAGCCCACCTGCATCAGAACAGAGCCTTACCCACTGGACCACCAGGGAAGGCCCGCACCATGCTCAAAGTCTAAATATGGCGGTGGAGCAGAAAGCTGCTGGCTAGGCCACACTGTTTCCTCTGGTTGGATTTATCTGCCTGGCTAAGGTTCCCCATTCCTGGCCTTGTAAATAACATAAACATGAATTAGTTGGGAATAAACTGCCATTTGAGGGCATGATGTGTGCTCCAGAGAGTTTGGAAGTGGTGGTATTATGCACAATATTGTATTTTCCTGAAATGCCTTTATTTTTTTGGGGAAAAAAAAAGTCTAAGTACTAGGATAATCCTTTCTCCACCCCCACATTGATACTCTATTTGATACATCCCTTGAAAGACTCAACAGTGTCCCCAGGCTAGTAAGCCATAAGAAGTAGAAAAATAACCAAGAGATTTAAGTCTTTTATTTTACTTTATTTTTGACCCAAATTGCCTCTGTGTGAGTGTGAATACCTACACACTACAAAAGGAAATAACGTTAGGAGACTAAAAGAAAATTTCCATTTTCCGAAATTATCACAGTGTAAAAAAAGCTTGAATTGCCATGGAAACAGCCTAGTCACATCCTACTGAATGGTTATTTTCCAAAGGAGTCCTTGAGACATCTTTTGTTTCTTTAAAATTGAGTGGAGATGGGTCATGTGCAACAGGGAAGTAGGGGATGTGGGATTTCCCATCATTGCCATTCAGGGAGCTGGCATCCAATGAGAGGGATGTATTCAGTTACTTCTTCTGGAAGAAGTGTTTACCCCAGAATAATCTGAATAGGTGTTTTCCAGTGGAGAATGGTAAAAAGGTAGAAAAGTGGAAAATGTGATTAAAAGTGAAGAGATTTTATTTAAACAAATATCGCATCATTGCAGTCATTCATTGTGCATGAGTAACAGAGGTAATCAAGAGTCTGAAGACCGGAGACTTTAGCCAGTCTGAATAGCGTTTTTAATTCAGGTTTGCACATCCATGTGCTGTGAGTCTGGTGGCTCTCCATAGCCTCATCTGAGCCTAAGCCTAGATCAGCTCCATTTGGGTCACGGCGATGAGCCTTCCAACCTAGATTTCCTGCGTCTAGACCCATCATGCTTCAGTTCTTTCTCTAATGAGGTCAGGACAGCCTTTTAAACATGTAACTGGGATCACATCTTTACCCAGGTTAAGCTCATTCATCGATTTCTCCCTGTCCTCAGGATAAAGTCCACATGTCCTGATCCAGTTTACAACCTGTTCAGCTTCAGCCTGATTGCTTCTCTGTAATTGGTAGCATGGCTAAACTTTCTTTCTTTCTTTTTTTCTTAAACTCGTCTTTCTCACTTTTTACTCTGTATTCATTCCACTATGGGCTTCCCAGGTGGTGCTAGAGGTAAAGAACCCGCCTGCCAGTGCTGATAGATATAAGAGACAAAGCTTCGATCCCTGGGTCAGGAAAATCTCCTGGAGGAGGGCATGGCAACCCACTCCAGTATTCTTGCCTGGAGAATCCCATGGATGGAGGAGCCTGGAAGTCTTCAGTCCACAGGGTTGCACAGAATCAGACAGGACTGAAGAGACTTAGTATGCATGCCTACACATTCCACTAGGCTCTTATACTGAAAAGACATGCATTTTTCAGCCCTCCCTCCCACACCCCTTCTATGGTGAATTCCAAAACCATTATTCTGTTCATCCTGATCTGTCATTTATTCCAGGGGACACATACTGTAACCAATCTCACTTCCTCCAAAACTCTCAGCTGTCCATGTGCCAGACAGAATTAAGCTAGGTCTTCTCTGTGCTTTCACGATCTCCAGATACTCAAGCTGCCTAATATGAATTTATATGTTTACTTGCCCATCTTCCCACTAAGAGTCCTTGAGAGGGGAAGCTATGTTTTACTCACCGCTTTGTCTTCAGTTTCTGGTGTCTTGGTACCAAATTGATGATCAGAAATCATTTATTAAGTGGACAAATGAGTAACTCAATGAGTAAACATAAACATGAATAAGTCAATGAATGTATGAATGGGTCAAAAAGCTCCAAGCATCTTAGTCTACTCATGGGCAAAGTTCTATATTCTTTTTCTCACTACTACTGAGATACTTGTATAATTTGTTCCTATATGTAAATATCGCCACTTATATTAAATTCCTCGCTTACTTTCGTTCCTACTCCCTCCAACTTTCCCTGGCTTTCATCTTCTCTCCCTTTTTTTCCTCCTTCATTCTTTTCAGTTTATAAATGAAGAACTAGATGCTCAGTGGCATTGTGTGACCTACACGTAATCACATATCTATTAATTAAGTGGTGGAGTCCACCACAGAGCAGGGCTGTCCTGGGTCTAGTGTGTTGCTCTACCCTGCAAGATGCCCTTTAATTTCCACTCTAATCTGTGTTGTTCTCGAATATATCACTTTTGTTTTCCTCTCTGTCCCAAGCTTTGAATTAAGACATTTTTCTGTTTCTCTGATGGGTTACAGCATCTTGCTATTCACTCTATCTTTTTGCTGTTTCCAAAACTTCAGGTTTTGATTCAGGATGCTTTTCTCTCTAAATCCTTGAAAACTATCCAGCATAATGGAAACGAATTGACCTGGGAAACAGGGAGCCTAGGTTCTGCCTCTCATTAGCTGTGTAGCCCTTGCGACCACTCTGATCCAAGCTATCCTAGCCCAGTGAAGACGATCAATGATATAACAACCTCCCTGTGGCCCTTAGAGGATTAGGTAGTCTGTGTGAATTCATTTTGTAAACTAAGTAAGTTGCAAGTTTTATTAATTAATATTATTGTGTGTTTTCCCAAGCCTCCTCTGTCTTCATGGATAAGCTACAAATACTGCTAAGCCAAAGTCTCATTTTTGGGGCCCTAGTATTCTTCTTATTTCTACTATTTCTACCTCCCCTGGGTCTTTACTAGGCAGATGAGGCCTTCAAACACAGCTCATTTCAGATTCAGCTGGAGTGTTTTCTCTTGCCAGATAAATCCCAGCATGTTCTTTCTGCACAGTTCTCTAGATCCTGGGTATACCAATTATGAATACCCTAGAGTGACTATGTAAAGACAAGGAAGCTGGCACCATTGATTACCTCCCTGGATAACCCTGTAACCCACATTCAGCTGAACCTGAAGGCTGATTAATTGAAAGGAAGGCTGCAGGTGGTCCTAGGATAAGCCTATTCTTTGGACATGATTGGTGATCCCAGGAAAGAAGAGTCTCTCTTATGGTTTCATCTTATTTGTCTGTCCCCAGAGAAGACCAAGAATTCTTCCAACCCACACTTCTTTCCCTCTGCCTCAGTGAAAGTGTAAACAATCCTTACTAATAAAATGTCTTGAATAGAAATAGAACTTCAAGTGCTATAACATCCATTCTTTTTTTTTTTTTTCTCTTTGACTAAAATAACATGATTTAGGGTGTTAATTTCTAAGATATTGCCCCTGCCCTATTTAACTACGAGACCTGGCTACATTCATACAGCGATTCAGTAATCATCTATACTGGTTATCTTTAAAGGAAAAATAAATCTGGGTTTGCAGCTCAGGTGTATGATTTTAGGCAAGTTATCTGACCCCTCCTAACACTTACTCCTTGTCTATAAAATGGAGGTGTTTGTAACAATACATACATCACAGGATTTTTGCAAAGATTGAGCAGGATATCTCATGACATAATGGTACCTTATCAAAACCTCATATTTAGTAGCATGTGATTTTATAGGGCTTTTATTAGAACTTCATATTTCAAATAAAGGATCTCAGTTGAATTCTTTGAAGTAAGGAGGGTATGAGACAGGATCCCATCCTATTTGCAGAGGAAAGAGATTAAGTGTCTAGATATGTAAAAATTCATTTAGCCCTATACTTTAGATTTGGGCACTTAATTGTATGTAAATTTATTTTAATAAAAGATAAAACTAAAACCAAGAAAACTTTACAATGCATTATATTAGTGAATCATCTCACCAGTGCTTTAGTTTACTCATTGTATAGATGTTAAAATAATCTGAAAGTTGTAAATGGACTTTCTCAAGGTCACTTCACAAATAGCAGAGCCAAGTTCACACCCCAGGTTATCTGATTTTGTCACCATGGTCTTGGCCCACCATGAGTATGGCTAACCTTGGTGATGGGATGATCTTAGTTGACTTGGTGAGGAAGTGTTTCAAATGCCCCTGTTAATAAATTTTATCTTTGCTGTCTCTTATAACATACATGCAGAGTATATCATGAGAAATGCTGGGCTGGATGAAGCACAAGCTGGAATCAAGATTGCAAGGAGAAATATCAATAACCTCAGATATGCAGATGGCACCACCCTTATGACAGAAAGTGAAGAAAGTGAAAGAGGAGAGTGAAAAAGTTGGCTTAAAGCTCAACATTCAGAAAACTAAGCTCATGGCATCTCGTCCCATCACTTCATGGGAAATAGATGGGGAAACAGTGGAAACAGTGTCAGACTTTATTTTGGGGGGCTCCCAAATCACTGCAGATGGTGATTGTAGCCATGAAATTAAAAGTTATGACCAACCTACATAGCATATTCAAAAGCAAGACATTACTTTGTCAACAAAGGTCCATCTAGCCAAGGCTATGGTTTTTCCAGTGGTCATGTATGGATGTGAGAGTTGGACTATAAAGAAAGCTGAGCACCAAAGAATTGATGCTTTTGAACTGTGGTGTTGGAGAAGTCTCTTGAGAATCCCTTGGACTGCAAGGAGATCCAACCAGTCCATCCTAAAGGAGATCAGTCCTGGGTGTTCATTGGAAGGACTGATGTTGAAGCTGAAACTTCAATACTTTGGCCACCTGATGTAAAGAGCTGACTCATTTGGAAAGACCCTGATTCTGGGAAAGATTGAGGGCAGGAGGAGAAGGGGTCGACAGAGGATGAGATGGTTGGATGGCATCACCGACTCCATGGACATGGGTTTGGGTGGATTCTGGGAGTTGATGATGGACAGGGAGGCCTGGAGTGCTTCCGTTCTTGGGGTCACAAAGAGCCAGACATGACTGAGCAAATGAACTGAACTGAACTGAGCTGATTCTTGGTTTTTGATTTAAGAAAAATAATTGAAATAGATAAAATATCTGGATTGGTAATCTATTAACCAACATCATTCTATCATCTGAGTTTGAATCTTGAGAATTACTGACTTAGGTGTGAGTACCTTGTATCGATTCTCAGATAGCATGGATTCTACTCCTAATACTTCCTATAGCTACCTGTGTGATCTTGGGGGAAAATCCTTTTTTTCGCCTTGGATACTGTTTCTTTAGGTTTAGATTTAAAGTTAAATCATGAAGGGAACTCCTTAACCTATTTAGCTTATGTATTATAAGGTTTTTGAAAACCACAAGTCATTCCATGGCTTAGAATGAAGACAGAGATTGTCCTTCAGTTATAAACATAGTTTAATGTTGTTTGATAGAGAATGGAAGGGTATTGATCTAATGAGAATAATAATGAGGACCATTTACTTAAAGATTCCCGTGTGCCTTCTGCTTGATATGTACTATCTTGCTTATGCTTGTCAACTCCCTATTCACAGAAAATAATATCTGATATTATAGAAAGACTATCTGAATATTAGAGATTCTAAATAACATTACCAAAATCAAGTGGTATAGATAGGGTTGGAATCCAGATTTCATTACCACCAAAGCTATATTTTCTGTACCTGGGATTTCTGGGGCCACGGTCTTTTGCTTCATCCAGTCTTCAACAAGATGAAAGAGAAAAAAATTTATAATCTTTCTTTTCTGAAACAATAAAACTTGTTGAGACGAGTCTATTGAAGAAGCTGTGAGTAACACATTGGGAATCTCAAAAGTTACCATGAAAACTGTAGGGACGGGGACATTGACGAAAGACAGGGACCTGAAAGTTCAATAGGTCAAAAATTCGGCAAGAGTCTGTTGGAAAAATGGGGGCATTAAACTGGAGAAGAAACGGCTAAGGAGAAATATGTTGCTTCCTGCAAATATCTCTAGTGGCGCAGTGGGGAAGACGGAGAGCTTGTATTCAGTGTGACGTAGCAGTAGCCCTGGGACCAAAGAGAGCTGATGAATCCGAAGGATCAAGAATGCAAAACGAGACAGACCAGAGTTCCACCCCAGCCCGTATCAGACTGGACCATATGAGGACCTTCTCAAGATTTCCAAGCCTAAATTTCTCCTATGCAGAATGGTGGTAGAAATACTTATCTCACTGTACCATTGTAAGAATTAAAGGACCAACCGAATGTGCAGCCCATAGTAAGGTGCCTGGCGTATAGCAAAAATTAATTAAGTGTAGCTCTTCTTCTCCAGCAATGTGTTTGTTTTGCACCCCAAAATAGTTTTCCCCTCTCGTCCCCTCCCCATCTCCTCTCCTCTTTTCTTCTTGCTTTTTCCTACTTTTCCTTGTATTTTTTCTTATCCTCTTTGTTCTCCCCTCCTTACTCCTCTCTTACTTTTCTTCTTCTATTGGAAATCACCTGCAACCCCCACCGTGAAATAACTATTGACTCAGAAGCACAAAATTGTTAGAGGTTATGGTAAACAGTCGGGTTCAGATTTGAAATAGGCTGTTCCCTATCATAATTGTCACTAAGAGTATTCAAACTCATTTTAAACCTATGTGTCAAATAATGCAGATGAATCATACTTAGATTCTCGACCAAACAAAAACAAAAACAAAAACAAACCAGCCAACATATCTTAAAGAGTAAAACAATTGTTGAGTATTTATTAAGTGCTCAATGAATGGAACTTTAGTTACTAAAATATAGGAAAAAAAAAAAAAGAAGAATTCATTCAATGGATCCATTAGAATTCATTCCCAGCTCCAGAGAACAAATATCAGAAACAAGAGCTAAGATTAAGTTTCAGGGAACTCACTTGTATAAACTTCTCATTCCCTGAGAGTTAATTAAAGAAGATTGTTTTATCCTTCCCCTGAAACTCCCTCTCCATCAATTTTCCCATGTATTATCCCTTATATTAAGTGACTTTGGAGTGGCCTCTTTGCCTCAGAAGAGTTGGCTGGTTTGAGTTTAATGGGAAATTTTCATGTCTTTCATAAACATTTTAGCTGGACTATGATAGAGAGGATTTTGCTAACTTGAAATGTGGGAAGGGGAAATGATAGGAGAAAATGGAGAGATAGTAATGGTTAGATGGTTAGCTAGAGAAAGCAAAAAGGCAAAGATGATGGGAGATAAGGGCTGGGAAGTTTAGTTACAGTCAAATTGTGAAGAGTCTTGATATCAGCAATAGGAAATATGTAGCCAAAGGAATTTTTACTTGAGGGAATGTCATGAGCAAAACACAATATAATGTAAAGGTCACAAGTTGGAGAGACCTGGACTTATATCCTATCTCTAACTTCACTTAAAGTGTAGGTTCTTAAAACATGTTTAAGCTCACATCTCCTTGGGAAGAAAATTTAACATGGTTGAAAGCTTGGGTCCCTGACTCTCCTTACTTGAGTCTGAAGCTTAACTTCATCATTTGCCAACTATGTGATCAGGAGAAGGTTAACATCTTTGAGTCTCAGTTTCTTTTTCTATAAAATAGGCATGAAGACAAAAACAAGAAAACCAGCCTGTATTTCTTAGAGAAGATTAAATAAGGCAGAGAATGTAAAATCTCTGCACAAATGGGAAGCCTGGTGATGCTATGTTAATTTCTTCTCTTATTAAACTGATTATTCTTTGGGGCTTTCCAGGTAGCTCAGATGGTAAGGTGTCTGCCTGTAATGCAGAAGATCCAGGTTCAATCCCTGGGTCGGGAAGATCCCCCAGAGAAGGAAATGGCAACGCACTGCAGTACTCTCGCCTGGAAAATTCCATGGATGGAGGAGCCTGGTAGGCTATAGTCCATGGGGTCGAAAGAGTCAAACAGGACTGAGTGACTTCACTTTCAGTTTATTCTTTGGGGCAGAAGCTTGATTAGAAAGAGGCAAGACTAGAGCTATCTACAGGTATTAAAAGAGATGAAAGCCTAGGTGAAGGCCAGAGCTTTGGGAATGTATAAAACAGAGAATGGCTTTGAGAGGCAGAATGATCAGTACTTATACCTGGTTGCAGAGACAATTTGGGGGAGGAAAGGCCACCAAGAAGGGAGAAGTGTTTATCCTGAATTACTGGTATTGTTAGTGTCTTAAAGACAATGAGGTTGGGAAAAGATAAACGTTTATTACAGTCTTTTAAGTAAATGAAAAAAGAAAAAACTTTGGAAGGATTATACTGTATCTCACTTGATCCAAGTTCAACAGCAAAGCCAGAGGAATAAGGCAGTTTCAGGACAGAAAGAGCTGGTTTTAGTCTCTTATGTCAGTGCTTCACTATAAATATGGCTCAATAAGCCCACTTTTCAAGTTTCTCATGCCCCATTTAGAATTCTTGTGTGTCTTCTTTGAGCCAGATATCCAGTCCTATGAGATGGGGGGAACTCTCAGAGAGAAGCATCTTCTAAAGGTGGTGACATTTCTCATTTTGAATAAGCAGCTCACCACTCTTCATCACTCTTATTCAAGACATAGCATGTTAAGAAGAGCATACCACAGTGCTTAGGAGCATAGATTATCACGCTCCTAAGGCATGAGGAGGAAATGGCAAAGAGGAGAGAAATGGAAAAGAGGTATCTTCAATTTCTCAAGTCCTACAAAACCATGAAAGTCCAGATTCAGTGTCATACGGCCTTAGTTTTCCCCTTTTGACACTTTCCTCATTTATGAGAATCATATGTGCTTGGTCCTCATTTGCAGCAGCATTCACCTCTCGAGGACATCTCAACACTCAGATGTGGGTCTCCAGTAACACTGCAGGGGGATCTTCAAGTGCTCTCACTGAGAGAATCAAAGAGATCTTCTGCACCTCCAGCTCACAGCAGTATCGGTTGTGTCTTACGTATGAGAACAAGCAAGTTAAAGTCACTAGGACAAAGAGAAGAGGCTTATAGACATTCACTTCTTTTTGTAGTCCATTTTATTAAGTGGACTTTCTGAAATCTGAGATCAGATTAACTGAGGAGAACTTCACAAGCACAGAAGGAAAGGCACTGTTGCATGAGTAAAGCTTGACCGAGGAAAACAGTAAGAGTACCTAGCAAAGAAGGCTCTGCAATTTGTACTAAGCTCCTCATATATGACACTTAGAAGCCTAGGAAAAGCACCAAGAGTTTTATAAGAAAATAGAAGTTTCAGGTCCAGCACTTCCATTGGCATGTTTTGGTGATTGTCTGCATGTTTCTCAGCCTCAGTAAGCACATCTGTTAAATTTCAACAGCCGTAAAGAACTCTCTCACCAATACAATATTGTAAAGTAATTAACCTTCAATTAAAATAAATAAATTTATATTTAAAAAATAAATAAATAAATTGGAAAAAAAAAAGAACTCTCTCAGAGAGTTGATCTAGAGAATACATGAGATGACATGTACCAAGATGTTTCTGAAACTGTAAAATTCTGCATAAGTGTTAAGTGTAATAACTAAACTAATTCTGGAAGTTGTACCTAAAATGAGTATGCCTGTTTGCCATGTAAGACCCCATCCTTATGTATATACATCTCACCACCATCGCTGTCACCATGCATACAAAACTTTCGAATTAATGTCTATTTCTTACCATGATCAGCACTATATGAATGCTTTGCTAGTTTTTTTCCCTCATTAATCCTCACAAAATACTAATTAGTAGGCGTTATCCCTGTTATAAAAATAAATAAACTGGGGCTCGGAGAGATTAAATAACTTTTCTAAGATAGGTGGTAGTTCTGAAAATCAAACCTAGGTCTATTGAAGGCAAATGGCTGTAGTTCTCATCAAAATACTGTATTTCTTCCTTGCTTAAATGTCACCCTTCCCATAAAATCTTTTTTGATGTTGCAAGCCATAAGAAATTGTTCCTTTCTTTAGACCCTTTTAAAACTTTGCTTTGGACAGTAATATTGACTCAAAGTGAAAGTGAAAGTGAAGTCGCTTAGTCATGTCCGACTCTTTGTGACCCCATGGACTGTAGCCTATCAGGCTCCTCCATCCATGGGATTTTCCAGGCAAGAGTGCTGGCGTGGGGTGCCATTGCCTTAATCTCTAAATACCTCTGTTGACAGACTACTGTTTAAGAGCAGTAGGTACAGAGATGGAAAGAAATACCCCTCTGTGTTAGTCAGCACAGGTTATGTTACACAGGCATAATGGAGACTCCTGAAATTCTTGGTGGCTTACTAATGAGCAAAGAAGTCGTTTTCTCGATCATGCTTCGTATCCAATCCCATGCGGGTTGACATGGGCTTCAACTCTATATAGAGCCTTAGACACTCAGAGTTATAGGTCTCAAATGTGATTGTAAGCTTTGCTGAGGAAGAGGGAAAATGGGAAACCATACATACACTCTTCAGTTATTCACTGCTTCAATCAGTACAGAAGTAAGACGTTATTTCTGACACCAGCTCACTGACCAGAGCTGGTTACACGACACCACACTGCTTAATTGGTGAAAGACTGGGCAATTTAGGAGAGCAAATGGAAGGTACCTACCATAGTTCTGCACCTAAGGATTCAATGGCATTTTCTAAAATTATAGGAGTCACAGGGACACTGCTTTTTGTCTCTTTTGTTTATTTATATACCCAAAGGGCTTAGAACAGTGCCTAATGCGTAGTCCAGTAGTCATGTATGGATGTGAGAGTTTGGTCAAAAAAGAGGCTGAGTGCTAAAGAATTGATGCTTTTGAATTGTGGTGCTGGAGAAGACTTTTGAGATTCTCTTGGACAGGAAGGAAATCAAACCAGTTAATCCTAAAGGAAATCAACCCTGAATATTCTTTGGAAGGACTGATGCTGAAGCTGAAGCTCCAATACTTAAACCACCTGATGTAGAAAGCCAACTTGTTGGAAAAGACCCTGACACTGGGAAAGATTCAAGGTGGGAGGAGAAGAGGGTGACAGAGATGGTTGGATGGCATCATCAACTCAATGGAGAAGAGTTTGCACAAACTCTGGGAGACAGTGAAGGACAAGGAAGCCTGATGCACTGGCAGTCCATGGGGTCACAAAGAGTCAGACATGACTGAACAACTGGACAACAACCATAATACCTAGTCAACACTGAAGACATACTTACTAATTGAGTTAATTCATGTAGAGAGAGCTGCAACTATAGTTATTTTTATTATTATTTGTGATCAGTGGGTATTGTGGCTCGGTGCCTCATTCCTGATCATCTGGATCAGATACTGACCCAAATTCCTTGGTGGCTAATCACTCTTATTCAAGACAGAGTGTGTTAAGAAGAGCATACCACAGTGCTCAGGAGCATAGATTATCATTACTGTTTTACTTTTGATGTACTTGGTTGTTTTTCAAGCAATATTCATGCATTAAAAAATATGTACAGAGTTTAAAATGTCAGTGGGATTTAGCAGTTAAACAAGTTATGTTTGTATCTGTTTAAATGGCCTTGGGCAAATCACTTATCTGTCCTTTGTTTTGTTGTAAATACTGTATTCAATAATACAGAGATAATGTGGTGTATTTGAAAGGACTGTTTTGAGAATTAAATTAGATGATGTACATAAATGTCTATAGGAGGCACACAATAAGTAATAGCAGAGAGAAACGAAAAAAAGGGGGTGATGGTAACTCGATATACTCTTGCTCGTGTCAAGGCTTTCTGTTCAGTTATGGCCAAGGAAACCACTTTATCCCGATTTGATTCTGTTTCTGCCTCTGATCCTTTTATAGTGAGAAATCAGTTATATCTCCACTTTCAAAATCGGATCCAATTAACATCCACCAGGAACATATGCTATTACTGTGCTCAGCTGCAAGCTTTAGAACCTCCTCTTTCCAATAATGGCTTGAACAAATTGAATTCATTTTTCTCTCACACTAAAGAAATCCAGAGGTTGATGGTCCTGGGCTCACAGTCATCAGAGACCTGGACTTTTCAGCTTTGGACTCGACCGTCTCTAAGTTCTGTTTACAGCAGGACCACGAGGACTCCAACCGTGAAGTCTACGTTGCAGGAAGGAAGAAAGGGGATGGCAAAGGGAGAGGACTCCTTTTAAAATTAGTCTGGAGGCCCTTGCTGATACTGTCCATTTGCATTTCATTGACCGCCCCTCTCCTTGGCTACATGGAAGGATAGAAAATGGAGTTTTAATTTAGTTCTTCATTGCTCTTTCTATACCCAAATCATTTTACTATTAGTAAGGAACAATGGGAGAGTGAATTTGGGGTGGGTTACATCTTTGCTGTGAGTGACTCTTCTTTTAAATGAGTTTCTGATTATTTATCAGCCCCATCCTATGTGGCAGGTACTGTGGCTGCAGAAGTGACTGTGACAGACATCCCCTGCCATATTGTGAGCCAAGAAGAGAGAAGATGCAGGTCAGGTGTAGCATGTTCTGGAGGTGTGAAGCCAAGATGTAAAGACCAGAAGCAAAGTATCAGTGGAGTCAGAAGCCAAGAGCCAAGCTACTTAGGAAACCTAGTGTTGCAGGGGAGAGTATAAAATCATGGCCTATAAAGAAATTTCATGCACTTTCCTAATCTTAAATTCCCTATCCTAAATCCTACAGTGTTCCCCCCGCTCCAGGATGAATTGCAATGATGAATCTAATATTTTTTTTATTGCCAACGATGGTTTTGTGGTAGACTGGTTGAATGTTCCCAATTCTTCATTCCTTCTCTGTAGAGGAGTTATATGGGCACAACTTCTTCCAAGTAATTTTCAGTGCCTCTCACCAGACTAGGGAGAGTGTTTTGCCTACTCCAGGGATGGGCTTGGCCATGTGACTTGTTTTGGCCAATGGGATGACAGCAGATGTAATGTGAATAGAAGTTATTAAGTATGCTTATGTGGTTTGCCTCATCCTCTTATGCTTGTACCATCTACCATAGGAAGAACATACTCCAGGTAGCTGTTGGTCACAGAATGAGGATACTTGTCGAGCAGATGTGAACATACACATAAGCCAAGATCCAAGTCCACTCAGGAAAGTGAAAGTGAAAGTGAAGTCGCTCAGTCGTGTCCGACTCTTTGTGACCCCATGGACTGTAGCCTACCAGGCTCCTCTGTCCATGGGATTTTCCAGGCAATAGTACTGGAGTGGATTGCCATTTCCTTCTCCAGCGGATCTTCCCGACCCAGGGATGGAACCCAGGTCTCCCACATTGTAGACAGATGCTTTACTGTCTGAGCTACCAGGGAAGTTCAGAGCAGAATTATAGCCAACCCATAGAACTGAAAGGCAAACTTGTTGTAAGTAACTGAAATTTGAAGTTGTTTATTACACAGGATAATTATAACATGTGATGCTCTTGTTTCTTTTCATATCTAATTGAATGCATACCACAATCATGCACATTGCATTATTAATAATTTTAGAGACAAGGAACTAAGATTATTATGTTATATAGTTTAACTGAGGGCACAGAGCTAGATTTAGAAAAGTCAGAAATACATCAATACTTGTTGGCCTTTAGACTTAGAACTTTCTAGCTTCCTGACTTACCTCTTCTAGAAATTCTGTCCATGTTTTTCTCATGAAGCTGTTATGATAATCTAATGAAAGGATGTACTGAAAATATATTTGTCCTACATACTAAACCTGCTCCAATTCTCAGTGTTGAGTTTCAAGTGTGTTTAAATCTATGCCTGGTGTTAGTGATGAGGCTATAACACAGGCCTGGCCAATCAGAATACTGGAAAACTCTGGCTAAACTCTAGATGGAAAAGCATTTGCCTGGAATGCTGGAGACCCGGGTTCGATCCCTGGGTCGGGAAGATCCCCTGGAGAAGGAAATGGCAACTCACTCCAGTATTCTTGCCTGGATAATCCCATGGAGGGAGGAGCCTGGTAGGCTACAGTCCATGGGGTCGCAAAGAGTCGGACATGACTAAGCGACTTCACTTTATTCACTTTCACTTGAAACTCTAGATGGAAATATAGCTGAAGCCAGATCAATCAAAAACCTAAAAGCATCTACAAAGAGCCAGTTCTTTCTGAGATAGTGGGCACTAAGGCCCAGGTAAGTCTAAGGTCAACAAGGGCCACCTTCGCCATCACATGAGAAAAGTCTGTTACACGGAAGAAACCACAGTTGAGAGACTACGTTCCAGAGAGATAGAAAAACAAAAAAGTTGTGACAACATCAGCTGAATCTCTTGATCTAGTCATAGGCGGAGTTACATCTATCCTGCTATGGTAGATATCATACAAATTTCCTATTTTTGTAGGCTGCAGTTGAGAAAACCATACATAAAAATTTTCAACAAATGAAAGTATCATACAAGCACAGACTTATAAATTATGCTTTTCTTAATTTTGTCCAGTGAAAGAAACAGCAGGGGGGAGGGGGGAGATATATTCTATTGAGGGCATTAAACATCTTGTGAGTCAAGGACCTTGCTTTTGACTTAAAGAAAATATCCTTGGTATCACATTCTTTAGCTACTATTTAGTACCATCTGCCTCTTAAAATTGTTAGCTGTATAGGCTAATTAAAGGGTTGATATTGCTGGAAACTGATTAATCAGAAAGTGTTTGTTCCCAAATTTTGCTTATCTTTGGAGAGCAACAAAAGTGTTTTTCTGTGGCAAAGTTAACCTTTAGCACATCATCCCTTTCCTACATCTCAAAAAAACAAAAAACCAACCAAACAAAAAACCTGACTACCATTGTTTTCAAACATATAAATAGAGACTTTATTTTGTCTGTATACCGTTTTAAACCTTTCTGCAGTGTGCAGCTCAGTGATCTTGAGTAAGCCAAAGATGACTTTGTGCATGAGAAAAACTTTGTGTATTACTGGTAAGACAGTTTCTATTCTCTTAATTTCACATACCATAGAGCTGGTTATGAAAGGAGGGCAGATGAGTTGACGCGCTCTTCTTTCTGATTTGAGGCAGCCTACACCCGTGTTTGCCTTTCAGAGCTCATTGTTCTATGTGGAACCTCTTTATCCATGAAGTCCGTGGTGGCTCAGATGGTAAAAGTGTCTGCCTACAATGAGAGAGACCTGGGCTCAATTCCTGGGTCAGGAAGACCCCTGGAGAAGGAAATGGCAACCCACTCCAGTACTCTTCCCTGGAAAATCCCGTGGATGGAGGAGCCTACAGTCCATGGGATCGCAAATAGTTGGACATGACTGAGTGGCTTCACTTCCACTTTATCCACTTGTCACGTATTGCCAAGAAGTGGAGGCTGCGGTGGAGGAAAGCAGGGTGTGCTAATTATCAGAGAGAAGGTACCAGCATCCAGCTAACATTATTTACTGGAATTGCTTTGGACCACTGAGAAAATTGGGCTGAAGTATTTCTGTAAATCAAGAGAGAGCAGTAGGGCCTGGAAGAGAACCTAGAATCAGAGAAATGGCAGAGAGAGCAATAATTCCAAATACATGAGAATTTACGCTTTTGAGTCACCATGAAAAAATGATAAGAGTTAGATGTATAAAAAGAGGGTTTGGTTTAATACCATTGATTTATAACCTAAATCACAGAGCCGTGTCTGACTCTTTGTGACGGCATGGACTGCAGCCCTCCAGGCTCCTCTCTCCATAGGGATTCTCCAGGCAAGAATACTAGGGTGGGTTGCCATGTCCTCCTCCAGGGGATCTTCCCAACTCAGGGATCAAACCCAGGTCTCCTGCATTGCAGGTGGATTCGTTACCAGATGAGCTACCAGGGAAGCTCCATAAAAAGAAGTTTTGGTTTAATACCATTATAATCCCAAATGCAGAGCTAATAATTTGGGCAGCCAAGATTTAAACTTGGGTTTGCCTGATACCAGAACATTTGTACTCGATAGCTGAGTCAGATATATTTTCAGGTGAGTGTGTTTCTTTCACTTGGTTTGATCTCTTTGCAGCAAAGATTTGAAACAATGGACCAGTGTTACAGTTCAAGATTTTATTTTAGCTCAAGAGGTGAGGGCAGGCCGACCCCAAAGAAGTGGCCTCAACCTCTCTTGTCTTCCCTTTTTCATACTTTTTATCTCCTCCTCCTGGAACCTGCCCTGTGCAAAACAGGGCTTGTACCTGCTGTTGATGAGGAAGGAAGTATGTTTTTTCCTACCAGACGTTCCCACTCCAGTCTTCAGAATTTTCTGTCATCCTCTTTTCATGGGCTTTTTCCTTTCTTTTTCTGCCTTTTAGCTGCCGCTTTTTAACTGCCATTTTGAACTTTTTCCTCTATTCTAACTACCTAACTCATGTATCTATTATTAATAGTACTATGGATTTGGAATGGTAATAGTGATTCAGAATACTTTAAAGCCTTTTAGACATTTATACTTATTTTTCATATTTGTCATTGTGTTATCTAGGCTATACCTCTTTAAGTACTTACTATCTTTGAAAATGTAATTTATGTGGTCACCATTATGAAGATGAAATGCTGCTGCTGCTGCTGATTCCTATGCTGATAACCCATAGTCCCTTCATATATTAATAAGTAACTGCTGTGCTCAATTCTACTGTCTCTGGGTGTTTAGTATACAGAGGTAAACTCAATGGACAGAAATATCTGCCTACGGGGAACCTACATTCTAGTATGGAAAGAAAGACAATAACCAAATAAATAAGTCAATTATGATATGTTAGGATAGAATAATTTTATGGAGAAAAACCACACAGCATGTCATCATGTTGTTAGACAAAGGCTTCAATTCCCACCTATTCTTGGTGCAAATGGTAGGATTGTACTTGCTGCCCCTCGCAGTTTAGGCTCATACAGTGTCTGCCAAGTGATCTGTGTTGCTTCCAGTCCAGCGCATTCAAGTGCATAACACAAATCCCCAGGACTTCGTTCTTCCTCTTGCAGAGGAATCAGCAAAAGTCAAAGCGATCGCATCCTATTGTCTTGGGTTCCTGAGCAACCAGCGTCAACCTTGACACACAGACAGAATGAAACAGAAACAAAACTCGTTATTTTAATTCACTAATGCCTGAAGTTCTTTATTTTCCTTTTTTTGTTTAACCTTCCAAGACCAAGAATATCTTGATTGATGCATCTTATATTAAAGACACCATACAAAGCACATTATGTATGTTACAGAATTTAATCTCTATCATAATCTTGTGCAATATGCATTATTTCCATTTCATATAAATATTAAGCATATTCCACAGAACTCAGATTATCTATTGCTGTACAGTAAACAAGTCTAAAACCTAGTGACTTAAAACAATTTACTATTCTCTTTTAAGGATCTCTTATCCCATATCTCTAAAGCATCTCATATCTCACAGGTACCACTGCAGGGTAGTTTTGATCGGGGTCTCTCATTCCTTGACTGGGGCTGCAGTCATCTAAAGGCTTGACTTAGCTGAATATCCAAGATGGCTCATGCACATGATTGGAAATTGATGCTTATCTGGGGCCAGGAGACCAGCAATTGTCATCAACTGAAAATCTCACACCTGTGACTTCTTTATGCGACTTGGGCTTTTAAGCATGAGTTGTTTGAAGGAGCCAGAGGCATGGGTAGAAGATTTAGGTTTTATTAGAACCTAATCTTTTATATGGAGAAGGCAATGGCAACCCACTCCAGTGCTCTTGCCTGGAAAATCCCATGGGCGGAGGAGCCTGGTAGGCTACAGTCCAGGGGGTCTTGAAGAGTTGGACACGACTGAGTGACTTCACTTTGACTTTTCACTTTCCTGCATTGGAGAAGGAAATGGCAACCCACTCCAGTGTTCTTGCCTGGAGAATCCTAGGGATGGGGGAGCCTGGTGGGCTGCTGTCTATGGGGTCGCACAGAGTCAGACATGACTGAAGCGACTTAGCAGCAGCAGCAGCAGCAGCAACCTTTTATATGGGCTTCCCAGGTAGCTCAGTGGGTAAAGAATCCACCTGCAATGCAGGTGATATCAATTTGATCCCTGGGTTGGGAAGATCCCCTGGAGGAGGGCATGGCAACCCACTCAGTATTCTTGCCTGGATAATCTCATGGACAGAGGAGCCTGGCAGGCTACAGTCCATAGAGTTGCAAAGAGTCCAACGTGACTGAAGTGTCTGAACATGCACACATGCAACTTGTGCAGTCAAGAATGTCACTTTCTCCACATTCTACGAGTAGAGCAAGTCACTGAGGCCAGCCCAGATTTAAGGGGAGGAGAATTATACCTAAGTCTTGATATGAGAAAAGTAATGCATGATAGTTTTGGAGTCTTATGTGTTATATGCCCTGTATAAGATACAATCTCATTCAATGGCTTTCTTAAAATATGTAAGTGTTTAAAATACCTCACTTAGTTATGAAAC
This sequence comes from Oryx dammah, assembly GCF_014754425.2. Lineage (NCBI taxonomy): Eukaryota > Metazoa > Chordata > Mammalia > Artiodactyla > Bovidae > Oryx > Oryx dammah. Next base: position 105,585,200 of record NW_024070185.1, read on the forward strand.
TAATCCACTAGTGGAGGTGGGGGTTGAAGCTGGACAGAGGATGGTATTGAAATACTGTGTGTAGATCAAGATAGGTTATATTATGTGTGAAAAATCAGCCCCAAACCACAGAGACTTAACACAATGCATTTACTTCTTGTTCACACTGCATGTACAAAATTGGTTAGGGGGGAGTGTGTTTATTGTAGTTGCTCAGGCAGTTGGACTGATGGAGTTTCATCTCATTAGATTCTACCTTTAGATGAGTTTTCAGTGTCAATGTAGCAGAAGAAAACAGCACATTGCATTCTGGATCTTAAAGCTTCCACCTGGGAGTGTTTACATATCATTTTTCTTATATCCTTATTGTCCAAAGCAAGTCATGTGGCCCTGCCCATATCCCTGCCATGCGCCCAACTTGAGTAGCAGAATAGTTTGAAATGGTCCTAATACCACTATACTTTGTCATCTGAATTTCTATACAGTTAGGCCAGATTGAATTTGGAGAAAACATGGAAATTGGAAATGACTTGGGTTCCATAACTCCTTCAATGCTTAATAGTTTGCAAAGGGTGTTACCTTTGCTGATAATAGGCCAAATAATTATATTCATATCTGATATATATATGAATATAATTTTAGAGTATGACACTTTCACATAGTTCCTGATTTTTTTTTTTACATTTCAATTTAAGTAGTGCGATTATTATTTGCTCAGGTTTGTCAGCCAAAAAGTAAAGGGTCACAAAATAAAATATTGGCTTAAGGTTGTTTTACACAGTTTTTTGGACTTCAAGCTGGTCACTTCCTTCTATACCAAGGATTTTGTACTAGGAGTCTTTGTAAGTGTTCAAAGTATCCCACCAAGCACGTAAAACTGCAGCACCGTGTTTATGAGTGTGTGTGTGTGTGTGTGTGTGTGTGTGTGTGTGTGTACTTGAGTGGTTTAGAGTCACTCTACCATACCACATTGTCAGTGATTAATAGGTAGATGGATGTTTGAGATTGAAATGCTATCGACTGACCTGGTCCCTACAGATGGAATCTGTCTTAATTTCGAAAAGTTGATGTCGAGTTCAACACAGGACTTCGTGGGGCTTCCTGGACCTGCTTGCTTATCAGTTTCACACTTGGACTCCTTGCTGACTCATTTCTCTTGTCTCTTGTCTTGGGCTGTGAAAATTGAGGATGCCTTCACAGGAAGCAATGGACAAGAAATGGCATGTTGTTGGTGCCAAGCCCTTCATTTCCAGCATGGCTCACATCTCAGTGGGTGGAAGAGCTTCCTGATGGCTCAGCCCAGAGAAGCTCTTACAGATACACAGGGTCTTGCTCACTAATCTCAGTTTACTAGCTTGTTTCCATTAAGTAGTTTTTTTTAAAATTATTATTTAAAATTTTTATTTACACTTATAAGACCCTTTCACCTCAATTTGCGAAATGATTTGTATGTGTCTAAAATGCTATATCATGGGACTAAGGTCATTTCCATTCTACAGTCATTTAGTGAATACTCACTTTATTCAACATCAGAGAAGGCGATGGCATCCCACTCCAGTACTCTTGCCTGGAAAATCCCATGGACGGAGGAGCCTGGTAGGCTGCAGTCCACGGGGTTGCTAGGAGTCAGACATGACTGAGCGACTTCACTTTCACTTTTCACTTTCATGCATTGGAGAAGGAAATGGCAACCCACTCCAGTGTTCTTGACTGAAGAATCCCAGGGATGGAGGAGCCTGGTGAGCTGCCATCTCTGGGGTCGCACAGAGTCGGACACAACTGAAGTGACTTAGCAGCAGCAGCAGCAGCAGCAGCACTTTATTCAATATAGCAACACAAAAACTGACAAGCATAAGGCACGGGCCATGTTGGTCTTGCATGCAAACAAGTAATCTCAACATCAGTATCGATAAATACATATGATACTGAGGAGTCAAAAAGGGTGGGTTTAAAACCTTCTTTTTCTGCCAGCTCTATGATCTAACTTGTTTAAGTCTCAGTGATTTCAGCTATAAAGATGGGAGAAGTGAGAACTAACAGGCAGCTATTGTGAGGATTTCATAAAATAATGCCTACAAAATATTGTTTCAAATTAAGGGAACACAGGTTAAAATACACAATGAGAGGGAGTACTGCACTGATTCATGGAGTGAATTTTCAACATAATAAAGTAACTATAAGGAGACTGGAGGAGTGAAACGAGAGAGAGAGACTGATCTTGCTCTGAACTCAAAATGATAAAAGTTCGAGAAAAGATTAGAAAGAATACGATTAAATTTTTAAAGCGTTTTTTAATTTGTGAGAAGAGTTCAAAGTTTCCATGTCCTTCATCAAGCTTCTCCCAGTGGTAACATTTTATGCAGTCAGTCAGTGTCAGTCCTTCGGTTGTGTTGAACTCTGTGACCCATGGACTGTAGCCCACCAAGTTCCTCTGTCCATGGAATTCTCCAGGCAAGGACACTGGAGTGGGTTACCATTTCCTCCTCCGTGTAATCTTCCTGACCCAGGAATTGAACTCCAGTCTCCTGTATTGGCAGATGGATTTTTTATCATCTGAGCTCCGGGAAGCCAACATTTTATGTATCTACAGTACAATATCAAAACCAGGAAACAGACTGATTCAATACTATTAAATAAACCACAGACTGTATTTGGAGCCCACTGGTTTTTATGTGCACTTCTCTCTCTTTGGTATACATTACTTTGCAATTTTATCACATATAACAATTATTACAACCACCACCAAAATCGAGACACAGAAGTATCTGTTCTGTCACTACAAAGAAACTGCATATGGCCCTTGATATCTAGCCACGTCACTCAGTGTGTCATTAGTTCCTCTATTTGTAAGACTGAATAATATTCTGCAGTGTGGATGTACCATAGTTTATCTAACATTCCTCTAGTGAAAGGAAGACACTAGAGTAGTTTCTTGTTTTCAGTTCAGTTCAGTCGCTCAGTCGTGTCCGACTCTTTGTGACCCCATGAACCTCAGCACACCAGGCCTCCCTGTCCATCACCAGTTCCCGGAGTCCACCCAAACCCATGTCCATAGAGTTGATGATGCCATCCAACCATCTCATCCTCTTTTGTCCCCTTCTCCTCCTGCCCTCAATCTTTCCCCGCATCAGGGTCTTTTCTAATGAGACAGCTCTTCACATCAGGTGGCCAAAGTATTGGAATTTCAGCTTCAGTATCAGTCCTTCCAGTGAATACCCAGGACTGATCTCCTTTAGGATGGATGGACTGGTTGGATCTCCTTGCAGTCTAAGGGACTCTCAAGACTCTTCTCCAACACCACAGTTCAAAAGCATCAATTCTTTGGAGCTCAGCTTTCTTCATAGTCCAACTCTCACATCCATACATAACTACTGGAAAAACCATGGCCTTGACTAGACGGACCTTTGTTGGCAAAGTAATGTCCCTGCTTTTTAACATGCTGTCTAGGTTGGTCATAACTTTCCTTCCAAGGAGTAAGCATTTCTCATTTTAGTTTATTACAAATAAAACCACCATTAACATTCATTTACAGGTTTCTTGCGTGGATATAACTTGATCTTATTTTAGTAAGATAATGAGGGGAAAATGCTTAGACTGTTGAAGAGACAGATCTTCAAGGATAAAAAAAAACAATCCATGTCATTGTATACTAATTATTTCCACAATGGAATTTTGAATTATGGCAGTAGCAATGGGGATAGAAAGAAAGTACTTGGGACAGGGCCATTAAACATGCAGAATTAACTGGTCTTAGAAATCCCTTAGATGTGACTGGTGGTGATTTGTATAGGATGTAGACAAAGGTAGTTGTAAAATTTCAAGTCTGAGGATTTGATGACAAGTTTGTGTAGGTAGAATGAGGAGCAAATGTTGACACTACTTAAAATGAGAGTAGCGGGCATCTTTGTGGCAAGGTCTACAGGCATGTGGAGAACTGAACTGAGTGCTGAGCAGTGATGTCAGTGTTGACAACATAAATATAAGAGTCATCATGATGAAGGGGATGGATGCAGCCACGGTTGTAGAGAAGTTTGTATGGGGAAAAGAGGCAAACATTACAATAGGAAAATACGAAATACAATTTCAGCACAACTCTTTTTATCCAAGATTATAGAAAGAATCTCTAGATTCAACATACTCAGTCCCCAGTTTGTGTTCTGTGAAAGCCTACAATTCTCTCCAATGTTCCCATAAAATTCTCAAGGGCATATTTTGTCGTGATTGCCTCTGACATATGGCTGTGTTTCCACTCGAAGTGTTTCTGTTTGACAGTTAACTCAGGTCGACAGTCAAACTTCTGTTGATCCCACCAACCACATAAATCAAACAGAAATTGAGCAATCAAACAAACAAAACCAACAATGCGAATAGCAACACTTTTATACAAGACAGTCAATATCCACTTAATAAATATTAACTCATCTCTTGCCATAATGGTCAAGTAATTCATTTAGTTATTTTGAGTAATAAAATCATTTAAGTTAATAAAAGAATAAGTGAACAGAAGTTTTAATTTCCCTCAGCACTTGAGATTCACAGTTTTACTCCAAGTTGATATTTTTATCAGGTTTTGGGGCTTTTCAGTTCAGTTCAGTTCAGTCCAGTTGCTCAGTCGTGTCCGACTCTCTGCGACCCCATGAATCGCAGCACGCCAGGCCTCCCTGTCCATCACCAACTCCCGGAGTTCACTCAGACTCATGTCCATTGAGTCAGTGATGCCACCCAGCCATCACATCCTCTGTGGGCTTTTAGGGAGCCTTATTATTTTGGAGAACTGGAAAAAGGATGATTTGTATCAATGGTGATTCATAATTAACTAGATTTGTGACATTTGGGAAAGCCATTGAATTAGTAGGAGTCTCAATTTCCTCATCTTTTTTTTTTTTTCTCTCACATATTGATGTATGAGGAAGTCACTCTGGCTTATACGTGCAATGTTAGTTGCTCAGTTGTGTCTGACTCTTTGGGACCCATGAACCATAGACAGCCAGGCTTCTTTGTCCATAGAATTCCCCGGGCAAGACTACTGGAGTGGGCTACTATTTCCTTCTCCAGAGGATCTTCATGACCCAGGGACTAAAGCTGGGTCTCCTGCACTGCAGCAGATTCTTCACTGTCTGAGCCACCCGGAAAGTGCACACAAACGTTGCCTGTGTGCACATGTGCTCGGTTCTAGCCAACTCTTTGAGATTCCATGGGCTATAGCCTGCCTGGCTCCTCTGTTGATGGAATTTTCCAGGCAAGAATACTGGAGTGGGTTGCAATTTGCTCCTCCAGAGGATCTTCCTGACACAGGGATCAAACTCACACCTCTTGTGTGTCCTGCACTGGCAGGCAGATTCTTTACCACTGCACCACCTGGGTGGTAATTTTTGAAATCAGTCTCTCTAAATAATTTTATCTAAATAGTACTTTGATAGAGAAAAGTTGGAGAATCAGAAATGTCGAAAAATGTTAGTCATTCTTATCATGACCAGTAGGTTTGTTTTGATTTCTTCATTAATTTACTCCAGAACTGCTTACAGCATACCTGCTACATTATACAACACAATGGTGGTCATGTACCTTTCTGGCTCAAAACACTTTTATGACATCCCATATACCTCAAAATAAGGTACAACTTTTTCATCATGACTTGTAGGGCCATTTCTCATCTGGCCCATGTCTATCAAACTAGCCATTCTCTAAGACTAGCCCACAAAGCCAACTTTCAACATGCTGCTCCTTCTTCCTGGAATATTGCTCCCTGCTTCCTCACCTTATCTGCCAGGGTACCGCTTCATCTTTCCAACATCTATGAAATATCCTTTACTGCGGCCTTTGCTTGTGTTCCTGTACTAAGGTTTAGTTTTCTCTGACAGAGTATCAGTTCAGTTCAGTTGCTCAGTTGTGTCCGACTCTTTGCAACCCCATGAATTGCAGCACGCCAGGCCTCCCTGTCCATCACCAACTCCTGGAGTTCACTCAGACTCGTGTCCATCAATGAGTCAGTGATGCCATCCAGCCATCTCATCCTCTGTTGTCCCCTTTTCCTCCTACCCCTAATCCCACCCAGCATCAGAGTCTTTTCCAATGAGTCAACTCTTCACATGAGGTGGCCAAAGTACTGGAGTTTCAGCTTTAGCACCATTCCTTCCAAAGAAATCCCAGGGCTGAACTCCTTCAGAATGAACTGGTTGGATCTCCTTGCAGTCCAAGGGACTCTCAAGAGTCTCTCCAACACCACAGTTCAAAAGCATCAGTTCTTCGGCGCTCAGCCTTCTTCGCAGTCCAACTCTCACATCCATACATGACTAGTAGAAAAACCATAGCCTTGACTAGACAGATCTTTGTTGGCAAAGTAATGTCTCTGCTTTTGAATATACTATCTAGGTTGGTCATAACTTTTCTTCCAAGGAGTAAGCATCTTTTAATTTCATGGCTGCAGTCACCATCTGCAGTGACTTTGGAGCCCCCCAAAATAAAGTCTGACACTGTTTCCACTGTTTCCCCATCTATTTCCAATGAAGGGATGGGACCAGATGCCATGATCTTCGTTTTCTGAATGTTGAGCTTTAAGCCAACTTTTTCACTCTCCTCTTTCACTTTCATCAAGAGGCTTTTTAGTTCTTTATTTCACTTTGTTGCATAGTTTGGTGTCTACACACAATTCTTCAGTTCAGTTCAGTTCAGTCGCTCAGTCATGTCCAACACTTTGTGACCCCATGGAGTGCAGCACGCCAGGCCTCCCTGTCCATCACCAACTCCCGGACTTTACTCAAATTCATCTTCATTGAGTCGGTGATGCCATCCAATCATCTCATGCACTGTTGTCCCCTTCTCCTCCTGTCCTCAATCTTTCCCAGCATCAGGGTCTTTTCAAATGAGTCAGATGTTCTCATCAAGTGGCCAAAGTATTGGAGTTTCAGCTTCAATATCAGTCCTTCCAATGAACATTCAGGACTGATCTCCTTTAGGGTGGACTGGTTGAATCTCCTTACAGTCCAAGGGACTTTCAAGAGTCCTCCAACACCACAGTTCAAACACATCAATTCTTCAGCGCTCAGCTTTCTTTATAGTCCAACTCTCACATCCATGCATGACTACTGGAAAAACCATAGCCTTGCCTAGATGGACCTTTGTTGGCAAAGTAATGTCTCCGTTTTTTTAATATACTATCTAGGTTCGTCATAACTTTCCTTCCAAGGAGAAAGCATCTTTTTATTTCATGATGGCAATCACCATCTGCAATGATTTTGGAGCCCAAGAAAATAAAGTGTGCTACTCTTTCCACTGTTTCTCCATCTATTTGCCATGAAATGAGGGACCGGATGCCATGATTTTAGTTTTCTGAATGCTGAGTTTTAAGCCAGCTTTTTCGCTCTCCTCTTTCACTTTCATCAAGATACTCTTTAGTTCTTCTTCACTTTCTGACATAAGGGTGGTGTCATCTGCATATCTGAGGTTATTGATATTTCTCCCAGAAATCTTGATTCCAGCTTGTGCTTCTTCCAGCCCAGCCTTTCTCATGACATACTCTGTGTATAAGTTAAATAAGCAGGGTAACAATATACAGCCTTGACGTACTCCTTTTCCTATTTGGAACCAGTCTGTTGTTCCATGTCCAGTTCTAACTGTTGCTTCCTGACCTGCATATAGGTTTCTCAAGAGGCAGGTCAAGTGGTCTGGTATTCCCATCTCTTCCAGAATTTTCCACATTTTGTTTGTGATCCACACAGTCAAAGGCTTTGACATAGTCAATAACGCAGAAATAGATGTTTTTCTGGAACTCTCTTGCTTTTTCCATGATCCAGCGGATGTTGGCAATTTGATCTCTGGTTCCTCTGCCTTCTCTAAAACCAGCTTGAACATCTGGAAGTTCACAGTTCATGTATTGCTGAAGCCTGGCTTGGAGAATTTTGAGCATTACTTTACTAGCGTGTGAGATGAGTGCAATTGTGTGGTAGTTTGAGCATTCTTTGGCATTGCCTTTCTTTGGGATTGGAATGAAAACTGACCTTTTCCAGTCCTGTGGCCACTGCTGAGTTTTCCAATTTGCTGGCATTTTGAGTGAAGCACTTTCACAGCATCACCTTGTAGGACTTGAGTTTGCTCAACTGAAATTCCATCACCTCCACTAGCTTTGTTCATAGTGATGCTTCCTAAGGACCTCTTGACTTCACATTCTAGGATGTCTGCCTCTAGGTGAGTGATCACACCATCGTAATTATCTGGGTCGTAAAGATCTTTTTTGTACAGTTCTTCTGTGTATACTTGCCACATCTTCGTAATATCCCTGCTTCTGTCACGTCCATAAAATTTCTGTTGTTTATTGAGCCCATCTTTGCATGAAAAGTTCCCTTGGTATATCTAATTATCTTGAAGAGATCTCTAGTCTTTCCCATTCTATTGGTTTCCTCTACTTCTTTGCACTGACCACTGAGGGAGGCTTTCTTATCTCTCCTTGTTATTCTTTGGAACTTTGGGTTCAAATGGGTGTATCTTTCCTTTTCCTCCTTTGCTTTTAGCGTCTATTCTTTTCACAGCTGTTTGTAAGGCCTCCTTAGACAACCATTTTGCTTTTTTGCATTTCTTTTTCTTGGGGATGATCTTGATCCCTCTCTCCTGTACAATGTCATATGTCTCCAACCATAGTTCATCAGGCACTCTGCCTATCAGATCTAGTCCCTTAAATCTATTTCTTACTTCCACTGTATAATCATTAGGGATTTGATTTAGGTCATACCTGAATGGTCTAGTGGTTTTCCCTACTTTCTTCAATTTAAGTCTGAATTCAGTAATAAGGAGTTCATGATCTGAGCCACAGTCAGCTCCCAGTCTTGCTTTTGCTAACTGTATAGATCTCCATCTTTGGTTGCAAATAATATAATCAATCTGATTTCGGGTCATGGTGGAGAGTTCTGACAAAATACGGTCAACTGGAGGAGGGAATATCAAACCACTTCAGTCTTCTTGTCTTGAGAACACCATGAGCAGTAAGAAAAAGCAAAAAGACATGACATTGAAAGATGAACCCCCCAGGTCAGTAGGTGCCCACTATGCTACTGGAGGTCAGTGGAGAAATAACTCCAGAGAGAATGAAGGGATGGAGCCAAAGCAAAAACAACACCCTGTGGATATGACTGGTGATGGCAGCAAGGTCTGATGCTGTAAAGAGCAATATTGCATAGGAACCTGGCATGGTAGGTCCATGAATCAAGGCAAATTGGAAGTGATCAAACAGGAGATGGCAAGAGTGAATGTCGACATTCTAGGAATCAGCGAACTAAAATGGACTGGAATGGGTGAATTTAACTCAGATGACCATTATATCTACTACTGTGGGCAAGAATCCCTTAGAAGAAATGGAGTAGCCATTATAGTCAACAAGAGATTCTGAAATGCAGTACTTAATGCAGTCTCAAAAACGACAGAATGATCTCTGTTTGTTTCCAAGGCAAACCATTCAATAACATGGTAATCCAAGTCTATGCCCTGACCAGTAATGCTGAAGAAGCTGAAGTTGAACTGTTCTATGAAGACCTACAAGACTTTCTAGAATAAACACCCCAAAAAGATGTCCTTTTCATTATAGGGGACTGGAATGCAAAAGTAGGAAGTCAAGAAACACCTGGAGTAACAGGCAAATTTGACCTTGGTGTACAGAATGAAGCAGGGCAAATGCTAATAGAGTTCTGCCAAGAGAATGCACTAGTCATAGCAAACACCCTCTTCCAACAACACAAGAGAAGACTCTACACATGGACATCACAAGATGGTCAACACTGTTCTTGTTGACCATTATATCTCTAGTACTTACAAGAGTGCTTGTAGGATGATAATTCACTGTTCATCTCTAGGAGGTATGTTGAGTTAATAAATGAAAGAGACATAGATACTTTTTTCAAGATGTTTGTAGTCTACCGAATAGCTTTCTAAAAGGGAAATTTTTCCTTCTTTAATTCTTAGCAGAATAACAGGTTGAATTTTTGGCTTCTTTTAGAATTATTTGGGTGTCTTCTTAATGAATTTATCTAAGTCTCTACTAGGAAACTTAGTCTTGACCTTGCAAACATCACAACAGACATGAACTCTAGGTACCAAGGAGGTAGGTTGACCCTATGTTGTGGAGTCTTGCAATGACAGAGCCCAGATTTATGGGGCGGTGTTTACAATGAAAAGACCAGACACATTTTTATTTGGTCTGCACCATCTGAAAAGAAAATTGGAATTATAATTAAAGCAGGGGAAAATGATAACTTAAGCATTGATTTTCCCATAAACGTGCCGACCCTCAGAACACTGGCTGGTCCCTACATTCCCTATACTGCTACGTAACTTCAGATGAATGAAACCTTCTCTTTCAATAAGTCGACTTACACCAGAGTATATAAATTTCAGCTTGTATGCCCTGATGACTCATCTTTATAGCTGAGATACTTCTCAGGGTTTGGATAAAAGGAAGAGATCCCCAGAAATACAAGGAAGAGGCATCCTATTGGGACTAGCAGTTTGCTATAAGAAACACTTTATAGATCTGGCTCGGATAAACATTCAGCCTCATCACTATTTTAGATTTCCCCAGTCTCTTATGGAGCTTAAACACAAAGGAATTACCATTTATCTGTAAAGGTAAAATTTACACCACCTATAATACTTTCATAAATAGATATATCAACCACCGCATTAATACAAAAGTGCAATCCAAAGGCAGAAGGCCATTATATTTGCTTACTGTCAGAAATAAAGCTGCAGCTGCAAGTCATGCATGATTTTAATAAGGTTTGATAATATGCTATCAGCTGGTGGGAGCCATAGATTGAACTCTTATAGATTTTTGCTTCAGCTTCCAAATAATCAATCATGTCAAGATATGAAAATCATTTCATTCTCTTCAGTTGAAAAGAAGATGTGATTTAAGATGTCAGTCCTTGGATATATGAGTAGGATTCTTTTAATCAATCATGTGAAATAAACCATCTTATTTAGTAGCTCATTGGAAGAAGGGAAGCTTTGGGGAAAAATATAGATAGATTGATATAGATATATATTTTTGCATAATGTAGATGGAGCTCAAACATCATATGCATATAAATTACAAAGACAAACCTCAACCTGGGTTTTCTCATTTGCTTCTTCTCTTTTTATCGGTAACATTAGGAAGGAATAGAATGCATTTGGAAGACCTCAAATCACAGGGCATGGCAGGACAAAGCGGTTTATTGTGTCTAAGTCCTGGAATTAAGAACTGGATTCAGGTCACTTGATTCTTTTAGAACCATCTACTTGAATTCAGTTTAGTTCATCATGATCTTGCTAGGTCAAAAAAGATAAATCTCTAAACTTGAGCATCAGTTCTCCTCTTTGAGATCAAGTTAATTCCATCTGTTTATACTTGTGTAGTGGGTCAGGTTAGAAAGTGGATGTGAATGCTTTGTAAATGGAAGCTATGAGGTTGTCTACAAAGCTAAGTGGTTATCATCATGGATAGACCACAGAATGTTACCACCTTACTTCCTGGCAAACTCTAAGGAAACAGAACAACAGTCTTGGAATACGTCCAGCTAGACTGAATTTAAAGTCAGAGAAGAGGGACTTACCTGAGAAAATTGCCCTTACTCATTTTCTTTAAATTGAAATATAATTGATTTATAATGCTCTGTTAGTTTCAGGTATACACAGCAAAGGAATTTTATATATATATATATATATATATGTTTGCATACTGGAGAAAGCAATGGCACCCACTCCAGTACTCTTGCCTGGCGAATCCCAGGGACAGGGGAGCTGGTAGGCTGCAGTCCATGGGGTCGCACGGGGTCAGACGTGACTGAAATTACTCAGCAGTAGCAGCATGTTTGCGTACATGCTGAGTTGTGTCCGATGCTTTGCAACCCCATGGACTTTAGCCCACCAGTCTCCTCTGTCCATGAGACTTCTCAGGCAAGAATACTGGCGTGAGCTGCCATTTCACTCCACTCACATATATATATATAGAGAGAGACATATACATACATACATATGCTGATATATACCAAAATACTTTCCATAAGTTATTGTAAGATATTAAATATAGTTCTCTGATCAATATAGTAAATCCTTTTTGCTTACCTATTTTCTGTATAAAATTTGTATCTGTTAATCCCCTATTTCTAATATACCCCTTCCCCACTTCTCTTTCCCTTTTGGTACACACAAGTTGTTTTATTTGTTTGTAAATCTGTTTCATATACAGATTAGCTTGTATAATTTTTCTGGATTCTGTGAAGAAGTGATATGTAATATTTGTCTTTGTCTGACTTACTTCCCTTAGTAAAATATTCTCTAGGCCCCATCATGTTGCTGCAAATGACAATATTTCATTCTTTCTATGGCTAAGATTTCACTGTGTGTATGTTTATATATATTGGGTTGGCCAGAAAGTTTGTTTGGCCTTTTCTGTACAATCTCACAGAAAAAAATCTCTCTCTCTCTCTCTCTTTATCTATCTATACATGCACATACATGACACCTTCTTTAAGCCAGTTTTCTGTAGTTGGACCTGGGTTGCTTCCATGCCTTGGCTATTGTAAATAGTGTTGATGTAAACACTGAGGTACTTGTATCTTTTCCAGTTAGAGTTTTGGTTCTTTCCAGATATACGCCCAAGAGTGAAATTGCTGGATCATATGGTACCTCTACTTTTAGTTTTTAAAGGAACCTCCACTGTTTTCCAAGCTGGCTGCACCGATTCACATTTCCACAAACAGTGTAGGATGGTTGCCTTTTCCGTACACTCTCTCCAGCATTTATTATTTGTAAGCTTTTTGATGATGGCCATTCAGATTGTTGCGAGGTGGTACCTCATTGTGGTTTTGATTTGCATTTCTCTAATGTTGAAGCTGAAACTCCAATACTTTGGGCACCTGATGCAAAGAGCTGACTCATTTGAAAAGACCCTGATGCTGTGAAAGATTGAGGGCAGGAGGAGAAGGGGATGACAGAGGATGAGATGTTTGGATGGCATCACTGACTCAATGGACTTGAGTTTGAGTGAACTCCAGGAGTTGGTGATGGACAGGGAGGCCTGGCGTGCTGCAGTCCATGGGGTCACAAAGAGTCGGACACGACTGAGTGACTGAACTGAACTGAATGATTAGTTATACTGAGCATCATTTCATGTGACTGCCCTTTTTTAAAAAAAAATTGTTGGAATATCTTTGAGTTATGCCCTTATTATTAATAAGTGAAATATAATTATAGATTTTTTCTAATTTCCTGTAAGACTTTAGGCAAGCCACTTATCCTCTCTGAACTGTAGTTTGTCGCCTAAGTCAAATGAAAGGTTTGGGTTATATGCTCTCTAAGGTTTTTCTGTAAACTTGGTGTTTTTTTGAGATTTGACCTTAACCTCAGTAGAAATGTAGATCATATCAGAAACATATTCTTTCCACACATGATACAAATTCACAACTTGAGCCAAATCTCTTTAACTTACACAGAATTTGTAAAAATCCCATCAGACTTTGACAGTATTATTCCTGGTGGGCTGCCATCTATGGGGTTGCAAATAGTCAGACATGACTGAAGCGACTTAGCAGCAGCAGCAGCTATTACAACAACAGGAGACAATATACATAGAGTGCTTTTAATAAAGAAATTTATTTTATTTCTGTTAGGTGTAACAAAGTTCAATTTTATCACCATAGCCTCTTCCAGGTATAACCCTTTGAGGTTGCTGTTTATATAGCCCTAGTCAAGTGTGATAGGCTAGAAGTCCTTAGGGAACCTACCCATTTTTAAAATTTATTGTAAACATACATAACTATTCTGTCACCCATTATGTATAACTAGATATTTGTAATGTGCTTTGGAATATTTGAAAATAGTAAGAGATCTTGATCTGTTTAATATTAACATAATTGACCTCTCTAGGAAAATGAAAGAACTTTTTTAAATTAAGGGAAAGTTTAGTATAGTCCTGTTTTGAATGCTCTTAGTGCCAAAATTCCCAGCTATTGGATACAAAGGAGGTTGATAAAAGATAATTTAATTTTTTGGAAGCCAAGAGGAGTACATGAAATCACAAACTAAGGCAGTCAGTATAGAGAATGTTTGACTTTTGCTACAAGGTCCCGAATTTATTTACACACACACACACACACACGTGTGCGTGCGTACAATAGTTTAGTTTTCATTCTCAGCAAATCAAACTTGAAGCTCTAGTTTCTCCTTTCTCACCCTGCATGTGCAGAAGCATACGTGTGTGCTTTGCATATTTCCTCTTTCGTTTTGACTGGCTGCCAAAGTTACTCCTATTTTATGAAGCATGGAGAGTGGTTTGATAAGACCTCCTTGTTCCATCATTTCTCTCTGTTGGAGAGAGAGAGATGGCTTTCTCTTTTCCTTCTTGTTCATTAACGATGAACAAAGCTGAGACTAGGTTTTTTTTTTTTTTCTTTCCTTCTCTATCTTAGGAATTTCTCACATTACTTGACACGCATGTCTATATGATAAAGACTCTCCAGGGCCTTCTTATCCTGCTGGTATGCCTCCTGAGCAGTCTTGGCTCATCAACTGGGAGGAAAAGCTATCTCTGTCTTTTTGATAGAATAAATATTTAATCTTAAAATAAAGGAAAAAGTACTATGATGTAAACATCCACTAATCCTGACAGTGTTCTTTTTTCTCTTACATTCAGAATGTGGACTTCAATTCTAACCCTTTCTACATTCTGTCCCTGAACAGAAAATAGTGTAGTGATTTGTTAAATCTGTGACTGAAGCAAGTTGAGGTTGGTGACTCCACTCCAACATTTCCCCTGTGCTTAGAGTTAGAATTGGTGATTGGAGATCTAGACTCAGCCCTAACTAACTCAAGGTATGATGTCAGCTCACTGCTCACCCTCAGCACTTTCTTCACTTGGCTTCCAGGTTACCCTAACTCCTGCCTTTTCTTTCAGAGTGCCCTTTCTCAGTCTCTTTTGCTTGTTTCTGTTCATCTCTGGAGTCTCTTATCACTGAAATATGTCAACTGTCAGTCTTTGAAATCCTGATTTTCCCCTCTCACCCTCCTGGTGATTCCAGTCCTGTGGCTTTAAATATATCTTTACTTGGAAGGTTGTTCTCACTTCTATATCCAACACGAGACTCTTTCCTAAATTCCAGATTCACACGTCCATTTATATGTTTGGCATCTCCACTTACACACCTAAATGACATTTTGATGGACAAATCCCAGACCAAATTCTGATTTCTCCACAATAACTCCCAACTTTATAAACCACAAATCTATCTTTGCAGTTGTTGGGTATACATCCCTTGGGATGAGTCTCGACTCTTCTTTTTCTCTTATAGCTCACCTTCAGTCCATCATCAAACTGTGGCATCCAGTCATCAGAAAAGATGCAAATCCCAAACTCTCACACCACATTTATAACACCAAGCTCAGCCTTGTCCAAACCACTCACACCATCTACATGCATTATTAAAGAAACCTCCCCAACTGGTTTCTGTTCTTCTGCCCTCATTCCCCTCTATCTGCTTTGAGCTTAACAGGTGTCATTCTGTGAGATGTAACACCTCATGATGCTTCTTGATCAAACCCCCCTCACCACCCCACACATTTGTGGCTCATTTGAAAGAAAATCTGAAACCTTTCAACGATTTACAGGGTCCTGCACACCACGCCCCTCCCCGGCACTTGTCTGCATTTATTTCCTAGGACCCTTCCTCTCCGGCTCATGCTTTCCTCCTTCCTTGAAAGCGCCGGGGACAGCCTCTCTTCTGCTTTGCTGTTCCTGATACCTCTCCCTGGACTGTTTTTCTGCTGGATATTCACCTCGCCTGCTCTTCTGTCTCCTTTAGGTCTTTTGTCCCTTTCAACGAGAGCTCCCTTGACCACTTTACTTAAAACTGCACCATGCCCAGCACTTCCTAACCCCCCTAGAATGCTAACTCCATGGGTGGAAGGATTGCTATCTGTTTTATTTGGGCTTTATCCCCAGTGCTCAGAATAGAGTCCAAAAGAAAATTGTTCCTCCTTAAGCATTTTTTTTTTCCAATTAAGGAGAATAAAAGCTGGACAAGCTATGGTCCCTCTCTTCTCTTATCACGCCACCTCAACTGTTTGTAATCATTCCCACTCCTCTGAAAGTTCTTTTACATCCTGAAATATGTCCATGTATTTTTAACCCTCAAGCCCTTTATGCGAACCACTTTATACCCCTCTGTCCCTCATTTGATTGGAAATGTTTTCTTCCACAAGTAACAGGACTCACTGAGGATAAGTTTAAAAATGAATGCTTGCTAAGTACTGGTTCAGGAAACCAACAATATAAGGTCTCTGAGGAGATTGGCTTCTGATTCTGTTGGCCTGTACCACGTGGTCGCAAGATAGCTGCAGCAGCTGCCACTTCCACAGCAACGTTCAGAGACACAAAGCAGTCGTCCACATGAAGCAGACAGGATCTTTGTGCCTCCCTCTAAACAGATAGCTTCTCTGGTGGCTCAGCGGGTAAAGAATCCACCTGCAATGCAGAAATCACAGGAGAAGTGGGCTCAATCTTTGGGTTGGGAAGATCCTCTGGAGGAAGAAATGGCAACCCACTTCCATATTCTTGCCTGGAAAATCCCATAGACAGAGGAGCCTGGTGGGTTACAGTCTCTAGAGTCACAAGGAGTCAGATATGACTGAGGACTCATATCTCTGCCTAAACAGATAGCAAGAGAATGCCATTGTCCCCACGGTAGATTTGGATCCTACACCCAACCTCTCCGAATCAAAAATAAAACAAAACGGGGTGGAAGGGAGGTAAATAACTTTTTGGTTGGCAGATAGTGTCAGCCTTACCATTTCCCCCTCTCTGACTCCTTTTCCTTCTCAGGTCTGAACTCAGATATCATTTCATGCTGAAAGTCATTTTTGATCAACATTCTCCTATCACAAGTCTGAGATAAATGCTACACACTTCTTAGGTTTCACATGTCTCTGAAGTTTTCTTACAGTAGCATTTTCATTCCACTCTATAAGTCAGCATTCCTTGTATGCCTCCCCCATCTGTGCTGTGCACACACACACAAACACACACACACTCTCACTCACAAACACATTATAAGCTCCTGGCTAGAGGAACCAGCATAAGACGAGATTGAGACCTCAGGACAGACACTACATTTTTCATTTTTCTTGTTCACTTTTGAATTCCAGCATCTAACACCTATCTATGAAGTGAATGAATACATCCATGAATGATTCTTTTTTACTGGAGGGGCTTTCTCTTAATGGTCTTTAACTTCAATTTTGTATTAAGTCAGTGTTTCCAGGATTATTTCAATCCTTTTTTTTTCATGTATATATATATCCTAAGCCAATATTTAAACCTTTATCATCCCCAAACTTCCTCTCCTCTTTTTTAAGGACTTGGAAAAGTCCTTAAAACTCACAGTTAAGTAATTTAATGCACGTAACTAAATTCTTAGGTGTCTTCTGATCACTGTTCAGCACAAGTAGAGGAATCAGGTAAGGCATAGGCACAAGTCTCAGGATGTAGGTAAAGAGATAATGCTAAATATCATGTGTTT
Organism: Oryx dammah; assembly: GCF_014754425.2. NCBI lineage: Eukaryota > Metazoa > Chordata > Mammalia > Artiodactyla > Bovidae > Oryx > Oryx dammah. Next base: position 105,602,719 of record NW_024070185.1, read on the forward strand.
TCAAGTTATCACCACAGATATCCTGTCCTCACTATAAATGGACCAAACTTTCCCTTGGACTAAGCAAAGGCAGGAGTGAGGAAAATCACTACCTGTTTTCAAGGACGGGTGTTCAATACTAGTGATGGAGAAAGACAATGTGTTTACCCAGGACACAGGATGATTACCACCAGAGCAGGGAGCAAGCACTTGAGGTTCAGGGTACATGCCCTGGTGACACCCAAGCTCAACCTCCAAACTCTAGTTTACAAATCATGTGTTATTGGGCACATTGGTTCATCACCCAAGCCTCAGCTTCATCGTCTGTGAAATGGGGATTTTACACACTACTTCTACAGGGACTTTTTTGAGCTTCAAATTGGATACTGTGTGCAAAATGATTAGTTCTGTGTTTGGCACGCTCCCTGTTCTCAATGAGTCCTAGAATTTATTATTGTCATTATTATAAACAAGGTGCTATTATATCATAAATATGGAGTAATTGACTATACAAAATTATGCATTAAAGTAATTGTAACAAATTACTGTAAATCGATATTTTCTGCTTCTAATGGTTGGCAGTGGTGTACTATTTCTCCTCCTTGTGGATTCAGCTATACAAAGAGCTGGCCTACTACAAAGTGTAAAATCAACAGAACTTTTTAATGGGTCCTGCTTTCTCTGGTTTCTTGTGAATTCATTACTTCATTTAACTTGCCTCTTTCTAGAGACATGCACTATTTTTTATTTCAGCCTCTCATTTCTGGTAGTTGTAACATTGAGGTGAGATTTCAGGAGTTTTAAGTCAGAATACCTTTGGATATAGAAGGTGTCTTTGGGTTCAATTGGCACAATCCTGTCATTGTATGGAAGAGAAAATGAACCTTGATGTGATTGGTTTGAAATTGCAGAGCTGTTTAGTAGAGCTAGAGTTGAAACACAGGTCATTGCAATCATATTTACTCCATACCTTATGTTGCCTCCTACAAAATTATTCATGGGAGCAGAGAGTAGAAACGGGGAGATCGTGCTTTGTGTAAGAATACTGCAGGACCAGGTCATTTTTAGGTATTTGTGACATGCGAGGGGTAAAGATAATATTAGAGGGCAATTGGGTCTTAGATACTCTTGTCATGAACTGTTCTTTTTTCCACTTAAGACAGAGCCTGTGCCTCAGTCGGCCATCTATTGAGAACAAATTTTTCTTCTAAGCAGACAAAGACAGATTCTCTACCATATGAGCCAACAGCAAAGCCCCATGCATGCCATAAATTAGTCAACTTCACAGTAGGTTAGAAGTTCATAAATGCTATTATAAGACAGGAAAAATAGAGTGGTGTAAGGGATTAAAAGGGCAAGGGGAGGAGAGGTAAGACAGCATTAAATCACATGGTCATCACGGGTGCTGGGAGGATGCACAGGAGCTCTGGGTATAGTTCCTAGTCTCACAAAACTCCCCTTTAAACATTTTATTTAACACTCATTTCTGGACAGCTTGTTTCTCAAAAACATGTTTGAAAATAAAGATTACACAAGAAAGCATGCAAATATATATGAATGTGTAACTCATAACTAGAGGAAGGACCTTAAAGATAATCTATTTAATCCTCCAGCCGCATTTGAATCTCTTTTATGGCAGTATTATGAGCTTAGATCAAATAATAGGTGAGAACAATTAGAAAGTTCATGAGTCAATGATTTGTTTACACATCTCTTATGAAAGCTAATTATTTGTTAGCTAAAACACAGACTCCATTTTAGTTAGTGAAGCCAGCATAAGAAAGGATTAGCTGAGATCCTGAAACCCTTCTGTTGTAGGAAAACTGGCAAGGAACTAAATGTAATGGCTAAAATTCTAACCTTTGACTTGTTGCCATAAAAGACTTTAGTAGCCCTAGTCTGTTTGTCTTTCTCCCTGTTACACACACACACGCACGCATGCACATCCCCACAGATTTTTTCCAGTGTAAGTATGACCTCAGTGTTGTGTAGAGCACATTTGTAACAGAAATCACTTTTTTTTTTTTTTTTGCTTACCAAAAATTCTAATGTAACTAGGTATCCTGTATTTATATTTACAGAAATTGGCAATCCTGAGTATTAGGTTCTCCAGAGAAAATTTTGGCCAGAGAGTTTTTTTTTTTTTCCTTTCTTTGAGCTCTGAACTGTATGGTCAAGTAACCCAGAGAGATAATAGTATATGATTTTAAGCATTAATTTATGTTTTCATTCATGAAGCATTATTTTTTCATGGTACAATGCTACATAAAAAGGTAAATGTATCTGGTGTAATGGTAAACTAAATAGATCTGAACCTTGCCCTCATTTAACTTACAATCTAATAATTAAATTATTGTTATCTATTAGGAAAATACTCCACATGAGGAGAGGTACCTATGTCACCAATATGGGAACGTGTCAATACACAGTGTAAGCCAATAAACATTGTGCTAGCATCCTTGGAGAAGGAAATGGCAACCCACTCCAGTGTTCTTGCCTGGAGAATCCCAGGGACGGGGGAGCCCAGTGGGCTTCCATCTACAGGGTTGCACAGAGTCAGACACGACTGAAGCGACTTAGCAGCAGCAGCATCTAGTGTGTAAGTGATGGGTGGGAAGTCTTTTAAAACAGTGGTTTCCGAACACCTGTACTGATTTTGCATCAGTACCAGACATGGTACATGACATTTTTCAGCACTTTGCTTGTCAAACATTGTGCTCAGAGTTTCATTTAAAACTCAAAGCAGCACTAAGAAATAAACCCAATTATCATCTCCATGTTACTAATAAGGAAGGTGGGGATGACAAAGGTAAATAAATTGCCCAAATGTGTATAAACAGGATGTGCTAAGACTGAAATTTCAATAGTAATCCGACTGTTCAGAACAGATGCTCTTAACCTCTGTGCTCTGCTATTGAAGAACCACTTAGGAAACCTGCTAAATTGTATAGATCCCTGAGTTTCCGAATCCATAAGTTTGGAGTAAGATTGAGGAATATATTTTGAACAAGCTCCCTCGGTGAGTCTGATAGCAGCAAGATCTGTGTCTCCTCATTCTCACAGAAATGCGAATCAAAACCACGATGAGGTACCATCTCACGCCAGTCAGAATGGGTGCTATTAAAAAGTCTACAAACAATAAATGCTGGAGAGGGTGCGGAGAAAAGGGAACCTTCTTACACTGTCGGTGGGAATGCAAACTAGTACAGCCACTATGGAGAACGGTGTGGAGATTCCTTAAAAAACTGGAAATAGAACTCCCATATGACCCAGCAGTCTCACTGTTGGGCACACACACCAAGGAAACCAGAATTGAAAGAGACACGTGTACCCCCAATGTTCATCACAGTACTGTTTATAATAGCCAGGACATGGAAGCAACCTAGATGTCCATCGGCAGATGAATGGATAAGAAAGCTGTGGTACATATACACAATGAAATATTACTTAGCCATTAAAAAGAATGCATTTGAATCAGTTCTAATGAGGTAGATGAAACTGGAGCCTATTATACAGAGTAAAGTAAGTCAGAAAGAAAAACACCAATATAGTATACTAACACATATATATGGAATTTAGAAAGTTGGTAACGATGACCCTGTATGTGAGACAGCAAAAGAGACAGATGTAAAGAATGGTCTTTTGGACTCTGTGGGAGAAGGTGAGTGTGGGATGATTTGAGAGAATAGCATTGAAACATGTATATTATATGTGAAACAGATCGCTAGTCCAGGTTCAATGTATGAGACAGGGCGCTCAGGGCTGGTGCACTGGGATGATCCAGAGGGATGGGATGGGGAGGGAGGTGGGAGGGGTTTCAGGATGGGGAACACATGTGCAGCCATGGCTGATTCATGTCAATGTATGGCAAAAACCACTACAATATTGTAAAGTAATTATCCTCCAATGAAAAAAAAAATCTGTGTCTTGCTGATTTGCACTATCATTATAACCTAACCTAAGCAAAACAACCTGGAGTACTTTTAAACTGTCAGTGCCTAAGACCCGGGCTGTGGGAGTTTCCTCTTAGGAGGCAAGGAGAGGCACGAATGAGGGGCTGAGGAGAGCAAGTCCCCAGCACACATTCGCCCATCCTTTTTCCCAGACTGAATTTCTCCCAGTGCATGAAACCATTCCTAAGGTGACCTGATTCCTGCATCCCTTCCTCCTGATCACTCACCTCTTTGATTTTGCCAGGTGAGTGACAGTTTGGAAGAGAGGCAGGTTTGATCCCTGGGTCTGGAAGATCCCCTGGAGGAGGGCATGGCAACCCACTCCAGTGTTCTTGCCTGGAGAATCCCGTGGACAGGGGAGCCTGGCAGGCCACAGTCCATGGGGTCACTCAGAGTCGGACACGCCTGAGGGGCTTGGCCCACACGCCCTGACAGTTCACCACTAAGCCTATGTTCTTTGCAGGCATGGCTTTTCCACGGAAGATTAGAAGGGAACTAGTCTGAAACATCTGGGTTTGGCCTGAAGCGTCCATTTCTTTTGCTAGATAGGGAGGCGGCACATAGAGGAAGGGGCCAGGAGTGGAGACCGGTGTGGCGGTGCTGACCCAGACTTCCAGGAGGAAGTGAGGATGGGTGTCGGCAGAACTGGATGTGGCTGACGACGAGGTCCCATGTAGCAGGAGGTGGTGGGGGGGACCAACACTCTGATGAGAAAGAAAAGGGAACCAACATGCCTTTGTTTCCTTTCTTTCTGCCCTTCCCTACCCTCCTTCTCTTTCCCTCTTTCCTTCCACCCTTCCTTTCCTCTAACCCCTCCTCCTTTCCATCTTTCTTCCTTTATCAAAGAAATCTTTGTTTATTATTGAGCTGTAATACCTACACAGAAAAGTGCACAGATCCCAAGTGTACATCCTGATGACTTTTCACAAGGGCAGCACAACCAAGGAGCCAGCCCCCAGGTTAAGGAAGGGAACCTTATCAGGACGCTGGACTCTTACCCACCCCCAGGTCCGTCACTGTTTTCCCCCGTGAAGCTCAGCATTGTCTTGATTCATCTCACCAGATATTAGTGGTTTTCTGTTTTTGAACTTTAACTAGAGGGAACAATACTCTGCCTACTGCTTAGCGTATGGCTGATGTTGCCCAGTATTAAGCTTGTGGGATTTGTCAAAATGGTTTCACATAACAGTAAGTTGTTCTTTTTCATTTGTAAATGCTTCATTCTGGGCATGTATCAAAATGTATTAATTCTACTAGTTATGGGCATTCAGCTTATTTCCAACTTGGGGATTAAGAACCCTTGATAGTGCTAATAGCTATTACGAATGGCTATGCTATGGGCATTCTTAGACCTTTTCTGGGGAAACATTCCTATATGTAGCTTTTGGGTATGTGGCCATGAAAAGAACCATGAGGTCATAGGGTAAGTATGTTCACTTACAGGAGATATTGCCAGGCAGTTTACCAGGCACCTGTGTTAATCCACAGCCTACTAGCAGTAATTGAGAGTTGTAGCTGCTCTACATTCCCTTTTATTAAAGGTAGATCTCCATTAACCCATACAGTATTATTTACTGAAATGACCGTCTTTTCCCTACTGAAGTTCTGTTTCACCTTTTCCTTAAGTGAAGTGAAAACATTTACTCAATGCATATCCACTGATACGGTTCTGTACTAAGTCCTGGTAACAGACAGAAGATGTTCACTGAGCATGTACTCTGATCTCAGTCCTGTACTGCAAATACCACAGAAACCACCTTTTCTACTTTAGCCTGCGTTCGAGTTGGGGTGATGCATAGTAAATAGGGAGCCACCGAGTGAATCGTGTTTCATGGGATGCGTAGGAAATGAGAAGAAAGAGAAAAGCCAAGGTGGCTGTGGTCTCAGAGAATGGAGGAAGAGCTGCATAGTGGGTGAGGTGGAAGAAGGGGTCTCTGAGAAGGTAAGAGTTAAACAGAGACCTGCAGGAACATGCCAGCACTTTAAGGACAGATTTTTCTTTTTTCTGATGTGAGAAACATCAGCTGTATGGTAGCAGAAGCAGCACCTGACGTGGCTCCTGCTGGGATCTCTCTGCAGGTGAGTGTGGTGGAGAGGTGTGAATGATGCAGGAAGCGCCTGCCGAGGAGCAACAGGCAAGCCTGCGGTCAGCTAGGGTCTGTGCCTTACAGTAAAGGTTTCTGTTTTCTTATCAGGGTGCCACGGAGAGCCATTGGTGAGCTTTAGTGGACAAAACGACACATTCTATAATTTACATGGTTGTGTATAAAACAACAACAACAAACATGTTGTTTGAGGAGGTGAAGCAAAGCAAAAGAAGGAGTAGGGATTCTGCAGTGGAAGACTCAGAGTAGGGATAGAGCGGGGTCTGGGGGCACCAAGTATCTCTTTCTCAGTTTCTCAGTTGAGAGTTTTGTTTTCTATTTGGTGAAGAGCCCCACCTTTTTCTTGGCTGTAAGGAATCTGAGCATTGGCAGTCCCTTCCAACCAATCTGGTAGGCCATTCCTTATGATCCTGTCTGTCATCTTACCTATTTGTTCACTGTGCTTAAATCCTGCCTCCCCAACTCACCTACAGACCCTGCAAAGGAGAGGACACCTTTTATCTTTATATTCTTCAGGACAGAAAGCAGAAGAGATCCTAAGCGGGGGTAGGAAATGGTAGAGATAATGATTTCGATTCTGGCATTTGAAAACCATGAACTTTATGGGACATTCTAGGGATGCCTCTGAGAAGGGACGAACATCTGGGTTTCATATACCCTGAGCTTGCCAGGGTACTTCTTACTGTGGCTGAGAGAATGATGGGCTTGGTGTTAACGGGCAGAACTCTTCGGGGTTGTCATTTTATCCTTGCCATGTGCTCTGTGGAACCTTGAGTCGCATCTTTCTGGGCATCCATTTTCTCACCTACAAAAGGGGGACTGGTTCTTCCCTTAGTGCCTGTGTCTGAACATTAACTTCAGGATGGGATGAGCTATTTTATGTGTAAAGGGTGGAATGCCTTTCAACAGAAAGGAGTTATTAATCTATTCAGGGTTCTTTGATCCACTTGCAGCCTTCTGCCCACTAATCTCTGCCATTACCATCAGGGCTGTCCCTCTGTGCTCATGTATGGCGGGGAATTTAATTCCCTGGGGATTGGCAATTATACTGTATTAAAGGCTTTCTTTTAAACAAGATGCTTTCCTGCCAGCCATCCTTGGATGTCTGTTAGGACAAGAGCCTTCTTCATCGGCCACTAGATGGCGCCAGAATTCCTCTCTGCCTTTTCCTCCTCCTATCACGGCCTCTCCAGCTCCCACCCAGGCTACAATTTGCATCTGCTCAGGCTCCACTGGGGTTGAGATGAATTTGTTTGCTGGGAAAATCGTTTCTCCCTCAGGAATCTGTGGGACAGAAAGTGCCTCGTGGCCTCAGCTGTTGTGGAACTTTCTCTTCCCTTGGTCTTTACCACCACATAGCCTTCCAATACACTCCAAACTCTACCCTTAACCGAAGTTTAGGAGAAGGAAAAAAATGTGGACAGTGGCTTTTGGGAGTTCTCATATCTCTGGGAACCCTATTCCTGGGGCCAGATAACACACCACTTCTGTTTATATACCCAGTGCATGATGCCTGCCAAGCTGTTCCTAATGAAGACATTATCTGCCTTCTCTTCCCATCCCGAAGCGCCAGGAGAGAATTCTCCCATATTGTCACTGCTTCCTTTCCAGGTGGCCAGAGGAACCCTTCCCAGGATTTTCTCCCCTTGGGATTTGTAGTCATTAGTTAGGCCAGGTGATTCTCCTCCGAAGAACACATTCATTCTTCAAGCAGCTCAACCCAGCCAGCTTTCCCTCCTACTGCTAACACAGGGTCTCTTTTGCTCCCTCTCATTCAAAGACCACAGGATCGTGGCACTTCACAGATGGCAGGGCGGAGAGAGCTTTGCATATACTCCCCGTGCAAAGACTCTCAAACTTCAGCATCCGAACCACCAGGAAGGCTAGCTAAAACACAGGTGGCTCCGCCTGCCGCAGAGTTTCTGATGCGATGTTTCTGGAGTGGGGCCCCAAAATGTGCATTTCTTGGAGGTTCCACACCAGTGCCCATGCTGTTGTTCTGGGGACCACACTCGAAGAACCATTGGTCTACTTGCAATCCTATTGTTTCACAGGCTTGGAAACCGAGGCTCAATGAAACAAAATGATTGCTCAAGGCTAATTGAAATTAGCTAGGAATTCAGGAAGGCTTCCCAGGCAGTGCAGCAGTAAAGAATCTGGCTGCCAGTGCGGGAGAAGCAGGAGATGCAGTTTTGATTTCTGGGTTGGGAAGATCCTCTGGAGGAGGAAATTGCAACCCATTCCAGTGTTCTTTCCTGGAAAATTCCATGGACAGAAGAGCCAGGTGGGCCACAGTTCATGGGGTCACAAAGAGTCAAGAAGTGACTGAGCACACACACATGGAGAAATTCAGGAGTCTCTTAAGCAAAAAGAGTTCAAGTCCTCATTCAAATTGGAGCTGCTTAGAAATTTCCCTCCGTACTCTTTATGGAGAAAGGATTTGTTCAGCAAATTTACAGAGGAAATCAGATTGTGGGGAAAATGTTTAATCTGCATTTAATCACTTAAAATAGAGTTCTATTATTTTTGAGTTTGAATTAAAGCATGAACTAGGAGGAACCTGTTTCCAAGTAAAGGGACTGACCTGTTAGTGTTGCCACAATGGTGATATTCTATCGGCCACTGCTCTTAGGCATAATTCCAGGGAGAGTTCCTCCATTGACTGACTCTCTTCCAACTATTTGTCTGTACATACTCTACCTTCACCAAATCAGAATTTCTTCCCTGTAATAATTTGAACACATTGCCTTTATTAAGAGAGCCAAATGTAAACGGACTAATTCAATCTTCACTTAAAGAGGTTTATTCTAATAAATTTCCCAAAAGTGTGGTTTACCTAGCTTTTTGTAGAAAATGGCATGTTTTTAAGTGTGTGTGTGTGCAGTTATCTTAATAATAACATGTATAGTTATGGATTTCCATATATCCTTCACTATCTCCCAGAGTTTACTCAATGGACATGAGTTTGAGCAAACTCCAGGAAATAGTGAAGGACAGGGAAGCCTGGTATGCTGCAGTCCATGGGGTCTCAAAATGTCAGACATGACTGAGCAACTGAACAACAAAAAACATACTTGTAGATTAGATTTCTATATCCCTCTATCTTCTTTTGAGGCCAAGAGATACTGATTTTCAAGTAGTGGTAATAATATTAAGTTCCATTTTAAATGCACTGTCTGAAAAATGAGAGTTAATTTAAACTGAGCAGTATCAGTTGAGGAAAGGAGAAAGAGTATGCAAATGTGGCCAAACTCATTCAGATCATATTTGATGAGTAAAGTTTGAGATGCACCATGACAGTCTCCGGCCCACAGCTGAAACTCATACTCTTCATGTTTAGGGGTGTTGAAGGAGAGGTTGAGTAACTTGGGTGGAGACGATGTAGGAATCTCTATTTTAGAGGACTTAGAGGTGACCACTTGCCGCTTCTCACTGCAAAAAGCAAAGGGGAAGAGGATGGATATACCCATTTGAATGCAGAGCTCCAAAGAATAGCAAGGAGAGACAAGAAAGCCTTCCTCAGTGATCAGTGCAAATAGAGGAAAACAACAGAATGGGAAAGACTAGAGATCTCTTCAAGAAAATTAGAGATACCATGGGAACATTTCATGCAAAGATGGGCTCAATAAAGGACAGAAATTGTATGGACCTAACAGAAGCAGAAGATATTAAGAAGAGGTGACAAGAATACACAGAAGAACTGTACAAAAGATATCTTCATGACCCAGATAACCATGATGGTGTGATCACTCACGTAGAGCCAGACATCCTGGAATGTGAAGTCAAGTGGGCCTTAGGAAGAATAACTACAAACAAAGCTAGTGGAGGTGATGGAATTCCAGTTGAGCTATTTCAAATCCTGAAAGATGGTGCTGTGAAAGTGCTGAACTCAATATGCCAGCACATTTGGAAAACTCAGCAGTGGCCACAGGACTGGAAAAGGTCAGTTTTCATTCCAATCCCTAAGAAAGGCAATGCCAAAGAATGCTCAAACTACCACACAATTGCACTAATCTCACACGCTAGTAAAGTGATGCTTAAAATTCTCCAAGACAGGCTTAAACAATACGTGAACTGTGAACTTCCAGATGTTCAAGCTGGTTTTAGAAAAGGCAGAGGAACCAGAGATCAAATTGCCAACATCCACTGGGTCATTGAAAAAGCAAGAGAGTTCCAGAAAAACATCTATTTCTGCTTTATTGACTATGCCAAAGCCTTTGACTGTGTGGATCACAATAAAATGTGGAAAATTCTTCAAGAGATGGGAATACCAGACCACCTGACCTGCCTCTTGAGAAACCTGTATGCAGGTCAGGAAGCAACAGTTAGAACTGGACATGGAACAACAGACTGGTTCCAAATAGGAAAAGGAGTACGTCAAGGCTGTATATTGTCACCCTGCTTATTTAAATTATATGCAGAGTACATCATGCAAAATGCTGGACTGGATGAAGCACAAGCTGGAATCAAGATTGCAAGGAGAAATATCATTAACCTCAGGTATACAGATGACACCTTATAGAAGAGAGTGAAGAAGAACTAAAGAGCCTCTTGATAAAAGTGAAAGAGGAGAGTGAAAAAGTTGGCTTAAAGCTCAACATTCAGAAAACTAAGATCATGGCATTCGGTCCCATCGCTTTATGGCAAATAGATGGAGAAACACTGGAAACAGTGGCTGACTTTATTTTGAGGGGCTTCAAAACCAATGCAGGTGGTGACTGCAGCCATGAAATTAAAAGACACTTACTCCTTGGAAAGAAAGATATGACCAACCTAGATAGCACATTGAAAAGCAGAGACATTACTTTGCAAACAAAGGTCCATCTAGTCAAGGCTATGGTTTTTCCAGTAGTCATGTATGGATGTGAGAGTTGGATTATAAAGAAAGCTGAGTGGGGAAAAATTGATGATTTTGGACTGTGGTGTTGGAGAAGACTCTTGAAAGTCCCTTGGACTGCAAGGAGATCCAACCAGTCCATTCTAAAGTAGATCAGTCCTGGTGTTCATTGGAAGGACTGATGTTGAAGCTGAAACTCCAATACTTTGGCCACCTGATATGAAGAGCTGACTCATTTGGAAAGACTCTGATGATGGGAGGGATTGGGGGCAGGAAGAGAAGGGGACGACAGAGGATGAGATGGTTGGATGACATCACCAACTCAATGGACATGAGTCTGGGTGAACTCTGGGAGTTGGTGATGGACAGGGAAGCCTGGTGTGCTGTGGTCCATGGGGTCGCAAAGAGTCAGACACGACTGAGCGACTGAACTGAACTGAGAGGTGACCACCAGTCCTGAAATTTGATTTTCCTTATTACTCCATTAATCTGTCAAGTTATGTCAACATCCATAATTTTGGCTATATTATTCTACTTTGGGATGGGGTTCTATCTTCTGTGGGCACAAACCTACCCTTTCCTAAAAATTTGGTCCACATGACATCAACCTTCCCTGAAGTTCTCATTTCACCTCCTCCTCCTTCTGTTCTGTATTCTTTTGGGTTCTATGCTCTGCAACTTCATAGTCTTATTGATCCAGTCAACATTTGTCAAATACCTACAATGGACCAGATACTGGCCATTAATGGTTGACCTTGCCATTTGGTGAGTTCACATATCAGACAAATGGGCAGATAAGGAAACCAGTGGCACTGTTGTGAGCTGAACTGTGGGTCCTCTAAATTTGTATGTTGAAGTCTTAATTTCCAGTGCCTCAGAATCTTAATATATTTGAGACGAGACCTTTTAAGAGTTGCAGTGAGGTTATATGGGTGGTCACTCATCCAATACAACTGGTGTGCTGATACAAAAGGGAAGATTAGGACACAGATAACAGAGACCAAGGGGCAACCATCTGAGGACACAAAAAGGAGGTGGCTGTCTGGAAGCCAAGGGCAGAGGTCTTAGAAGAAACCAAATTTGCTGACACCTTGATCGTGAACTTTCAGTGTCCAGAACTTGGAGAAAACAAATTTCCACTGCTCAACTCACCCAGTTTGTGGTGTTTTGTTAGGACAGCCCTACAATACTAATATATATAGTGAGGTCTGGGTGCTCAGCAAGGAAAACCAGTGTAAAATCTCTTCATAGAGAAAGAGCCAGGGATACTCTCAAAGGGGAAGATGAGTTTATTAGGAGCACATGAGGAAGGGCATTCTCAGAAACATGCAAAACCAGTGGTTTGTCTGTCTGCTCTTAGTCTACACCAGTGCACAACTGAAGCATTTTTTATAAAGTGAATGTTGGAAGGATCAGTTCAGTTCAGTCAGTCATGGCTGACTCTTTGCAACCCCATGGACTGCAGCACACCAGGCCTCCCTGTCCATCACCAATACCCAAAGCTTGCTCAAACTCATGTCCATCGAGTCGATGATGCCATCCAACCATCTCATCCTCTGTCGTCCCCTTCTCCTTCTGCCTTCAGTCTTTCCCAGCGTAAGTCTATCAATGGGATAAGATGAAGGTGAATTAATAGATTTATAGAAAATTACATTATAAAGCTTAAGATGCATTTGCTATCTGTTGTTAAGTCAACAGTGTCCTACAGCCTACAGAGAAAAGTGCTAGCATTCTGCCATGTGAGTTCAGGAATTAAAAATCAAAAAAAATATAAATATAGGTAAATAGCATTTACTAGCCATTTATCATGTAAAAATCATTCTGGTGACTGGAGTGATGGTTTAAAGATGAAATAAAGAAAATAATGGCAATAGAAGGTGGTCTGATAAAGAAAGACTGTATTGTCTGTATGTACTTGGCTGAAGCTTAGTGAGGGGGTGGTCCATTTTTCTCCTATTTGCTATTTAGTCTCTTATACCTAGCATAGTCTTTGGAACCTGAGAGATTCTAAATAAATAGTTTTTGAGTCAATTTATGAATGATTATTAGAAATCTGAATTATAAAATAACAAAGCCTAAGTTTCTATTCTGGTTTTGGTATAATTTTATTATAAACTGTTAAGTAGGTTAGTGGATATAAGATTTTCTTCTGCATGATAAAGATATTTGAGCAGAAACATTATAGTCAAGATAGTTTTATTGTAAAACAATACCTGCGTAATAGTTAAAAGCATAGATAGAAACAGGTTCTAATCTGGCTCCCCCAGGACCCACTCAATCTCTTTGAGATTTATTCTCTCATGTGCAAAAATAAGGTCAATCTGGTGGTTTTATATATATTCTGAATTAAAGAAAAAACAAGCACCCTTGCTGTTCATGATTTTTTTAAATACAAGACTATATGAAGAAGAGAATACAATAACTTTTTCTCACCCATCAAGTAATAAGCACTGAAAAGATTTGTGATATATTTCCTTTCACGCTTTTTTCACACATATTTGTATATATTACAAATCTGACATCATTCTACATTTTCAAATTGTACACAGTTTTGTCACCTCATGTTACATAGAGAATATTTTCTTATGCCATTAAGTATTTCTTGTAGATACCATTTAAATGGCTCTGTAACATTCTGTACTATGTATTTATCATGATTTATTCAATCATTCTCCTAATTTCGGTCATTTGGCTTGCTTCCAGTTTTCAGCACCAAGGGTTATATTGCTGTGAACCTCTTGACACATAGAGTCACGTAAGGGAATCTTTAAGTCAATAGTGTCAGCTAATTTTAAGGCTCCTGATATATATTGTTAAAATGCTTTTTAAGTAAGTGTTGTGCTGTTTATATTCCTACTATAGTTATTAGCTTTTGCTAGGTTATGCTGCAGTAAAAACAACATTAACATTTCAGATGTCAGCGGATTCAACAACCAAGGCTGATTTCCTGCTCACAGTATTCACGTACTGTGGATCGGTCTTGGCTCTTGTCTTTGTGTATCCTTTTTTTTTTCTGGAATCCAGGATAAAGCAGCATCTCTACCTGGGGTTGCTGGGACATCTGGGAAAAGAGCAAGGTATAAGTACATGGTACCTCTTAGTGCTGCCCACATAAAGAGCAGGCCACTTTCCACATACCATTGGCTGCAGCAAGTTGCATGGTCAAGCTCACCAAAATAAGATGAGAAAGATACTTCTCCCCTAGAAAAGGGTATAGCCAGGAACCCTATATAGATGGAATAGGTAGAGAATGGCAGCAAACATTTGGAACCAACAATGCAGTCTGCTAACATTGCAATAATTCTCACTTTCATGCAGCCTCACTAATACCAAGAATGACAGCTGCTAAATTTTAAATATTTGCACATTTGATAGGGGAAGGTGATAACATCTTATGTAACTTCAAACATTTATATACGTATGAGACTCAGAATATATTCACGGTTTGTACCATAAGTTTGGTTTATTCAGGATCCTTGCCCTGTTTCTATCATAGTTTGTCTTTTGAAATGAAGTATTCATTTTTTTATTATTACTATTAAGAACATCAAGACCTTACCCATCAAGGTTAGTGTGTTTTTTTTTTCTGATTTTACCTTAAATTTATTTATATTACTTTTGATAAATGGTGCATTAAAATTCACATGTAGTCAAATTTATCATTTTTCTTTGTAATTTATTTCACCACTTTCTGCTTAGAAAGTGCTTTCATTTCCTAGAATCATACTCATTTGTGCTATTCTTTCTTTTACAATGCTGTTTAACCCTTTAACCCATATATGTTTATTTTGCAGTTAGAGTATGGGATGAGGATAAAAATTTGACCTTGCAGAAGTGAATCAGCATATGAGTTATACCTTTCTGTGTCTGTTATTTTCTTCTTTACCTTCTTAATTGGAAACAGAAGCGCAAAGCAGAAAGCATACCGATGGGGGTGGGCGGGAGGGTCAACTGACTTGAATTTTAGAAATAGCTCTGAGATTAAATTGTTGTATGAATTTTAAGCAATTCAAACAACTTTCCTGACTCTCTATCACTTCATCTGCAAAATGAAAGCATTGGAGCTTAAAGAGCCTGTCTGTCCCCAAGTCTCTTTGGCTCCTGTCTAGGTCTAGCATATTTCTGTTACACATCCTATCATCGCCTGATCCTATGCCATGGTAGATGCAGCTCATGCAATGGGCCAGTTCTTCTTTCTCAGTTAAAATGATCAAAGAAATCTTCTTGCAGTAACCCAAGAAGTTGCCGAATCAGATATTTGCTGAATAGATATTTGAATTAGGAATGTCTGTTCTTAGATAATTATGTTTGTGCTATTCTGAAATTGCCTTGCTATCATGCAATTTAGTGTGTTTTCATCCCACTCATATCCAATGTTCTAACTCAACTCAATCGCCCTTTATTCTGTGTTCATATACATAAAGATTTATAAGTAGACCTTATGTTTTTCCTGTAACTATGGACTATGGGGGTTTCCCGGGTGGCACAGGGGTAAAAAATCTGTCTGCCAATGCAGGAGACACAAGAGATGTGGGTTTGACCTCTGGGTCAGGAAGATCTCCTGGAGTATGAAATGGCAACTCATTCCAGGATTCATGCCTGGACAATCCCATGGACAGAAAAGCCTGGTGGGCAACAGTCCACCATGGGGTCACGAAGAGTCGGGCAAGACTGGCTGAGCAGACGTGAGCTACGGACTGCGAGCTCTGTGCTCACAAAGACGCCATCACCGTCGTGCTCTGCCGTACTGTAAATTACCTTACAGCTCAGTACAGTCCCAATGGTTCTTTATATGTGACAAACTAGAACAAACTATTCCAACACTCTCGAAAGTGAAGGCATTGATCACTGAGTTTTGTCTGACCCTTTGTGACTCCATGGACTATAGCCTGCCAAGACCCTCTGTCCATGCGATTTCCCAGGCAAAAATACTGGAATGGGTAGCCATTCCCTTCTCCAGGGGATCTTCCTGATTGAACCAGACCCAGGGATTGAACCCAGGTCTTCTGCATTGCAGGCAGATTCTTTTACCATCTGAGTCATCAACACTCTTAGTGTAACTAAAAAAAAAAAAAAAAAATGGTGTTGGAATAGCTTGTTCTCCTATGAAGTTAACCATAAATCTCTCCAGTCATATCGAGGCCTAGAGCAGTGAGCATTCCTCTTTAGCTGGCCAAGAGGAGAAATGAAATATTTACTTTTGTTTTCAATTGCTAGTAGCAAAAGGATATTGATATGGTCAAGATGGAGCATTACAATCAAAATTATTTAGCAAATAAAAGGTGGTATAAATTAGAAGCATTTTCTTCCACTGTGATTTAAAGAGTTAGCATTATGCCAGCCTCATAGAACATTCTGGGGGTGGGTTTATGGATGGATCGAGCAATATATCAAAGATAGCATTAAGGACCGATGAGTTAGATATGGCAAAAGGCCACTGCAGAGTAAATGAATGGTCATCCACAGAGGTTGTTCTCAGGGGGTGTTGACTCATTTTCCCTGATATATGTTAACACAGGACATGTATGGTTACAGAATGTTCAATATATAAGAGTGTGTTGTTATGCTTTGTTTCAAGTCTTTTGTTAATTTAGAAGTTTAAGGTTATGCCATCTACCCAATGTCACAGAATGAGCCAAAGCAGATAAATTAGTTATCTATTGTCATGTAACAAATTACCCCAAAACATAAAGATTCAAAGCAACAGTCGACCTTTAGTATTTATTGCAGTTTGCATCCATGAGAAATCTTAGAGTTATCTGTGAGTTTCCATCACAGAATCTCTTATAAGATTGCAGTCAAGATAGTTACTGGAATTACAGTCATCTGAAGTCTCAACTGGGTCTGAAGGATTTGCTTCCCAGGTAGCTACCTCCCATGTCCAGCAGACTGGTAATAGCTGGAGGAGGCCTCAACTTTATCCTACACGGTCCCTCCCATAGGCTGAACGTCCCCTTGTTATGGCAGCTGGTTTCTCCCAGAGTGAGCAATCCAAGCGAGAGCAAAGCCAAAATCCTAACATCTTTTAAGATTATGTGTTAGATGTCACCCAGTGTGATTTCTGTAACATCCAATTGCTTACAAAGTCAGCCCTATTTGATATAGAAGGGAACTAACCAGACATTGCATGGGCATCAGGAGGTCAGGATCATTGGAGGCTGAAGGGTTTAGAAGAATACCTAGCGTATCATACTTTTACTAAGTTTCGTTTTAGGCTATTACTATTAATCATAATTAATATCTCTATATTGGGTTTCCCAGGAGGCTCTAGTGGTAAAGAACCAGGCTGCCAGTGCAGGAGACTTAAGAGATGTGGGTTTGATCCCTGGGTTTGGAAGATCCCCTGGAGGAGGGCATGACAAACCACTCCAGTATCCTTACCTGGAGAATCCCATGAACAGAGGAGCTGGTGGGCTACAGTCCAGAGGGTCACAAAGAATCACACACGACTGAAATGACTTAGCATGCCTCATTATATTAATATAGTATAGCATCATAATTTTTAAGGTTCATAGTTTATTTTTTGTCTGTTACTATAGTTTTATTTTTGTAGGTTAAAGAAAGGAGATAAAAACAATTGGTAATAGAGTGGGAATCTGGATTCCTTGATTGTGGTCTTTATAGCCAATGTAAGTTTTAAATCTAGTGGATTCATGTCAATCTATGCCAAAACCAATACAGAATTGTAAAGTAAAAATTAAAAATAAATAAATAAATAAATTTAAAATTTAAAAAAAAATAAAGTGAGATAAGAACCGACAAAAAAAAATTAGAAAAAAGTTAAATATCAGTATCTTATTCATATTCAAATATGAATACAGACAGCATATTAAAAAGCAGAGACATTACTTTGCCAACAAAGGTCTGTCTAGTCAAGGCTATGGTTTTTCCAGTGGTCATGTATGGATGTGAGAGTTGGACCATAAAGAAAGCTGAGCGCTGAAGAATTGAGGCTTTTGAACTGTGGTGTTGGAAAAGACTCTTGAGAGTCCCTGGGACTGCAAGGAAATAAAAACCAGTCAACCCTAAAGGCAATCAGTCCTGAATATTCATTGGAAGGACTGATGCTGAAGCTCAAACTCCAATACTTTGGCCACCTGATGTGAAAAACTGACTCATTAGAAAAGACCCTGATGCTGGGAAAGATTGAAGGCAGGAGGAGAAGGGGACGACAGAGGATGAGATGGTTGGATGGCATCACCGACTCGATGGACATGAGTCTGAACAAAGTCCAGGAGTTGGTGATGGGCAGCGAGGCCTGGCGTGCTGCAGTCCATGGGGTCACAGAGTCAGACACAGCGGAGCGACTGGACTGGCTGATGAGCAGGGGAAGAGAAATAGCATATGCAGCTAACTATAATGCATGCTATAGACTAACAAGAGGGTCGCCAGAAACATTCTCAGAACAGTCGGTGAGGATTTGGGCATTTTGGAAATTGTGTAGAATGGAGAGAGACTTGAGGGAGAGAGGTCATTTCCATGAATTATTTAGAGATAATTAGATTTTAAAAAGAAAAAATAATAGGAAAGAGGGACCAGAACAAGTTAAAATGTGATGGTGAGGAATCAGAGTACCTCTGGGACAAAGGGAAAAGCAGTTTCATTTGGCCGACACATGGAGGGAGACGATAACTGTGAAGTTTATTCTTTAGGCAATAGCAGAGACACCACAAGGGGAGAATGGCCTGAGAAACAGTCGTCAGGCAGATTTTACAAGCTGAACGAGAGGAACAAGCCAATGGATGTTAAGAGATCAGTTAGGAGGCATTTGTACAAGGTACTCAAGTTTCAATGTGAATCAAAAAAAATAAATGTCAAAGAATAAAAATAGCTCACTTTAATATTTTTAGTAGACAGCCTTATATTTTTAAGATCAGATCTGTAGCTTGGGGCATCTGAGTGGGTGTGGGTGCTGAGGAGGAAGCATTAACCAAACATTCTTTCTGCTAGAGCCAAATGGGTTGGATTTAGTTAATATGGTCTCTGTTTTCTTTCTTTATTCACTCAAGACCATCTTGTGCGTGACTGCATTGTTCTGCTTGCTATGAACATTCTCTGAAGTGAAGATGAAGACTCAACTTATGCCCTATTTCTTTGTTTCCCTTAGGGAAAAATGTGTTCAGAAAGGTGTTGAGGCTGATTGCCTTTGATTCCTGTCCTCCTGTTTGCTCTTGAATTCACTGCAGTGTGCTCTTTGTCCCCAGAGTTTTACTGAAGTTGTTTGTGCCAAGTTCACCAAGGATCCCCTCCATGGGGGCCAAGCCAATGGGCGGTTCTGTCCAGCTCTTCTTTCACAGATCTTTGTCCAGTTCCTCTTTCGCTCCTTGTCACTTGTCATCTGACTTCCTTGACTCCTCTGCTGATGTTCCTTCTGCTATTACTACATAATTTTCTACCGGTTTCGGTTACAAAATTTATTTTAGTGGTTCCTCTTCTTCCTATTTTTTAAAGGTTCAAGTGTCTGAGGGCTCATTCTCTCCTCTTCTCTTCTGTATCAGAACCGCTCTCTTGGCAATCCCATATAGTCACCTGGATTAAAATACTGTCTTGGTGTTAAAGATGTCCAAATTTGTATTTTTATTTTAGACTTTCCTCTTGTCTTCTTACTCATATCTATCCATCTGCTTACTCATTATATCCATAAATCTAGAATTGATATTTCAAATCAGAAGTCCAAAACTGAACTAATCTTTTCCCCAAATCTATTTTTGACATAGGCTTTCCCATCCAAGTTGGAGGTGTTTTCTTCCTTGTATTAATCCTTGGCTTCCTCCTCTTTACACCACCGCATTCAATAAATATATCACAGATTTCATTGGCTGTGCTATCACAATAAGTCCAAAATCCTTTCTACCATGCTGGTTTGCATCCCCACATCTCCACCTTTTCTCACTGGTATCACTGCCTTGCCTGCTGTATTTGCCCTCTCTTGCCACACCCAAGCAATCTAAATTCATTATGATAGGAATAATTATTTGAAAATATAAGTCATAATAGATAGCTTCATTGTTTAAAATACTGTATTGGTTCCACACTTTATTCACTGCAAAATTAAAGTCCATTTAATCATCTACAAGGTCCTTCTAGCCTTCTCACTGTCAAAATCATATTATTCCCTAAGATAATGTTTTATAACTTCCTACTAGTTTTATCCTTGCTCATTTTTCCTCTAGATTGTCTGGTTGTTTAGCTGTTTGGCAACCTACCAAGAACAGTCACATCTTAGGAGTTTTGTACTTGTTTTCTTTGATTGGAATTTTCTTGTCACCAGTATTAACAAGGGTTATTCTCTTACTTTCTCAAGTCTAATGAAATGTGCTACTCAAGGATACCTGCCCTGTTGCCCTTATTTACAACTTCAAGCTATTTCCTCCACTGAAGCTCTCTCTGGTTATCTTTATCTCTCTATCCTTTTGATTTTATTTCATAGGTTATATGACCATGTGACATAATAGATGTGTATTTTAGTCACATAAATAAATGCATTCTAATGTCTCTTCACAGTAGAATGCATCCTTCATGGGGGCAAAGATCTCTGTCTTCTGTTGTTCCTATAGAAATATCCAGCGCAAAGTAGATACTCAATACATAATAAATGAATTGATAACACAGTAGGGAGACAGATATGTTCAGTTCAGTTCAGTTGCTCAGTCGTGTCCAACTCTGTGACTCCATGAATTGCAGCACGCCAGGCCTCCCTGTCCATCACCAACTTCCAGAGTTCAGTCAAACTCACGTTCATCAAGTCAGTGATGCCATCCAGCCATCTCATCCTCTGTCGTCCCCTTCTCCTCCTGCCGCCATATCCCTCCTAGCATCAGAGTCTTTTCCAATAAGTCAACACTTCGCATGAGGTGGCCAAAGTACTGGAGCTTCAGCTTTAGCATCATTCCTTCCAAAGAACACCCAGGACTGATCTCCTTGAGGATAGACTGGTTGGATATCCTTGCAGTCCAAGGGACTCTCAAGAGTCTTCTCCAACACCACAGTTCAAAAGCATCAATTCTTTGGTGCTGAGCTTTCTTCACAGTCCAACTCTCACATCCATACATCACCACTGGAAAAACCATAGCCTTGACTAGACGGACCTTTGCTGGCAAAGTAATGTCTCTGTTTTTAAATATGCTATCTAGGTTGGTCATAACTTTCCTTCCAAGGAGTAAGTGTCTTTTAATTTCATGGCTGCAGTCACCATCTGCAGTGATTTTGGAGCCCAGAAAAATAAAGTCTGACACTGTTTCCACTGTTTCCCCATCTATTTCCCATGAAGTGACAGGACCAGATGCCATGATCTTCTTCTGAATGTTGAGCTTTAAGCCAACTTTTTCACTCTCCTCTTTCACTTTCATCAAGAGGCTTTTTAGCTCCTCTTCACTTTCTGCCATAAGGGTGGTGTCATCTGCATATCTGAGGTTATTGATATTTCTCCCAGCAATCTTGATTCCAGCTTGTGTTTCTGCCAGTCCAGCATTTCTCATGATGTGCACTGCATATAAGTTAAATAAGCAGGGTGACAATATACAGCCTTGACGTACTCCTTTTCCTATTTGGAAGCAGTCTGTTGTTCTATGTCCAGTTCTAACTGTTGCTTCCTGACCTGCATTACAGATTTTCTCAAGAGGCAGGTCAGGTGGTGTGGTATTCCCATCTCTTTCAGAATTTTCCACAGTTTATTGTGATCCACACAGTCAAAGGCTTTGGCATAGTCAATAAAGCAGAAATAGATGTTTTTCTGGACTCTCTTCCTTTTCCCATGATTCCGCAGATGTTGGCAATTTGATCTCTGGTTCCTCTGCCTTTTCTAAAACCAGCTTGAACATCTGGAGGTTCACAGTTCATGTATTGCTGAAGGCTGGCTTGGAGAATTTTGAGCATTATTTTACTAGCGTGTGAGATGAGTGCAATCGTGCAGTTTGAGCATTCTTTGACATTGCCTTTCTCAGGGATTGTAATGAAAACTGACCTTTTCCAGTCCTGTGGCCACTGCTGAGTTTTCCAAATGTGCTGGCATATTGAGTGCAGCACTTTCACAGTGTCATCTTTCAGGATTTGAAACAGCTCAACTGGAATTCCATCACCTCCACTAGCTTTGTTCATAGTGATGCTTTCTAAGGCCTGCTTGACTTCACATTCCAGGATATCTGGCTCTAGGTGAGTGATCACACCATCGTGATGATCCTGGTCATGAAGATCTTTTTTGTACAGTTCTGTGTATTCTTGCCATCTCTTCTTAATATCTTCTTCTTCTGTTAGGTCCATACGATTTCTGTCCTTTATTGAGCCCATCTTTGCATGAAATGTTCCCTTGGTATCTCTAAATTTCTTGAAGAGATCTCTAGTCTTTCCCATTCTGTTGTTTTCCTCTATTTCTTTGCAGTGATCACTGAGGAAGGCTTTTTTAAAATTTCTCCTTGCTATTCTTTGGAACTCTGCATTCAGATGGGAATATCTTTCCTTTTCTCCTTGGCTTTTCGCTTCTCTTCTTTTCACAGCTATTTGTAAGGCCTCCCCAGACAGCCATTTTGCTTTTTTGCATTTTTTTTTTTAATGAGGATGGTCCTATAGAAATATCTGGCACAAAATATATACTCAATACATAATAAGTGAATTGATAATGCAGTGGGGAGACAGTTATGTAAACAGAGCAAATATAATTATGACCAAGCCCTGCTGTGACAAAGAAGAAGCAGATCTCCTCCATTCATGGGTAAAATATGTCCTTCAGAAAAGGGCTTATCTGAGTGAGTTACAAAAGTATTAATTTTGAAACTTTGATTGTTAGATTTTAATAAGAATGTAAATCCCTGCCCTTTGTATCTGTTAAAATGGAGTTTCTGATGAAGCATAGAGGCCATGTTGCAGGCTTTTCTTATAGTATGAGAGTTTACATCTTGAGGTTCAAACAATCTCAGTTAAGTTAAACCTTAATTAAATACCCTGTGCATATAGTATTTTCCCATGCCCACCTGCCAAAATTCTACTAATTCATCAAGGCTCAGATTAAATGCAATCTCCTCCAAGAAACTCTACTTGCTTCTCACTAATCAGAAATAAGCCCTCCTTTTTAGATATATTGGCTGGCATCCAATTCTCCTTTCTAAATTATGAACTCATTTTGAGTACAGACCTTCAGACCTACCTCTATGTTCCTTACAGTTCACCGAGAAAGTCCCTGTATACAGTTGTAGGTAAGAGGTTACACTAAATTATTTTTTAGAATCCTTCCAAACCTAATATTAGATTGGAAACACTCAATCTGGCTTCACTGGAACACATAGTTTTGGTGTACTGCCATAGGGCATATAGAATTGAACCTATGAATTTGGTTTTATGGGCCTCTTCAACAAAGTTAAAAAAAAAAAAAAAGAGAGAGAGAGAGAAAAATCATTCAATGCCTCTTATTTCCAGGAAATGTTCTGGGCTTTTAACATGTATAATCCCATATAATAGACAAAATAGTACCATTGAGCAGGTATAATTGTCCTTTTTTGTTCTGCAAATGAGAAAATAGTGTCTCATAAATGTTAAATGACATCTTGAAGGTCACACATCCTGTAAGTGACAGAGCTAGAGTTCTAACCCAGTTGCGTATTATTCCACTAACTCAAAGTGCACAAGGCAAAGGAAATGAAGAAACGAGAAGTGATGGCACATTCAAAATGTTGAGGAAACAGCGGGCTGCAATAAAATGAAGATGACGAATGTCACACTGGGGCACAGTTTGTGGAACTAATTCCACAGTGCCATAAACAATTGATTTTGCAAAGAGTTCACACTAAAGCTTACAAGACAAGGAGCTATTTTTGACTCTGTCTTGAGTAAAACATTGGTGCCATCAGTGGCATTAAAGGAGGTTGCAGTGCTAAGACAGGATGAAAGTTCTATAATTAAGTTTGACATCTTCACTGCAGATCATATCAGGTATTGCTGGCTTGATGAACTTTAAGGAAAAAAAATTAGAGTGTGCTAGAAACTGCCTGAAGGGAAAGTTATAAAATTAAAATCCATAGAATCCAAAGGAAATCAGCTTAAGAATAAATTATGAGGGTCCCTAAAGTTTTGTCTGCCACAGCACAACCAAAAAATAGGAGCTAAGAGGGTGATAATTGAGTCAGACTAGCTGGATGCAGGCAGAGATATTGTTTCAGTCCAAAGAATTCTGTTTTAAACAGTATAAGACTAGTCTATATAATTTCAACTATGAGAGATATAAGGAGAGAGAAAAATAAGAAAAGAGAAATCTTAAATATAATTAAAAAATATATATATTGTCTTGTAGTGACTTCACTGGTGGTTCAGTGGTAAAGAATCTGCCTTCCAATGCAGGGCATGTGGGTTCCGTCCCTGGTCAGGGTACAAGATCCCACATGCCATGGGTCAGTTAAGCCCTCCCACCACTACTAGAGAAGCCTGTGTGCTGCAAAGGAGACCTAGCATCTCCAAAAAAATAATAAAATAATAAATAAAATAATAAATATATTTTTGTAGATATTGAATATATCAAATTCTTGTAGATATCAAAAATAAAGC
The DNA here is from genome assembly GCF_014754425.2 of Oryx dammah. Classification (NCBI taxonomy): domain Eukaryota; kingdom Metazoa; phylum Chordata; class Mammalia; order Artiodactyla; family Bovidae; genus Oryx; species Oryx dammah. The sequence continues at coordinate 105,627,123 of NW_024070185.1, forward strand.
CCTGATAGGTGCATGTGTGCATGCTGCCATATCTGACTCTGTGACCCCAGGGACTATAGCCTGGAAGTTTCCTCTGTCCATGGGATTTTCCAGGCCAGAACGCTGGAGTGGGCTGCTGTTTTCTTCTCCAGGGGATCTTCCTGACCCAGGGATGGAACCCATGTCTCATGTCTCCTGCATTGGCAGGCAGGTTCTTTACTACTAGCACCACCTGGGAAGCGAGGCAAGTCCCATACTGTATCCAATATTTTATGAAGGCAGGAGGAGAAGGGGGCGACAGAGGATGAGATGGTTGGACGGCATCACCGACTCAATGGACATGGGTTTGGGTGGACTCTGGGAGCTGGTGATCGACAGGGTGGCCTGGCCTGCTGTGATTCATGGGGTCGCAAATAATTGGACACAACTGAGTGACTGAACTGAACTTATCCTACAGATATCTCAGAATATGGGATGTGAGGTGGAATTTTGTAGACTCTGTAACAGAATGTTGGCACTTCACTAAAACATTTCTTCTTCCTGAGCATGTGTTTTCCAGCATTCCTACAATTATTTGTGTCCGTGTCATTGAATACTAGCCAGGGGAACAGGAAGAGGATTAATTAGTGTTACTTCAACCTGAGCCCATAAGACTTTCTTAAGGATGAGCATTCATGCTGTTTCCCATTCCTTTTCATTCAAATAAGTAGAACATCTTTGAGAAGCGTGATTGGCAATCATGAAGGCAAGACATGAAAAGATACTTCATTTCTGAGCTGCCCAATCAATTTGGAAAGTGAACTTTTGAGGTTATTTGAGTCAGAAGTAAATCTCTATAATGCTCAACCCACCATATGTTTTGGGTTTGTGTGTGACAGTGGTGAGTATTTCCTTAAATAATATAAAGATTCCACCTCGTTAACAGACAAAAAGAAGCAAAGACCCAGAAAAGTTAGCAGGAGGGTTAAAAATAGGGACAGAGCTCCTTAAAAACTTCTTTGTGTGAGGCTAAGGGGCTGTAGCTATGGGAAGAATCAGGACCTACTTAAAATCAGGCACTACTATATTTAAAATAGGTAACTGGCAAGTACCAGCTATATAGCACAGGAAATTATACTCAATATCTTATAATAACCTATAATGGAAAAGAATCTGGAAAAGAGTACATGTATGTGTGTGTATGTATACATGTGCATACACTGAATATAACTGAATCACTTTGCTGTGTACCTGAAGCTAACAACCACAAAAAAAGCAAACAGGAGTCTTTTTTTCTGTGAATTTATGTGATCTTTCAGCAGACCACTTTTATTTGATATTTGGGAATGGAGAACAGAGGGAACATGGAACAACAGACTGGTTCAAAACTGGGAAAGGAGTACGTCAAGGCTGTACACTGTCACCCTGCTTATTTTAATTCTATGCAGAGTACATCATGGGAAAGCCTGGGCTGGATGAAGTGCAAGCTGGAATCAAGATTGCCGGGAGAAATATCAATAAGTCCAGATATGCAGATGGCACCACCTTTATGGCAGAAAGTGAAGAGGAATTAAAGAGCCTCTTGATGAAATTGAAAGAGGAGAATGAAAATGCTGTCTTAAAACCTAACATTAAAAAAACTAACATCATGGTATCTAGTCCCATCACTTTGTGGCAAATAGATGGAGAAACAATGGATACAGTGAGAAACTTTATTTTCTTGGACTCCAAAATCACTGCAGATGATTACTGCAGCCATGAAATAAAAGGATGCTTGATCCTTGGAAGAAAAGCTATGACCAACCTAGACAGTGTATTAAAAAGCAGAGATGTTATTTTGCCAACGAAGGTCCATATAGTCAAAGCTATGGTTTTTCCAGTACTCATGTATGGATGTGAGAGTTAGACCATAAAAAAGGTTGAAAGTCAAAGAATTGATTCTTTTGATCTGTGGTGGTGGAGAAGACTCTTGAGAGTCCCTTGGACTGCAAGGAGATCAAACCAGTCCATCCTAAAGGAAATCAGTCCTGAATATTCATTAGAAGAACTGATGCTGAAGCTGAAGCTCCAATACTTTGGCCACCTGATGCAAAGAACTGACTCGTTAGAAAAGACTCTGAAGCTGGAAAGACTAAAGGAAGGAGAGGAAGGGGATGACGGAGGATAAGATGGTTGGATTGTATTACTGACTCAATGGATATGAGTTTGAGTAAGCCCTGGGAGCTGATGAAGGACAAGGAAGCCTGGCGCACTATAGTTCACGGGGTCGCAAACAGTCAGACACAACTGAGTGACTGAGACGAAAACAGAGGGGAGCTGCCTTCCTCTACAGACTTTTCAAAAGAGGAAGACATGTTTTGATACCATTTGCTACTCCCTCCCAGCAAAAAAAAAAGATAACCAAACCATGGCTTTCTTAGCTCCAATAGGAAGCCTAGGATTAATTTCATTTAAGTATTTATTTTTTTGTGTGTATATATATGTGTGTGTATATATATATATAATTGTTCATTTACAATGTTATGCCAGTTTCTACTGTGCAACAGTGACTCAGTTACACACCCACAGATACACACACACACACACACACACACACAAACACACACATATATATACTTTCTTTTATAATGTCCTCTTCCATTATGGTCTATCCCAAGAGATTGAATATAGTTCCCTGTGCTACAAGCATAGTTGATTTATAGTGTCATTGTTTTAAATTTCATGTTAATTTCTTCTGTACAACAGAGTGTTCAGTTATACACACACACACACACACACACACACATATATACTATACTTTTCATTATCTTTTCCATTATGTCCTATCACAGGATATTGAACTTAGTACCCTGTGCTGTACAGTAGAACTTTGTTGTTTATCCATCTTATATATAATAGTTTGCATCTGCTAATCTCAACGGAGAAGGCAATGGCACCCCACTCCAGTACTCTTGCCTGGAGAATCCCATGGAGGGAGGAGCCTGGTGGGCTACACTCCACGGGGGTCACAAAGAGTCGGAGACGACTGAGCGACTTCACTTCAGATGAGAAAGGCAGTACTGAGGTATGTGATATGATAGTGGTCCAGGTCCAGGTCCAGTTAGGGGATTCACCAAAGTATCACAGGACCAGGACTTTCTATCATCTGCAGGGGAGTAGAGAGCTTACTGCTCTTATTTATCCTGGGAGGTAAAGATCAAGAGATGATGCAGTCCAGTTAGTGTGAAAGCAATCAGTTCTAATAAAACCAGGGAAATGTTTAACAGGGCTGAGGGAGACAGCAACACAGTTGCAAATGGGACTCTAGAGAGAGAAGGTGAGCTGCTGCTGCTGCTGCTGCTGAGTCGCGTCAGTCGTGCCCGACTCTGTGCAACCCCATAGATGGCAGCCACCAGGCTCCCCGTCCCTGGGATTCTCCAGGCAAGAACACTGGAGTGGGCTGCCATTTCCTTCTCCAATGCATGAAAGTGAAAAGTGAAAGTGAAGTCACTCAGTTGTGTCTGACTCTTAGCGACCCCATGGACCTCAGGCTACCAGGCTCCTCTGTCCATGGGATTTTCCAGGCAAGAGCACTGGAGTGGGGTGCCATTGCCTTCTCCAGGAGTTGTGCTAGCTGGTTGAAATGGTTGTCTTAATGACTCTACCTGACAATGGATGCTGAAAGCTTTTTATGAGAGGGATAGACAAATCATGGTAGGAAGTACAATACAGACTTCAGAGATGCATATGCCCTGGCAATTGGCAAAGTGAATTTTGTAAAAAGAGAGAACTGTATTTAACTTCCACAGAATTAACTCTCATAGATTATGTTTTCAGGTTAATAGCACTGAAGAAGAGAAATAGAAATCATTTTATAAAAACACATGTGATGATTTCAGGATGCTAAGGACATCTTAGGTTTTAAGACTTTTGTTACAGATGACAAATAAATGAAGAAATGGGAGTGTTGTTAAACTAAAATATATCCACAGGGAAGGGCCTGGAAGCTATTTCAAAGAAGAAAAGGAGGAAGACTATGGCTGCATTTTTCAATAAGAAAGGAAAATATAAGGGTAGCAAGTAAAGACATACCTTGTTTTTTTGCACTTTGCTTTATTGTATTTTGCAAATAATAGTAAATTTTTTTTTTTACAAATTGAAAGTGAGTGGCAACCTTATAGAGCAAGTCTGTTGGCATCATTTTTCCAACAGCCTTTGCTCACTTCATGTCTCTCCGTTCTGGTTCTCCCAATATTTCAAAATTTTTCATTATTATTACCTTTGTTATTGGAAAAGGGTAAGATTGAGGGCAGGAGGAGAAGGAGGTGACAGAGGATGAGATGGTTAGGTGACAGCATCAACTCAACGGACCTGAGTTTGAGCAAACTTTGGGAGATAGTGAAGGACAGGGAAGCCTGGCGTGCTGCAGTCCATAGGATCACAAAGAGTAGGACGTGAATTAGCAACTGAAAAACAACAATGGTGACCTGCGGTCAGTGATTTTTGATGTCACCATTGTAATTGTTTTGGTATGCCATGACACAGGCCTACATAAGACTGAAAACTTAATAAATGTTGCCTGTGCTCTGACTGCTCAACTGATTGGCCATTCAGCCATCTCTATCCTTCCCTTCAGGCCTCTCAATACCCTGAGGTACATCAATATTGAAATTAGGCCAATTTATAACTCTACAATGGCCTCAAAGTGTTCAAGTGAAGGGGACAGTCACACATCTCTCACTTTAAGCCAAAAGCTTGTGAAGGATTGAGCTCAAGGAGGAAGGCGTGTCGAAACCTGAGCCAGGTGGAAAGCAATGCTGCTTGAACCAGCTAGCCAATCGGTAAATGCAAAGGAAAAGCTCTCCAAGGAAATTAAAAGTGCTAATGCAATGAACACAAATGATAAGAAAATAAGACAGCATTCTTGCTGATATGGAGAAAGTTTTAGTGACCTCGATAGAGGATCACAGAGGCTGCTACATTCCCTTAAGACAAAGCCTAGTGTAGAGAAGGCCCTGTGCTGTGCTTAGCTGCTCAGTCGTGTCCGACTCTTTGTGACCCCATGAGCGGTAGCCCTCCAGGCTCCTCTGTCCATGGGGACTTTCCAGTCCAGGCAAGAATACTGAAGTGGGTTGCCATGCCTTCCTCCAGGGGATCTTCCCATCCCAAGGATCGAACCCAGGTCTTCTGCATTGCAGGTGAATTCTTTAACATCTGAGCCACCATGAAGCCCAAGAATACTGGAGTGGGTAGCCTATCCCTTCTCCAGGGGATCTTCCCAATCCAGGAATCAAACCAGGGTGTCCTGAATGCAGGTGGATTCTTTACCAGCTAAGCTACCAGGGAAGCCCAGAGAAGGCCCTATATCTCTTCAATCTAAGAGAAACGAGGAAGCTGCAGAGCAAAAGTTTCAAGCTCACAGAGGTTGGCTTATGAAGCTTAAGTAAAGAAGCCATCTCCATAACATAAAAATGCAATATTTGCAGAAGCTGCAAGTTATCCAGAAGACCTAGCTAAGATAATGAGGAAAGACAGCTGCACTAAAGAACAGATTTTAAATGTAGATAAAAGAGCCTTATACTGGAAGAAAGTGCCAGTTAGGACTTTTCATAGCTAGAGAGGAGATGTCAATGCCTGGCTTCAAAGCTTCAAAGGACAGGCAGACTCTCTTGTTAGGGGTTAACACAGTTGGTAACTTGAAATCGAAAGCAGTGCTCATTTACCATTTTGAAAATTCTAAGATCCTTATGAATTATGCTAAGCCTACTCTGCTTGTGCTTTATAAATGGAGCATCAAAGTCTGGATGAGAGCATATCTGTTTACAATATGGTTTATTGAGTATTTTAAGCTTACTGTCGAGAGTTATGCTTAAAAGAAAGCATTATTTTCAAAATATTTGTGTTCATTGGAAATGTACCTGGTCACTCAAGAACTCTAATGAAGACGTACAGTGAGATTACTGTTATTTTCATACCTGCTAGTACAACATCCATTCTGTAAAAGAGGGATTTATTATTTAAGACATACATTCCGTAAGGCTATAGTTGCCATAGATAGTGATTCTTCCCGTGAATCTGGGTAAAGTTAACTGAAAATCTTCTGGAAAGGATTCACCATTCTAGATGCTATTAAGAACAGTCATGATTCATAGGAGGAGGTCAAAATACCAGCATTAACAGAAGTTTGGAAGAAGTTGATTCCAACCTTCATGGATGACTTTGAGGGGTTCAAGAGTCCAGGATGGAAGTCAAACAATACCAAGAGAATACGAATTAAAGGCTTACTGTGTGTTACCTGCAGCCTGGATGGGAGAGGACCTGGGGGAGAATGGACGCATGTAGGTGTATGGCTGAGTCCCTTCACTGTTCACCTGAAACTATCGCAACATTGTTAATTAGCTATTCCCCAATAAAAAATAAGAAGTTTTTTTTTTCTTAAAAAATCAAAAAGAAGCAGTCTGAAAATGTGACTGAATTGCTGAAGTTCAGTTCAGTCACTCAGTCGTGTCCAACCCTTTGCAATTCCATGAATCGCAGCATGCCAGGCCTCCCTGTCCATCACCAACTCCCAGAGTTCACTCAAACTCATGTCCATCAAGTCAGTGATGCCATCCAGCCATCTCATCCTCTGTCGTCCCCTTCTCCTCCTGCCACCATATCCCTCCCAGCATCAGGGTCTTTTCCAATAAGTCAGCTCTTCACATGAGGTGGCCAGAGTACTAGAGTTTCAGCTTCAACAATCAATCCTTCCAATCAACACCCAGGGCTGATCTCCTTGAGGATGGACTGGTTGGATCTTCTTGAAGTCCAAGGGACTCTCAAGACTCTTCTCCAACACCACAGTTCAAAAGCATCAATTCTTTGGTGCTCAGCTTTCTTCACTGTCCAACTCGCACATCCATACATGACCACTGGAAAAACCATAGCCTTGAGTAGATGGAACTTTGTTGGCAAAGTGATGCCTCTGTTTTTAAATATGCTATCTAGGTTGGTCAAAACTTTCCTTCTAAGGAGTAAGCATCTTTTAATTTCATGGCTGCAATCACCATCTGCAGTGATTTTGGAGCCCAGAAAAATAAAGTCTGACACTGTTTCCACTGTTTCCCCATCTATTTTTCATGAAGTGGTGGAACCAGATGCCGTGATCTTCATTTTCTGAATGTTGAGCTTTAAGCCAACTTTTTCACTCTCCTCTTTCACTTTCATCAAGAGGCTCTTTAGTTCCTCTTCACTTTTTGCCATGAGGGTGATGTCATCTGCATATCTGAGGTTATTGATATTTCTCCCGGAAATCTTGATTCCAGTTAGTGTTTCTTCTAGCCCAGCGTTTCTCATGATGTACTCTACATATAAGTTAAATAAGCAGGGTGACAATATACAGCCTTGACGTACTCCTTTTCCTATTTGGAACCAGTCTGTTGTTCTATGTCCAGTTCTAACTGTTGCTTCCTGACCTGCATACAGGTTTCTCAAGAGGCAGGTCAGGTGGTGTGGTATTCCCATCTCTTTCAGAATTTTCCACAGTTTCTTGTGATCCACACAGTCAAAGCTTTGGCATAGTCAATAAAGCAGAAATAGATGTTTTTCTGGAACTCTCTTGCTTTTTCCATGATCCAGAAGATGTTGGCAATTTGATCTCTGGTTCCTCTGCCTTCTCTAAAACCAGCTTGAACATCTGGAAGTTCACAGCTCATGTATTGCTGAAGCCTGGCTTGGAGAATTTAGAGCATTATTTTACTAGCTTGTGAAATGAGTGCAATTGTGTGGTAGTTTGAGCATTCTTTGGCATTGCCTTTCTCAGGGATTGTAATGAAAACTGACCTTTTCCAGTCCTGTGGCCACTGCTGAGTTTTCCAAATGTGCTGGCATATTGAGTGCAGCACTTTCACAGCATCATCTTTCAGGATTTGAAATAGCTCCACTGGAATTCCATCACCTCCACTAGCTTTGTTCGTAGTGATGCTTTCTAAGGCCCACTTGACTTCACATTCCAGGATATCTGGCTCTAGGCGAGTGATCACACCATCATGATTATCTTGGTTGTGAAGATCTTTTTTAGTGATCACACCATCATGATTATCTTGGTTGTGAAGATCTTTTTTGTATAGTTCTGTGTATTCTTGTCACCTCTTCTTAATATCTTCTGCTCCTGTTAGGTCCATATGATTTCTGTCCTTTATTGAGCCCATCTTTCATGAAATGTTTCCTTGGTATCTCTAATTTTCTTGAAGAGATCTCTAGTCTTTCCCAATCTGTTGTTTTCCTCTATTTCTTTGCATTGATCGCTGAGGAAGGCTTTTTTTTTTTTTTTTTTCAATCTCTCCTTGCTATTCTTTGGAACTCTGCATTCAAATGGGATTATCTTTCCTTTTCTCCTTTGCTTTTTACTTCTCTTCTTTTCACAGCTATTTGTAAGGCCTCCTCAGACAGCCATTTTACTTTTTTGCATTTCTTTTCCCTGGGGATGCTCTTAATCCCTGTCTTTTGTTCAATGTCACAAACCTCTGTCAGATATAGTCCCTTAAATCTATTTCTCACTTCCACTATATAATCATAAGTGATTTGACTTAGGTCATAGTCATAGGTACCCATTAAAATATTTATAATGGTTTTACAATGAAATGGAAAATATGTGTGTACATAGATGTATGCAAAGCAAATAAAGTAGGTAAATTATTGTATATACACATATCAAGACATAAGTTACTTAAAACACATCCAGAAGACTTAGATGGAAATTATCCACATTGGACCAGCAGCCAAGATTTTAAGCCATGCAACAGTGAAGGATATTTTTCTCTTCATAATTGTGCATGTTTTCAGATATTTGCCTATGGTCTTTACATTGTATAAATTCTCAGTTAAAATTTGAATTGGTTAAGCAATTTTTAAATTTTTAAGGCATGAAAAGTGTAAAATGTAATGAGAACAAAGGATCTACCACAAAACTCAAGTCTCTTTCCATCCGTCCTTGATGATTTCCTTCCATTCTCTAGAAGGAGGCAATCACGTAATGGTTACCTGTCTTGAGTGTGTCCGTCTTGAAATGCATAATTTATTCAACTACTCTTCTATTGAAAGAAAGCCAGATTACCTCTGATCCACTGGTGTTACGAACACAACTACAATGAATATCTTGAAATTCAGTATTTTAAAAGCATATGTCTAATAATAATTTTGTATTATTAATTCCTGTCCTGGTTTTGTTCTTTAATCAGTGGTTTAAATTCTCTCTCTCTCTCTTTTTTTTTTTTTTTGGTAAATCATCTTTATCTTTTTAAAAAACTGTATCTATTAATTTTGATTTTGGTCATACCGAGTCTTCATTGCTGCTCAGGATTTTCTCTGGTTGTGATGCACAGGCTTCTCATTGCAGTTCTTGTTGTGGAGCACAGTCTCTAGAGCACAGACTCAGTACTTGTGCATGGGCTTAGTTGCTCCATGGCATACAGGATCTTCCTGGATCAGGGATTGAACCTATGTCTCCTGCATTGGCAGGCAGATTTTTTTAACCACTGAGCTACCAGGTAAGCCCTATCTTCTGATTGTTTTACAGTTAGATTCTCACACTGTCTTCTTTATAGACCACTGTCCTTTTGCAAGCTTCCCTGGTGGCTCAGTGGTAAAATAATCTGTCTGCCAACGCAGGTGACCCAAGTTTGATCTCTGTGTTGAGAAGATCCCCTGGAGAAGGAAATGGCAACCCACTCCAGTATCCTTGCTTGGGAAACCCCATGGACAAAGGTCCTTTTGCAACCTCCAGCCACCTCAAAATTGACTCGTGAGAGAGTCAATTCCTAGGCAGGTTGATAAGAAGTCCAGGGGTCCCCAAGGAGAGAGGGGTCTGGAATGCTCAAGGAGGAAGAAAGGACAAACTCTTTTCCCCTCTACATTCCTTAGGATTATACAACAATAATGTATCCTGCTTGAGGACAGTCTCTGGAAAAAACCTTCTGGCTAATCCTGTTATCTTAAAATGTAAATTATGGGAGTGGGTCTAGTAAGGTCTTTACAACCTCCAGACATTCTTTTTTTTTTTTAATTTTATTTTTACTTTAGTTTACTTTACAATACTGTATTGGTTTTGCCATACATTGACATGAATCCACCACAGGTGTATACAAGCTCCCAGTCCTGAATCCCCCTCCCATCTCCTTTTGATTCACTGTAATAAGTAATTAAAAAGTATATAACTCCATTACTAACACTAGCTAGGGGGCACTTTTTCTGTCCCCTTCTGATGTCTAAGTCAGAAGCTTTCTCTATCTCTTTTATACTTTAATAAAACTCAATTACACAAGCCTCATCTCTGGCCCTGGATTGAATTCTCCTCTGGAGGCCAAGAATCCTGGCATCTTTCATGGTTCAGCAACAACCTTTCACTGACTTTGAGTCAGAGAAGCAGAAACATCATTATGACATCCCTTATATGCAGAATCTAAAAAGACACGATACAAATGAACTTATTTACAAAACAGAAACAGACTCATAGACTTAGAGCCCAAACTTATCATTGCTTGAGGAAGGGGTAGTTAGGGAGTTTGGGATCGATATGTACACACTGCTATATTTAAAGTAGATAGCCAACAAGGACTTACTGTATAGCACAGGGAGTTCTGCTCATGTGCCAGCCTGGAAGATAGAGGAGTTTGGGGGAGAATGGATGCAGGTAAATGTCTGGCTGAGTCCTTTCACTGTTCACCTGAAACTATCACAGCATTGTTAATCAGCTATAAGTGGAATCCGCTCATTCATATCCGACTCTTTGCAACACCATGGACTGTATCCTGCCAGGCTCCTCTGTCCATGGAATTCTCCAGGCAAAAATACTGGAGATGCTTGCCATTTCCTTCTCCAGGGAATCTTCCCAACCCAGGGATTGAACCCAGGTCTCCTGCATTACAGGTGGATTCTTTATCGTCTGAACTACCAGGGAAACCCATTAATCTGCTATACTCCAATACAAATAAAAAGTTTATTAAAAAATAAAATGACTTAGTTTGTATTGCTCGAAGTGGCACACCTAAATCCACAGAACTGAAGAAACAGGGGGGCATATTTCAGGACATTGCCAAGTACTTCCTAAAACAGCAGTAATGATAGTGGCAGCTAACTCTGTTTCCATACCTATTTACCATTTTTTGTGATCTCTGTCTTGAGCTTCATTATAAGATAGTGAGTTCTTCAGCATTGGAAATATTCCAAGATGCCTGGAATGACCCATCAGATACTCTGAGGGAAAAATTGGAAATGTTTGAGTGGCATGACCTAGAATATCTTTAAGAGGGGCTTCCCTGGTGTCTCAGAAGGTAAAGAAGCCACCTGCTAATGCAGGAGATGCCAGTTCAATCCCTAGGTTGGGCAGATGGCCCTGGAGAAGGAAATGACAACTCACTCCAGTATTCTTGCCGGGGAAATCTCATGGACAGAGGAGGCAGGCGGGCTAAAATTTATGTGGTCGCAAAGAGTCAGACACAGGTGAGATACTGCGCGTTAAGTCCAGCACACATTTCTGCCTATTCTCATGTGCCCCACAGCTAGACATTTGGGATTAAGATTTTAGTTAACATTCTAATGAACTTATAGACCGGGGTTGGAAAAGTCACTTAGCTGTTAGTTTTCTATGCAGTGAAAAAAGTGAATAGAATAGTCCCATCAGAAGAGTACTATCCCGATTAATTAGCTGATGGCTGCATAGTGATAAAGATTGTACAGTACCAGGTCTACCTAATAATAAAGGCTGCAGAAAGGGCCAGTTGGGGTTTTCCCACTTAACCAACACTTTGTAATGGTAAAATGGGGGGCAAAGTTGAAATAGCCAAAAGGAATTTTTTAAAATTAGAAAGAGGGCACTGTATGCAAATGAACATGCTAAAAAGCACACAGGACAACAACTTAATTAACCTGTAGAGACCTCTGCCACCCAATGGTCTCAAAGCAGATAGATTAGACAGGATATTTAAAAGGGATTATGGCTTGTAATGAGAAAAGGATCTGCAGTTAGCTAGCATATCCTGGTTTGGGCTTTTTAAATGACCTTCTAATTTTGTACTTTAAAAGATAAGCTTTATTTTTTAGAATTACAGAAAAATTACAAAGAGAGTCCCCAGAATTCTCCCATGCCCACAGCCAGTTTCTCCTATTAACCTTTTTCATTAGTGTGGTATGTTTGTAATAACTGATAAACATATTTAGATATTATTATCATTGTCATTTGCTTCTATGTATTTTTTAATTTGCTCTTTGATTTCTTCAGTGATCTTTGGGTATTTAGTAGCATATGTTTAACCTCCATGTATTTATGTTTTATTATAGCTTTTTCCTCCTGTAATTGATTTCTAATCTTACAGTGTTGTGGTCAGAAAAGATGCTTCATGCAATTTCAATTTTCTGAAATTTACTGAGGCTTGACTTGTGACCCGAGATGTGATTCATCCTGGAGAATGTTCCATGTGCACTAGAGAAGAAAGTGTATTCTCCTGCTTTCAGATGAAATAACCTATAAATATCAATTTAGTCTATCTGGTCTAATGTGTCATTTAAAGTGTGTGCTTTCTTATTAATTTTCTGACTGGATGACCTGTCCATTGTTGTAAGTGGGATGTTAAAAGTCCTTCACTATTACTATATTTCTGTCAAGTTCTTTTGTGTCTGTTAGTGTTTGCCTTATGCATTGAGGTGCTGATATGTTAGGTACATAAATATTTATATTTATTATGTATTCTTCTTGAATTGACCCCTTGATCATTATGTGGTGTCTGTCGTTGTCTCTTGTAACAGTCTTTATTTTAAAGTATATTTTGTCTGTTGTGAGTACTGCTACTTCAGCTTTCTTTTGATTTCCATTTGCAAGGAATATCTTTTTTTCACCCTGTTACTTTCATTCTGTATTGTCAATTACCATTCATAATTTATTCAGATTTTCTTAGTTTTTACTTAACTTCCGTTTTTCTTTTCCAGAATCCTATCCAGGATACTATAATACATTTAGTCATCTTACCTCTTTAGGTTCCTCTTGGCTATGACAGTTTTTCTTCTTTACCATAACTGCCATAAATTGAATTGATTTTGTCCCTCTCAAAATTTGTATGTTGAAGCCCTAGTACCCAGTGTGTAGGTATTTGCAGATGGGGCCTTTGGGAGGCATTAGATTTAGATGGGGTCAAGAACGTGGGCTCTCATGGTAGAATCAGTATTCTCAAAAGAAGCAATGCCAGAGAGTTTGTACTCTGTCTTTCTTGCCACCCCCTACCCTGCCCTCATGAGGATACAGTGAGAAGGCAGCTGCCTGCAAGCCAAAAAGAGAATCTCCCCAGAACTCTACCATGTTGGTATCCTGATCTCAGAATTATAGCCTATAGAACAGTGAGAAAACAATTATCTGTTGGTTAAGCCACTCGTGTTTTTGTGATGGCAATCAAAGCTAGGACAGTGACGTTGGCAGTTTTGAGAAGGTCCCATCAGGGATTTTGTAGGGTGCTTCTAAGTTTGGATTTCTTTGAAGTTCTTCTCATGATTAGATGGGGTTGTATGTTTGGAGAACAAGACCACAGAGGTCAAGTGCCATTTTAATTATAACTTATCAAAGGGACGTGCTATCAACATGAATTATTATTGTTGATGTTGATTTTGATCAACCATCTGAGGTCAAGTTTGCCATTTCTCTCCCCTGGCATGTCCCAGTTGTCCCCTTTCCAAGGAAGTTGCTATGTGCAGCCCACACTTGAAGCTGGAGAAGCTGTGATGATGGAGAATCTACATAGATCATTTAACATTCTTCTGCATGGAAGGCTTGCTTTATTTATTTTTTCTCCCATTAATCCATTTATTCAATCTTTGTTTGTATCACTATTGACCAATGAATGTTTATTTTTCACTTTGAGTTATGATCCAATATGACTTTGTTTATTTTGTTGCTAAATATTTTCCAGCTTTAAACAGTGAGAGTCCTTGCAGTTGGCCCTTGTGTCCCTTTGAAATAGTCACCCCTCTGTATCTTGTATCCAAACAACTGCTGATGAAAAATATATGAAAAAAAAAAAACCTCCAGAAATTTCCCCAAACTAAAACTTGATTTAAAGTATACCGAAGGATATATATAGGTAGATGTAAATGTTATGCTGTTTTATATAAAGAATTCAAGCATCTGTGTATTTTGGTCCTCACAGGGGTTCCAGGAACAAATCTGTGGATACTGAGGTATGGCTGTACTCTCATCAGAGTTTTTTGTTTTTGGAGTGTTTTTTCACTAAGTTTTTTACTACTTAGCACTTTTCACTTTCTACCATCACAAGATCCTCCAGGCTCATCTTGTATATATCCTGCCTTAGCCAAAGAATCATCCTCTTTTCCAAGAGGCTTGTTTGCTTTGTTTGTCTTTTGTTAGTTGGTGGACTATATTAGAGACCAAAATGTGGGCAAATTTTATTATATATATGCTTACACTTTTGTGGCAACTTTTTTCCTTTCCTACATGTATTCATGGGAATTTTCTGTTGCTAATAAGAACAACAACAAACAAACACTTAGTTCTTATGTTAGGCAAGATGGTATATGTGATGTATTTTGGTGAGCTATAAAGTGCCATAGATACAGTAGTGTAAAAGTGAAAGTCACTCAGTCATGTCTGACTCTTTGTGACCCCATGGACTGTAGCCCTAAGCTCCTCTGTCAATGAGATTTCCCAAGCGAAAATACCAGAGTGGGTTTCCATGCCCTCCTCCAGGGGATCTTCTTCCTGGACCAGGGACTGAACTCCGTCCCTTACATCTCCTGCATTGGCAGGCAGATTCTTTACCACTGGGCCACCTGAGAGTGGTGAAAAGCTAACAGCATTTCCTTTAAGATCAGAAATGAGACAAAGATGCCTGCTCTTGCCACTTTATTTCACCACAGTGTTAGATATTCCCGGAGAAGGCGATGGCACTCCACTCCAGTACTCTTGCCTGGAAAATCCCATGGACGGAGGAGCCTGGTAGGCTGCAGTCCATGGGGTGGCGAACAGTTGGACACGACTGAGCGACTTCACTTTCACTTTTCACGTTCATGCATTGGAGAAGGAAATGGCAACCCACTCCAGTGTTCTTGCCTGGAGAATCCCAGGGACAGAGGAGCCTGGTGGGCTGCCATCTATGGGGTTGCACAGAGTTGGACATGACTGAAGTGAGTTAGCAGCAGCAGCAGCAGCAGCACTGGACATTCTAGACAAATCAATTGAGCAAGGGAAAGAAACAAAAATAATCTAAATTGCAAAGGAAGGGGTAAATCTGCCACTGTTTGCATGGGTCATAATACTATATATAGAAAATTTTAAAGATGTCCCCTCAAAACTGTTAGAACTAAAACATAAAATAGGTAAGGGTGATTAAGAGGTACAAACTTCCAATTATAAATGAGTCATGTGGATTGTCAGGAGCCAGCATGGGAGATCTCACCCATGACAAGGTCATGCAGAGAGGCCTGATGGGCAAGGCAAGTCAGGCCTCAGGGGTTCCCCCTGGATTTTCCTGAACATCTACCCCCCAAAACCAGAGTCTGCCTGCTTTACTGTGTTATGCTTTCCACCTACTCTTCTGACATTAACAGGGGGCTGTCCTCCCACCACCTTTTTCTGGAAAAAGTTAATTTAGAGCTTTTAGATAATAAATCTCCTGGGCATAATAAGAGTGTTTCAATCCAAAAACCCCTCTGATGGCTTTCTAGCCTGCCTGCCAGACTCTTACAGCTGTGCATGTGACTGTTTGTGGCCTCCAGACCGCAAGAGGCATAGGAAGCTTAAAACATCCTAGGAATGTAGGGGCTTCTGAGGAATCAAAATCATTAGAATAGGACTGATTAAACGTTTCATTTGTTGAGCCAATACTTGCTGCCAAATTTTCATATCTTTTATTTGTAGATATAGTTGGTATATAGAAAAACAGGTAGTAGACCTGGTATTAGCAACATTAGATCTTTAAGTTAAGTACTTTCTTTGTTATAACCCACTGCACCTTTGTTCTACAGGAATGTAACTTTATTTAGTACTTTGAAGGTGATGCAGAGTAAAGAAAAAACACTTCTAGGGAAAAAGAGTTTTCTGGTTGATAGACATTTATCTAGGAAGAGAGCCATAAAAATGTTAACAGGCCTTTTGGCCAGAAGATAATGTAAACCACCTGAGACCTTTTGTATACGGGAAGGTATGCAAAAAGAAAGCCTGGTCTCAATGAGGGTCAGGACTGCTGCCCCTGCATAACTCTGCATATTCCATTATTTCTTTATGTACAACTTGAGGTATATAAGCTGACTTTGAAAATAAAGTCTTGAGTCTTGCACCGATGCTCGGCTCCCCCATGTTGTTCTTTTCTCCCCTTTTCTGGCTGAATTCCCGTCTGGAGCGTGGAGGCTCGTCAAGTCTACTTACTTGCCCTGGCTTTTAAGATCCATGCGAGAGGGAGCCCAAGGCGGGGCACCCTCCGCTATTCAAGTGGGCGCCAGTGGCCTGACGTAGATGGTGCAAACCTCTTGTCTCAAGGTTTTATTAGTTTTCCGCGTAAACCAAGTTATTCAGCATATTTTCTCCACTAATTTTCCTACTACACTATTCTTTCCTAATCTCTTTATATTTCTAATTAAATAGTTCTTTTCCTGCCTCCGACTCCGTCCCCGCTTTGAATTCCCTGGATCCACTGGGGCTGGACCCCAGCAGTGGATGGAATGCAAACCATGGAGAATAAAGTCAGTAATATTTAATAACTTTGTGTGGTGACAGATGGTACCTAGACTTAGCATAGTGATCATTTGGCAAGATATAGTAATATAGAATCACTGTATAGTGTACCTGGAACTAACACGTGTTATAGGTCAATACTTCAATAAAAAGAGAAAACAAAATAAAACCAGAATTTTCCATGATCACCTGATGAGTCAGACTAATAGATTTCAACAGGGAATTTTGAAGACTGAAGGACTGTGTATTCTAAGTGATGTTTCTCTTCAATAGTAATATTTAGCTGAGCTTTTTGTTGTTGTTTGTTTGCTTGCTTTCCCTTTTGAATGCCTATAGATGTAGACTGAGGAGGTTATAATGGATTATTCTGAAGACTTTGGCTGTAATACAGAAACAAAGTAAAATCTATGAATCTTTTCTCCATTACTGATGCCCCAATAACAAGTTCCACTATTTCTTTATTTGGCAGTCATACCAAGTCAGTGTCTCAGGCTAATTTAAAAGGCATAACAGTGAGACACAACTGTGTACACAACTGTCTTCCTCACAAAGAGGAACACATTACCCCTCCAACCGATTTGTGCATTTTTAAAAATGAAAGCAGAATTTCCAGGAGGTATACAGCAATGCTTCCATGATGACTATGGGCCTCAGTTTCGTTCTCAACATGGCCATTTCATTTCCACAGCAAACCACTGTCTTTTCTTGTGCAATAATGTTAAGGTTTGTGCCCAGATCACAAGAATGTTGTCCAGCTTATTAAATACATGTAATATGTTTTGGAGCTGTCCTTAGAATGAATGAGAAAGATGCAAAACAAGATTAACCTCTGTTGTGTGGCTTTTCTGAGTCTGATCAAATGCATAACACGTCTTTTTCAAAATGTGCAAGAGAGAATCTATAATATATGCAAATGTTAATAAACTTTTGCTAGCTTGTATTAGGATGCTGCATATTTCTGTTGTTCTATCAAATGTATTTAAGAGCCCCATTTGGTGGTGCATAATATACATAGGAAAGGAAAAGGTATTTTTCTCCACTGAAGGAAATTCATTTTATCACACTGAATGATTTATACTATGATTGTGGGGGGAGGTGGGAAATGCACTCAGTATGAAATCGACTCAATCTACTTACTTAAAACAGATTCCACATCAACTACTAACTCTAATAATGGTAATAATAATTGCAATTATAATTGAGATTATTAAAACACTATAAAAGCTATATAATTTTTCTGACAGCTAAACAAAAACCTTACAGTTCCTAACAACCTAGGACAAAATGTGGCTCTCCTGTTAAGACACTAGACTCATTCTTTCATTCATCCATCCATCCCTATCTGCATTTGATATTTATCAAACACCTACTATATGCTAGTACCTATACCAGTATTTGGAGATACATTCCTAAATGGAATCAGGTGATGACCCCTCTCCTTATTTAGCAAGAATTTGTAGTTATTAGTTGACTATAGGATTGTTATTATGTTACATAAAGTGTCTTGTTGTGATTAAGTTTCCAAATTGTTCTACTATTTTCAACCCTTTGGGCTGTAACCTACCAGACTCCTCTGTCCATGGGATTTCCCTGGCAAGAATACTGGAGTGGATTGCCATTTCCTTCTCCAGGGGATCTTCCTGACCCAGGGATCAAACCCCAGTCTCCTGCACTGCAGGCAGATTCTTTACCAGCTGTGCCACCAGGGAAGTATCTTAGGCGGTGCTGATTGAATTGCGGAAAAGTAATGCAAGGGGTGGGTGATAATCGTGGGAAGAGAGCTTCATTTTTTAAGTAGTGTTGTTGGGGAAGGACGTGCTGGTAAAGTGAAATTAGAGCACAAGGCTGAGGTGCAAAGATATCCCATGCAGATTCCGAGAGTAAGAGCATTTCTAGTAGAAAACAAGAAAGCCCACTCAACCTTAGGCAGGAGAGCATGCTTAGCATTATTTGATCATGTGATCATAGTGGACTCAGTGAAGAAGAGAATAATAACAGAGAATAGGGCCAGAACTTTTACAAACTTTTAGGCCATTTTAAAGATATTTTGTGTTTGGAAATACGATGAGATCAGTGAATTACGAGAAAATGAGGAGATTCTAGCCTCATAAAAGCAGAATGCAATGTGTTTCAAGAAGAATTCTAATAGTATCTCTACTATCACATTATAATACAAATATTACTTATCCACTACTGTGATGTTCAGAAGACTATAACCTCTAGGTGAAGAGCTACCATTATTCTCCACTGTCTCTGATGCAACTAGTCCAGTGCCTGATACACAGAAACACTTAATAAATATCTATGTTTTAAACAAATACCTTTTCAATTTAATAATTACAGAATCATTATTTATGTTAGCCTTCTCTTTTACAGGTGAAGGAGAGAAGACCAAGAGAAGATAAGAGAGGTACTCTCAGATCTTCTGAGCCTATGCCTGGTGGTTCCTCTGCTCTTGGTAATAGAACTTGAAATATTCAGAGTAAATGTCTGAGATCTGGGACTTTTCTACTCTTGAATATTAGAAAAATCTGCACCTTACCTGCTGCTCATTGCTGGCTGTGAATGCACCTCTTGGTGCCAATTTTTCCTCCCCAGTCTCAGATGTCACCAGCTACCCTGCTGAATTCTCTTCTTGCCAGGCACAACCTAGCTTAGGCATCAAATTTCCAGGGTAAACAAACAGAAAATTATCACTTGGAAGGAACATCTGATTATCTCAGCAGCAAATGCAATGAAAACAGATCACAGGAAAGGACAGCTGTCTACTTCATTGCTTTCATTCCAAGCTCTGATTGTTATGGAATGAGGTGGCCTTTCCACCTGGCAATGAACCATAGGGCCAGGTGGCACCAGGTGGCAAGGACTGTGGGGAAGAAGTTGGAACATCTGTGACCCACCCATTCAGGCTCTGATGAGTCTCTTTAAATCTCTAGGGTGCCCTAATCTAGCAAAAAATACCATAGAGAAGGATCCTAGGGATCGGGTTTGGGATCCCAACTCTATGACTTACATGCTGGTGATCTTAAGCAAGCTGGTTTACCTCTCTGAGATACTGTTGCATCAGTGGTAAAATGTTGTCATTGTTTAGTCATTAAGGGTCCTTTGACTCTTTTGTCACCCCATAGACTGTAGCCCGCCAGGCTCCCCTATCCATGGGATTTTCCAAGCAAGTATAATAGAATGGGTTGCCATTTCTTTTTCCAGGGGATCTTCCCAACCCAGGGATCAGACCTACGTCTCCTACATTGACAGGTGGATTTTTTACCACGGAGTCTCCTGGGAAGCCTGGTGAAGTGTTAATAACACCTAATTCGCAATGTTGTCATGCAACATAATGAAAGACTATGTGGAAAGAACTTGCTATAGTGAAGACCATGAAATGTTGGTTGACTGGTGCAAAAAGTCACTTATAATGTCCAGTTTACTAGAGTTCTTCACTGGAGTTTGTAGCAAATGTATATTCATTTAATAGAAACATTATGTTGCATTGTAGTTTTAAAAGATGAACTGAAGCATTTTAAAAGTTCTAAAAGTTTTTTAGTGCAAAGATAAATTAAAATTGGGCAGCCTCTAATATAGTAGAGAGAAAGGAGCTTGGAGAAGCTGTACAAAATGAATAACTTTTAACAGGAGAAAGGAAGGAAGAACAAGGAAATTATTGTGGGCAAAAATGTTAGTGCAAAGTTACTTTCCTTTAGGGGTTGGCAGGAGTCTTTAAGGCAGATGATCCCTCTAGTGATGATAGGGTGATTCCCAGTTGACTGGTTTAAGATACCATTTCTGTGAGAGCTGAAGCTGTCATTATGTTTCAGTTTGGTGACTCATTTGGGAGCCCGTTGTTTTGTTTTTAATAGTACTGACAGGGAGATCTTTCTGTGCCCCGGGGCAGAATTTTGATATTATTTGGTCCCCAAATCTTCTGACTTTATCCAGTATTTATCTATAATCTCAGAAAATTAACCTCACTGAGAGTTTAATATTATTTATGTATAATTTGTGTACAATATATGCTATAATTAATATGGATATGGATCTTTTGTCTTCATACTACAGGTAAGCTGGAGGGCATCCTTTATATTTTACTTGTGAGTGGGTTTTAACTTGATGAGTGAGACTGGTCTCATAGTTAAGTAGGGCTCAGGAAAGTTCTTTTGAAAGCTGAGTGGCAGAAAGTGGGGAAAGTGGTAACAGGTCAAATAGTTAAATTTTGCCTTGGTTTGTGAAGAAGAGCAATGGGCATTTGACTCATAAAAAATCTTAAAAATGATCTTCCCTGTGTCTCTGAGGATAAATAAAGGAGCCAAGAGAGAGGGAGTCTAGGCAGGATGCTTACGAAAGAATAAATCCCTTTGGGGAGTGTACCTAGAGGGTTAGAAAGGCAGCACCAAGGCTAATCCAAAGGGACCTTTGTGCAAATCAGAAAAAAAAGTTACCTCTTACTTTGCACACTGCTCCCTGTCATAAAGTTATGATGAATATGCAAGTTTGTTACAACTAGGATGTGAATGATGGCTGCTGGACATGTACGTAGTTCAGTGTACACAATCTTGTCGTGTAGTCCTTAGAACCAAGAACTTTTCATTTGGAAATTTGGGTATTTATTTGGTTGCAAAATGCTTAGAAAGAAGAGGGAGTTGTCTGTGAGTAATGTCGTCCTCTCCCGTTTAGTATCTAGTAATTTTAGGTGTGATTTTTTTATAATTCTGTTCATCATAGTTTTACCAGAATGTAGTAATATACAGGAAGATTATATTATGAAAACATATACTATGTACCAGACACTATGCCAATCAATGTACTGTGTATTTTCTCATTTATTTCTTACAAAAATTTCAAGAAGTAGTGAAATTATCCATGATGAAGAAACTGAGAAGATAAAACCAGCAGCATGGGGGTGACTGGAACTGTACTTGACCTTGTCTGATTCTAGGGGTCATGCTAGTTAGAATAAAACAACACACATGTTAAAACAGTCTAGCCCACCTCTGCCAGCAGTGCACATGGGGATCCTGGGCAAGTCATCCTTTCTCCCATGCATAAAAAGTGGAAGCCTCTTAAGTCCTTGCTCTTTAAAATGTGTTCTATAGAGAAAAGTAGAATCAGAAGCTCCTGGGGATTTGTTAGAGTTGCCGAGTTTCAGCACTGAATCAGAATTAGCAGTTTGAACAGTATCCATAGGTAATTTGTTTGCACATTAAATTTTGAGAATTCTTAATGTAGGTCCTTGAGTCTTTTTCAAGGCCCTAAATCTAATATTCTTTGAGCCTCAGGCTATATTTGCCTGTAGTTCTTCATTACAAATAAGGCAGTGTGTTATCATAGAGAATGACAAAGCCAGGTTCACAGCTGAGCTACCAATATCACCTAAGTTCCCTTGGGTGGTCCCTTATTTTCTCCAGGAAACCTGAAATTGGCTGGAGTCAGCAGCCCAGTCCTATGATCTACTGATAGGAAGATACAGCTCGCCTTCCTGACTCCTAGGTCAGAATGTAAGTTTAGAGTCATACATGTTAACATTTTAGGAAGATGCAAACCCTTCTGAGTCATATGCCTCATCTCAAGTCATAGAACCCATCCTGCCCTCTCTTCTAACCCTGAACTCAATCGTTGCGTGGCACCAACAAATTTGCTTTAATGTCCCTGCTCCCTGGCTGTGGCTCCGGGATGCTCTGATTAGCTGTATCCTAAGGGGTGACAAATGGATGCATGAGCTATTTCTATTTTTATGATGGTGCTGCTCTGTGATTACATTTCGGAAGGAGGGTGAGCCTGCGGTGAAGTGTGAGTAACCTCACTCCAACCCTTTGGCAAACAAAATAAAATTTTAAAACCATCAGTGATTTGAGGCCATTTATTCTGGGTTTGGGCCACCCCTGCTTTTCAAATCCTATTTTAAACTTTCCTCTGTTGCTAGCAAGCTGCGACAAATATATCATGTCCATGTCATTACTCATCCTCCTATGAGGCCACCTGTCTTCTGGACCATATCTGCAAGTCAAAAGTAAACTGAGAAAACACATCCACTCATAAGGATGCTTTTCCCAGACTCCACTGTATGTGATGTAGATGGAAATACTAAAACTAGTGCAGAAATGGAAATAAGAGACAAGAAGAAGGAGAATGTAGGAGGAAGACAGAGATGAAGATACAGAGACAGAAAAAGATGAGAGTTAAGGAAGGAAGAAAATAGAATGAGAGGGAATGAAGAATTAAAAGTGGGGATAGTTATTTTATAGGGGAAATGTGTGGAAGAAATGATGAAGAGAAAGGAAAAAAATCATAAGTAAAGGGACCTAAAACACAGTGATATTGAAGTGCATGATAGAAAAAAGAGTAAATGTCAGCCACTAAAAAGAATGAAATAATGCCATTGCATTATTTCATAGCAACATGCATTAATCCATAGCAACAGGGATGGACCCACAGCGTGTCATACTGAAGCAAGTCAGACAGAGAAGGAGAAATAGCAGATGATACCCCTTCTTTGTGAAATCTAAAAGGAAAGGATACAAATGAACTTACTTACAAAACAGAAAGACACACAGACTTAGAGAATGAACGTATGATTGCGGGGTGGAAGAATGGGGGAAAGGCATAGCTAGGAAGTTTGGGATATACATGTACACACTGCTATATTTTAAATGGATAACCAAGAAGGACCTACTGGATAGCACAGGGAAGTCTGCTCAAGGTTATGTGGCAGCCTGGGTGGGAGGGGAGTTTGGAGAAGAATGGATACATATATATGTATGGCTGAGTACCTTTGCTGTTCACCTAAAACTATCACAGCATTATTTGTTAATCAACTATGCCCCAATACAACATTTAAAAAAAGAAAAAAAAAAACAGTAAACATGTGTAAGAGAAAAAGATGCCAAAGAAGAAAAGAACATAAAGGGAGAGAGGAAAAGCCTCAAAGGGTTAGAGAGTCATATAATTTATCACCCAGACTTTGAGAGTAAAAGAGGAGGAGACGAATAATGGTACTGGGGCAATCAATGAAAATAGGCTGTCCCATGAAAATTAGGACATGTGCTCATATCCTAGCAAAGTGTCTTTCAAAATTCTGATCAACTTAATCTCTGCTTCCCATGTGCCACTTGCTCTGAGTTGAAGCTCTGTGTGGATCTGCTGGGTAGGGTACACTGTAGAGCCCATACTGGAGAAAAAGCGAAGAGGTGAGCTGAGGCTAGGAGTGGTTTTCCAGGGACTAAAGCCCATGTCTAAGGAAGTTATCTAACATAAAACCATTCCATGATCTCTATTGTAGCCAGTAATTTCCATGTGCTCTTTCATAATGTCTTAGGACAACACTATCAGTTAAGCATCATTATCAAAATATCACCCACGGTGGGGAAAAAATTATGAATGCCTGAAATGGCACCCTTGGAATAAGCTAAGGTAGGTCTATTCTGCAATGAATTTTTATTCTGCCACCAAATTATTCTGCTATAATATTGGGTTAGCCAAAAGGTTGTTTGGGGTTTTCCATAAGATCCTACAGAAAAACCTGAACAACTTTTTGGCCAACCCAACACATACATTTCTTCATTTCTATGACCCCTCTCATCATTTTCCTGTACAACATTATCTCTGCTCTCCCAACCTCTATATGTCCACCCCCCCAGCTTGCTCTATACTTCTCAGAGAAAGGGCAATCCCAATTTGCCCATGTGTCCTTGGCCACCTGATGCAAAGAGCTGACTCATTTGAAAAGACCTTGATGCTGGGGAAGATTGAGGGCAGGAGGAGAGGGGGTGACAGAGGATGAGATGGTTGGATGGCATCACCCACTCAATGGACATGGGTTTGGGTGAACTCCAGGAGTTGGTGATGGACAGGGAGGCCTGGCATGCTGTGGTTCATGGGGTCGCAAAGAGTTGGACATGACTGAGCGACTGAACAACAGCAACAAATTCTTCTTGATGTCTCCCGCACGTGACTCATCTCACACATGTTACTCAGTTGTTATCACTTTATTCCTCAAGCATTATAAGAGTTTCCTTAATGGTTTCCCTGCTTCTGGTCTTGCCACCCCCACCACCCCTTAATTACAATGACAAATTCCCAAAACATTATCAACTTGTGTGATTTTAGATAACGTTGCTATGAACCTATTCTCAGACAGTAAAGATTCTGCCTGCAATGCAGGAACACTGAGGTTTGACCCCTGGGTTGGGACGATGCCCTCGAGAAGGGAACAGTAACCCACTTCAGTATTCTTGCTAGGAGAATCCCCTGGACAGAGGAGCCTGGTGGGCTATAGTCCATGGGGTTGCAAAGAGTCAGACACTTTAAGGAGTTAGATTGTTGACCTATTTTATTAACTGCATATCTAACCCCTGCCTACCCACCATTCTCATTTCACTTAATACTCTCCTTCTTCTAACTACACACATCTTTCAGATTCTCAGTGATGAGCTGTATACCTCTTGGCCTCAAGCCCTTCAGATACCTTGTTCCCTCTGCTTACAACTTCTCCTTGGCTCTGATTTTGCCTGGATTATTCTTAGGCATATTTCAGATGTCAGACTCACACTCTTAAAGGAGTTTTCGTTGACTTTTCAGCCTGAGATAGACATCCCTGCTTCATGGCTTTTTGCGTTCCTATTGTAGATTTATCACCACAATAAAAAAAAATCATTGAATTTTAGATTTTAATATCTCTCACAATAAAATTAAAGTCCCATGGGGGCAATTGCTATATCTCTCTTATTCACTGTTGTGTCTTCACATATCAGCCCATAGAAAGCTCTCAAGAAATATTTGTGAAATAAATAGATGAATGAATAAATAATGAAACTACCATCCAAAGTAATTAAATGGCTTGTCCCAATTAAATGGGCTCACTAAAGGCAGAGATTGGACATTAATCTTTTTTGTTGTTCTAATTCTCTATGTCTAGTGTATATCTTTGAGGAGACATATTTACTCAAAATACAGTGCTGCCTCTCTGAATTTGTTTTTTTGAAAGGATGAAAGAAAGCAAGGGAGGGAGGGAAGGAAGGAAAAAGAGTGAAAAAAGAAAAAGGAAGAGGTTAGGAAGAAAATGGAAGAGGAGAGGAAGGTAAAGAAAGAAAAAGTAGGCCATCAATTGTTGTTCTTGTTGTTTGGTCACTAAATTGTGTCCAAATCTTTTGTGACTCTTGGACTGTAGCCCACCAGGCTCCTCTGTCCATGGGATTTCCCAGGCAAGAATACTGGACCAGTTGCCATTTCCTTCTACATGATGCTTAGTTAGTCAGAGACAACTAGAGAGCTAAGGCATCTCTTTTGTAGCTGCTTGATCAAGATAAGAAAAACTTTACTTGCTAAGAAATAGGCTTGGAATCAGCTGGAACAAGATGTGTTCACAATCACCAAGAATTTGAAAGAATTCTTAAAGGGAGAATATGTTGGTTTCTGAGCTGTTTATTCTTCCTGAACATTTCAATCATTGTAATACTAATAAAGAAAAAAGCAGCATTTATTCAGCTGTTCTTTATATGTTAGGTACTATTCTAAGTATTTGACACTTTTATTCTCACACAGCTTAAAAATTAAATGCTATTACTATCTCAATTTTATAGGTGGGAGAAATTAAGGTACAGATGAGTTACAATAAGTGGCGAAATATTCCTTCACAGCTATCATGTGCAAAAATTGATACTATCCATTTTTAGTGAGAATATAGAGAAGGGCACTCTCATACTGGTGCCAGAGTATAGTTTTATACAACCCTTTTATAGGGCAATTTGACAGTAGCTATAAAAAAATTTAAATATAATATCTATCCTTAGCACAACAAATATATTTCTGCAATCAGTCACAGAAATATCCACAACACTGTACAGAACAACACACAAAACAATAATGATACTCTAAATGTATCAGTCTTAGAATGGCTAAAAATACAGCCATTGTGTTAGTTTCATACGGCAGTGTTAACAATTTACCAGAAACTGACTGGCTTAAAACAACAAAAATGTATTGCCTTACAGTTCAGGCAGCTCCGAGTCCAAAGTCAAGGTTTTGGCAAGCGGCCATGCTCACTCTGAAGGCGCTAGGGGAGAGTCCTTGCCTCTTTCAGCTTTAAGGCGGTTCCTGGCGAAGCTTGGCTTGCAGACGCGTTCCTCCAGTCTCTGCCTTTCACAGCACATTGTGTTCCCCCTGTGAGTTTCTCCTTGCTGTGGGTCTCTGTGTCCAAATCCCTCTCTTCTTATAAGGACACCCTTCATTGGATTAGAGCCCACTCTAATCAAGCATGACCTTATTTTAACTAATTACATCTATGGCATTAACTTAATTTCTGAATAAGGTCACACTCTGGGGTTTTGGGTGAACATTAATTTGGAGGGAAGGCTATTTACCCTATATATCCATGCTCAAGAATATTTCCTTGTATAAATAATAGGAGTAATTATTTCAGATCGTGTCAAGTATTTTTCACTACAACTTTATTAGAAAAGAATACTTTTTATTGCTTTAACTGTGAAGGAAACTGAAGCTCACAGAATAAATCAATTGTGCAAGATGACATAGGTGTATGGAATCAAGCCTGTATCTGCCTTAAGGCAGAACCCATATTCTCAATCATGACATCATTTAACCTCAACACAAACTCAAGAAATTGCTTTTAGATTAAGGAAACAAGCTCTTTATAGTACAATACATACAATACTATGCCATGTCTGCTTGAAAATGATATCAATGACCATAGTTAGGTGATATAAACATAAATTAGAAAAATAGTAATTGATACATAGAAAAATGGGTTTTTGTCAGATGGCAGTAATCGATATGAGAACAGGATGGGGTGAGATGAGATAATCATATAAAAATTTTACATGTTGCTGATTGTTTTAATTTTTTCCTGCAAACAACATATATTACTTTTGCAATTTTTAAAAACATAATATTAGTGAAGAATTCAGTTTTCACCACTTTTATCCATGTTTTCTTATCTTGATAATAAAAATCTTTGAGTACAAGGGGGGAATTGGAGGAAAGTAGCCAATTGTGATCACACAGAGAATTTGTGTCTACAATTTAGTAGAAAACATTAAGTCCTCTCACTGGATTCTTTAAATAACAGGCATCTACTTCCTTCCTTCACTCAGTTGCTTAGTAATTGAAGAAAAATATTTGAGTAACTACTCTGTTCATTATCATGTCTTTCCTATATTAAATATTCTATGATTGTATTTCTACATATGTTAAAAAGAAGTGAGTAGATTATTACTATATTTAGATAGAGGATAGGGGATTGGGAGAATTTTATGGTATTCATAAGAGAATAGAATGTACTTAATTTAATATTTATGGAAATATAGGGTTGTAAACTATATGATCACTTCATGGGAAATAGATGGAGAAACAGTGGAAACAGTGTCAGACTTTATTTTTTTGGGCTCCAAAGTCACTGCAGATGGTGACTGCAGCCATGAAATTAAAAGATGCTTACTCCTTGGAAGAAAAGTTACGACCAACCTAGATAGCATATTCAGAAGCAGAGACATTACTTTGCTGACTAAGGTCTGTCTAGTCAAGGCTATGGTTTTTCCAGTGGTCATGTATGGATGTGAGAGTTGGACTGTGAAGAAGGCTGAGCACCAAAGAATTGATCCTTTTGAACTGTGGTGTTGGAGAAGACTCTTGAGAGTCCCCTGGACTGCAAGGAGATCCAACCAGTCCATTCTGAAGGAGATCAGCCCTGGGATTTCTTTGGAAGGAATGATGCTAAAGCTGAAACTCCAATACTTTGGCCACCTCATGCGAAGAATTGGCTCATTGGAAAAGACTCCGATGTTGGGACGGTTTGGGGGTAGGAGGAGAAGGGGATGACAGAGGATGAGATGGCTGGATGGCATCACCGACTGGATGGATGTGAGTCTGAGTGAACTCCGGGAGTTGGTGATGGACAGGGAGGCCTGGCGTGCTGCGATTCATGGGGTTGCAAAGAGTCAGACACAACTGAGCGACTGAACTGAACTGAACTGAGACTATATGAGAGATGGAAAAACTAATGCTTTTCTTTTTTAATATAAATTTATTTATTTTAATTGGAGGTTAATTACTTTACAATATTGTATTGGCTTTGCCATACATCAACATGAATCTGCCACATGTGTTCCCCATCCTGAACCCCCCTCCCTCCTCCCTCCCTGTACCATCCCTCTGGGTCGTCCCAGTGCACCAGCCCCAAGCATCCAGTATCATGCATTGAACCTGGACTGGTGATTCATTTCATATATGATATTATACATGTTTCCATGCCATTCTCCCAAATCATCCCACCCTCTCCATTTCCCACAGAGTCCAAAAGACTGTTCTATACATCTGTGTCTCTTTTGCTGTCTCACATACAGGGTTATTGTTACCATCTTTCTAAATTCCATATATATGTGTTAGTATACTGTATTGGTGTATTTCTTTCTGGCTTACTTCACTCTGTGTAATAGGCTCCAGTTTCATCCACTTCATTAGAACTGATTCAAATGTGTTCTTTTTAATGGCTGAGTAATACTCCATTGTGTATATGTACCACAGCTTTCTTATCCATTCATATGTCGATGGACATCTAGGTTGCTTCCATGTTCTGGCTATTATAAACAATGCTGCGATGAACACTGGGGGTACACGTGTCTCTTTCAGTTCTGGTTTCCTCATTGTGTATGCCCAGCAGTGAGATTGCTGGGTCATAAGACAGTTCTATTTCCAGTTTTTTAAGGAATCCCCACACTGTTCTCCATAGTGGCTGTACTAGTTTGCATTTCCACCAACACTGTAAGAGGGTTCCCTTTTCAACACACCCTCTCCAGCATTTATTGCTTGTAGACTTTTGGATTGCAGCCATTCTGCAATGGTACCTCATTGTGTTTTGATTTGCATTTCTCTGATAATGAGTGATGTTGAGCATCTTTTCATGTGTTTGTTAGCCATCTGTACCTCTTCTTTGGAGAAATGTCTATTTAGTTCTCTGGCCCATTTTTTGATTGGGTTGTTTATTTTTCTGGAATTGAGCTGTAAGAGTCGCTTGTATATTTTTGAGATTAGTTGTTTGTCAGTTGCTTCATTTGCTATTATTTTCTCCCATTCGGAAGGCTGTCTTTTCACCTTGCTTATAGTTTCCTTTGTTGTGCAGAAGCTTTTAAGTTTAATAGGTCCCATTTGTTTATTTTTGCTTTTATTTCCAATATTCTGGGAGGTGGGTCATAGAGGATCCTGCTGATTTATGTCAGAGAGTGTTTTGTCTATGTTTTCCTCTAGGAGTTTTATAGTTTCTGGTCTTACGTTTAGATCTTTAATCCATTTTGAGTTTATTTTTGTGTATGGTGTTAGAAAGTGTTCTAGTTTCATTCTTTTATAAGTGGTTGACCAGTTTTCCTAGCACCACTTGTTAAAGCTGCTGCTAAGTCACTTCAGTCATGTCCGACTCTGTGCGACCCCATAGACAGCAGCCCACCAGGCTCCCTTGTCCCTGGGATTCTCCAGGCAAGAACATTGGAGTGGGTTGCCACCTCCTTCTCCAATGCATGAAAGTGAAAAGTAAAAAGTGAAAGTGAAGTCACTCAGTCGTGTCCAACTCTCAGTGACCCCGTGGACTGCAACCTTCCAGGCTCCTCTGTCCATGGGATTTTCCAGGCAAGAGTATTTCTCTGACTTGTTAAAGAGATTGTCTTTAATCCACTGTATATTCTTGCTTCCTTTGTCGAAGATAAGGTGTCCATAGGTGCGTGGATTTATCTCTGGGCTTTCTATTTGGTTCCACTGATCTATATTTCTGTCTTTGTGCCAGTATCATACTGTCTTGATGACTGTGGCTTTGTAGTAGAGCCTGAAGTCAGGCAGGTTGATTCCTCCAGTTCCATTCTTCTCTCTCAAGATTGCTTTGGCTATTTGAGGTTTTTTGTATTTTCATACAAATTGTGAAATTATTTGTTCTAGCTAATGCTTTTCTTTATGTAGTTTTTTTAAAAATAATTTCAAAGTTTAAATCTCAAATATATTTTTCTTATAGGCTTATTTTCTTTTGTAGTCCTAGAACCCAATATATTTCTTGATATGTAGTAAATAACCAGAACAGCAACACTGCAAAGAAATCATTCACAAATAATTATAACACAATAGACATACAGTGTGTTTTTTGGAATGTGATTATGGATAATGGGTATTTTGGGGGGATGAAGTTCTGATAAGCTTATTTTCTTTGCTGAATATTGTCTATTTTGTTTTTGTTCTTTATTTTTAATCAATAAACTTTTATTAAGTCCCTTCTACATTCCAGGCACTGTGCTATTTGACTGATACACAGAGTTAATATGGCTCAGTCTCATAACTTAGTAATAACAATCTTGGATGCTTATATGAATAGCATTTATAGCTTATGAAGCAATTTTAAAAACAATGAATATGACCATTTATTGTTTTCATAATAAAAAATATATATATACTTTTCAAAAGATATAAATTTAGTATCTGGCAAGGCAGTAGACTTCTCAATATATATTTGTTGTTATGATTATCCTGACTAACTGGGAAAGGTGAGATAATCTGCTATCCTATCAGTACACAGAAATAGTAATGTTGACATAGCTCATGGAGTTTAAGAGTGTGTGAGCAAACCTGTATTATCCCTATTAAATTTAAATAAATAGGTACAACTCAAGTAGTAGGAAAAAACAACTGCCTTAGTAAGAGTAAATAAAATAAATATGAAACATTTTCAAAAGCATGACATGCTACACAGGAACCTACATTCTATGGTGGAGAGTCTTGGACTTGGGGTTAGCCTGCCTGGGTTCTAAACCTTCTTTTGTCTTGCATTGATAATCTACTTTCCAGGATGTCACTTAGCTTTTCTTGCTGTCTCCATCACTAATTAGCTGCCCTTAATATTTTGCCTAAATACTTCATGTACTTACTTTCTAAATTAAGTGATATAGTAGACACTGTGGGCTTTAGGTCTTTAGGTTTTCTATAAATATTAGCAATTATCCATGTGACAAATACAAATAAATTCCCTCATCCATCACTCCCTCAGTTATTTTCCAATATCTTTTTCCTATTTCCCTGACATTTTCCTATAGCACAAAATGTTAGTATTTGCTTACTGTTTATTCATAAGAGTCATATCTTGTTGGCCCAAGATATTGTGCTCTTGGAAAGAGTCTAATTTATACATTATTTAACCCAGAGGACATAGAATATTGCCAGGTGCATGGTTAAAAATGTGGCTAATATTTCTTAATGGATAGGCAGTAAATTTTATTTGATTTATAATAATCACAAATTATTCAGTGACATATGTAGGTATATGGTAAAAGAAAAGTTTATTTTAATATTTAATGTAAACTAACCAAATTTTATTTGACTTGCAATGGTGATTTGAGTTACCAAAGTGATATACGCTTATTATTATCATTATCACCATCACAAAAATTGAAAAATCCTATCAGTAAAGGAGAGATAAAACAGAGAAAACAAACACCCACAATGCCATGTTTTCAGAGACAGTGGGTCTTAACATCTTAGGGTGTGACTTTCATGGTCCTCTGTGACTATCTGGGGCCAGGGCAGCACAGTGGGGGTCAGGGTGGGCTCTCACCTATGATGTGATTCAAACATTGGGCTGCTCATGCAACACTTGTTAACTTGGTTTTCTCATCTTCAAAATGGGAAAAATAATACTTACTCATGAAGTTATTGAGAATTGAGGAGACAGTGGACGTGAATTCCTCATTGGACTACTGATTTTTTTCCCATGGAGATCTAAGCATCTCCATATGTCAATGAACAAACTTCACCACACCGGATTAAATGACAACAGAATATCCCAATGGTGTTTAGGTAAATGGATGTGAGGTATGTGTGAGATCCCTCCTAAATGTACCACTTGCAGATTGTGCTCCATACTTTCTTTCCGCTGGGTGATTCCTCAGCTGGATTCTTTGGAGATACACTTCCACAGCTGCTTCTTTGTTATGACTCCTGTCCCGTGAAGATCCCGTCTCTCAGTGCCTCCTTACAACATACCTATAAAGATAAACTCTGGGCCAAGAATGTAATATTCACCCAGAAAAATCTGTCTGCTGGCATGTTTCCTGGGCTGCCATCACCCCTGCTCTGTTGAGCTGATAAGATAGACAGCAAAGGGCCAATTTTTTTTTTTTTGGCTCTAGTCTTTTCAAATTACCCACTGTTCCGGTTGGGAGGGGATATTATGAGGTAGGAAATTTAACATGCTGGTGGCAATTCTCAACCTTTAAGTAGTCCAGAAAGATGTGTTTCTGATAAGTAGGGGCATAGTTTCTGTTGTACAGATTGCAAGGAGACAGTTTGTCCTGTATTCACAAGTACTGGGTTAAGTCACAAGGAGCTGTTATTTAAGAGAGTGATTGCCACTTAAGAGGATGACTTGTTTCAGTTCTAAAATTAGCACACAGAATGTGGGGTTGGTACCTCTGAGTCTGATTCCTGACTTTGCAACTTATTAGTTGTGTGGTCCTGTAAAAATGCATTAACTTCTCTAAGCCATAGTTTCTTCAGATACAAGATGGTTCTAATAATACCTACCCAACTTACTCCTGGGGATGTTGCAAAGAATACAATTATACATTATTAAATGCTTAAAAAATGCCAGGTTCCTTAATCTTCTAGTAAAAACATGTTGATTTTTTTAAGAACAATCTACTCTCTACAATAAGAAGTTCGGGTGGTTCAACAACCCACTTCTCTAAGGGCTGAAGTCAAGTACAATCAGTGTATTCTGTCCTTATGCTACTGGACTGATTTTAATAAACTATCTTGGGATAAAACTTTTACTTAAGGACACATTTTTTGGTCACTGGATTGCTGTGGCCAGTAAGGTCTAAGCCTGTAGTTGCTGCAAACACCACAGTCCCCACAGGGACTCTACTAGCATTGTGGTGGTGGTGGTTTAGTCACTAAGTCAGGTCTGACTCCTGCGACCCCATGGACTGTAGCCCATCAGGCTCCTCTGTCCATGGGATTTTCCAGGGACGAATCCAAGGGATCTTCCCGACCCAGGAATCGAACCTGGGTCCTTGCATTGCAGGCAGATTCTTTACCGACTGAGCTATGAAGGAAGCCCATGACCAACCCAAAGATAAACAGTGTTGAGAAATGACATTGTCTGGGTCTCTAGTCTCCCCCAAATTACATCAATCAGTATTTTTTTTTTTGTCCCTTAACCAGTATGTGTTGTATTGTCTATCACTTCAGACTAATAGAAGTATTATCATGGTTTTCTTTTTCAGAAAAAACAAAATGAATCTAAAAGAAATTGGATTAGTTGACCAGTGCTTATAGTTGGGAAGTGGGCCATTAGAGACAGTTTGGCAGAGTGATTTCTAAAGCCTAGAGTAGGGGGTTCAGGGTTAGTTTCACTACCCATTAACTGTAGGATATTAGATAGGGTGTTTACATTTTCTGAGTTCTAGTTTCTTTCTTTTTAGAGTGAGAGTCATGCTCCCTACCTCACAGACTTATGGTCTGAAATTATATATATATATATATAAGTGAGTAAGTGAAGTCGCTCAGTCGTGTCCAACTGTTTGTGACCCCCTGGACTGTAGCCCAGCAGGCTCCTCTGTCCGTGGGATTTTGCAGGCAAGGGTAGTGGAGTGGGTTGCCATTTCTTTCTCCAGGGGAACTTCCCAACCCAGAGATCGAACCTGGGTCTCCCGCATTGCAGGCAGATGCTTTACATCTGAGCCACTAGGGGAGCCGTATATATATCTATACAATTTTATATTTTACATTAAACAATCATTAGCTGTGATAATAATACTAATAGCTTGCTAAAAGCTATTTAATAACGTTGGCAATTATATAGTGAAAATTATTGTTATTTGGGATTCAAATCCATGATTCTGATACTGTATCTTATCCACTATGACTCTTTTTAGGATGGGCAATACAAAGAGGGCAAAGGGAGGGATATGAAGCCTTGGATGGAAATAAGAAAGAAGAGATGGCTCTCATATCTGTAACCCAGACCTGAGGCCCTAGGAGTCACTGCTCGAATCTCGTGACTAGATGGTAACAGTATAAATGGAGTGAAGCAAGGGAAGAGACCTTTCAGGTTTTTAAAGCTTAACTGGTTTGTTGGCATCCATTTGGAAACACCTCCATAAATTTCCCTGTGCTTCCGTATGGCTAAGATGACCGCCTCCCTGGAGAGCTCATCCAGTCCCCACTTATGTGAATTCCTCTGAGGGCAGAGTAGCAGCATGGAATGGTACAGACACCACCTTAAATCACCAGCTTCCTGCTCCAGTCCAGCTGCTTGCCTGTTTCAGAGGCAGCCTGGGACATTGCATCACTGTCCCCGAGCAGCCTGGGGGACGATGGATGACACGGTCACAATCAGACAACTGCTGAGACCTCTGTTTGTTTCTTTGTGGGAGCCGAGTTCTCCTGCTAATACCTCACTTCTTAAGAAAAGAATGGCCACCCTAACAGCAATTTCACATAAAGAGACATAAGATTTGAATGATGAATTCCAAAGTGATCACCACCACCGGCTCCTACTTCCCAGTCCGAAGCTAAAACCCAAGAGTGATTGTAATGAGTACAATGAATGGTTAAGAGCATAGAGCTTGTGGTCAGACTGCAGTGAAAACTACACCATCTCTGTTATGCTTACTAACTGATGACCAAGGGTGACTTTCTTCACCATCTTCACTTCTGTCCTCTGCTACTTAACTCTCAAGACTTGTAGCACTTGACCGTTGCCACAATAATATTGCACAGGTGGAGTTTTCAGAGGCTTAAAACAAAATCACTTATTCTCAAAAATCACAGGGTTTTGGCTGAAGGAGGCTGGACTTAGCCAGGAGCTCTTCTTCAGGCTATAACATTGGAGGCAGCTCTGCTTCATTCTGTTGGTTGTCGGTTTGGCTGGTTCTGCTCCGCTGGTCTCCTTTTCCCTGGGTCAACAGGTTGACTAGTCCTCATTCTTCCCCTGAAATGGCAGATGCAAAAGGCATCATGGAAAACATACAATGCCTTTTCAAGCCAAGGTTTAGACTGGCACACTGCTATTTAGATGTTATGAAAACACCCAGATGAGCTTTTTGGCTAACTCAGTACAGTCACTGACACTTCTCACATAGCCTCTCTTCCATATTAAGAGGAACAACCACACACTGGGTCCTTCTCATGCTTCAGATCTCTCTCACTCCTCTTGTGTACCAACTAGGAAAAAAGCTCTCTGCTTTTAGGGACTCACATGACTGTGACTGGTTTGCCATGATAATACAAGATAAGGTAATCCCATCCATATATTAAAGTCAACTGTGTCATATAACATGACAAAATATAATTATATCGTGGTAATTGTATATCACCATGATCACAGATCCTGGAGATTACTGTAGGGCAGCGCATCTTTAGGTGGCCATTATAGAAGTGCAGCCTATCCCAATGTCTAATACAAAATGGGACTAAATTTTCCTAACTCACCATAGTGTTGCAGAGTATACAGTTTTGTACTTGATATATGTTAGGTTCCAAGTAAATATTATGAATTATTAAACAGATGGCTATTCTAAAGCATTGTATAAATTTCCCAAGACTTATAAAATTCAGCACATATTATGAACAAAGCTATGAACAAAGCTATGTCCACTATGAACAAAGCTAGTGGAGGTGATGGAATTCCAGTTGAGTTATTTCAAATCCTAAAAGATGATGTGATGAAAGTGTTGCCCTCAATATGACAGGAAATTTGGAGTGATCAGTAGCAGTCATAGGAGTGGAAAAGGTCAGTTTTCATTCCAATCCCAAAGAAAGGAAATGCCAAAGAATGTTCAAACTACCTCACAATTGCATTCATCTCAGTTCAGTTCAGTCGCTCAGTTGTGTCCGACTCTTTGCGATCCCATGAATCGCAGCACGCCAGGCCTCCCTGTCCATCACCATATCCCAGAGTTCACTCAGACTCACGGCCATCGAGTCAGTGATGCCATCCAGCCATTCATCCTCTGTCGTCCCCTTCTCCTGCCCCCAATCCCTCCCAGCATCAGAGTCTTTTCCGGTGAGTCAACTCTTCACATGAGGTGGCCAAAGTACTGTAGCTTCAGGTTTAGCATCATTCCTTCCGAAGAAATCCCAGGGTTGATCTCCTTCAGAATGGACTGGTTGGATCTCGTTGCAGTCCAAGGGACTGTCAAGAGTCTTCTCCAACACCATAGTTCAAACCCATCAATTCTTTGGCGCTCAGCCTTCTTCACAGTCCAACTCTCACATCAATACATGCATACTGGAAAAACCATAGCCTTGACTAGACGGACCTTAGTCAGCAGAGTAATGTCTCTGCTTTTGAATATGTTATCTAGGTTGGTCACAACTTTTCTTCCAAGGAGTAAGCGCCTTTTAATTTCATGGCTGCAGTCACCATCTGCAGTGATTTTGGAGCCCCCAAAAATAAAGTCTGACACTGTTTCCACTATTTCCCCATCTATTTTCTATGAAGTGATGGGACCAGATGCCATGATCTTCGTTTTCTGTATGTTGAGCTTTAAGCCAACTTTTTCACTCTCCTCTTTCAATTTCATCAAGAGGCTTTTTAGTTCCTTTTCACTTCCTGCCATAAGGGTGGTGTCATCTGCATATCTGAGGTGATTGATATTTCTCCCAGCAATCTTGATTCCAGCTTGTGTTTCTTCTAGTCCAGCTTTTCTCACAATATACTCTGCATATAAGTTAAATAAGCAGGGTGACAATATACAGCCTTGATGTACTCCTTTTCCTATTTGGAACCAGTCTGTGTTCCATGTCCAGTTCTAACTGTACCTTCGTGACCTGCATATAGGTTTCTCAAGAGGCAGATTGGGTAGTCTGATATTGCCATCTCTTTCAGAATTTTCCACAGTTTATTGTGATCCACACAGTCAAAGGCTTTGGCATAGTCAATAAAGCAGAAATAGATGTTTTTCTGGAACTCTCTTGCTTTTTGATGATCCAGTGGATGTTGGCAATTTGATCTCTGGTTCCTCTACCTTTTCTATAACCAGCTTGAACATCAGGAAGTTCACGGTTCACGTATTTCTGAAGCCTGGCTTGGAGAATTTTGAGCATTACTTTACTAGTATGGGAGATGAGTGCAACTGTGTGGTAGTCTGGGAATTCTTTGGCATTACCTTTCTTTGGGATTGGAATGAAAACTGACCTTTTCCAGTCCTGTGGCCACTGCTGAGTTTTCCAAATGTGCTGGCATGTTGAGTGCAGCACTTTCACACCATCATCTTTCAGGATTTGAAACAGCTCAACTGGAATTCCATCACCTCCACTAGCTTTGTTCATAGTGATGCTTCCTAAGGCCCACTTGACTTCACATTCCAGGGTATCTGGCTCTAGGTGAGTGATCACACCTTCGTGATTATCTGGGTCATGAGGATCTATTTTGTACAGTTCTTCTGTGTATTCTTGCCACCTCTTCTTAATATCTTCTCCTTCTGTTAGGTCCATACCATTTCTGTCCTTTATCGAGCCCATCTTTGCATAAAATGTTCCCTTGGTATTTCTGATTTTCTTGAAGAGATCTCTAGTCTTTGCCATTCTGTTGTTTTCCTCTATTTCTTTGCATTGATTGCTGAGGAAGGCTTTCTTATCCCTCCTTGCTATTCTTTGGAACTCTGCGTTCAGAGGCTTATATCTTTCCTTTTCTCCTTTGCTTTTCGCTTCTCTTCTTTTCACTGCTATTTGTAAGGCTTCCCCAGACAGCCATTTTGCTTTTTTGCATTTCTTTTCCATGGGGATGATCTTGATCCCTGTCTCCTGTACAGTGTCACGAACCTCATTCCATAGTTCATCAGGCACTCTATCTATCAGATCTAGGTCCTTAAATCTATTTCTCACTTCCACTGTATAATCATAAGGGATTTGATTTTGGTCAAACCTGAATGGTCTAGTGGTTTTCCCTACTTTCTTCAATTTAAGTCTGGACAATAAGGAGTTCATGATCTGAGCCACAGTCAGTTCCTGGTCTTGTTTTTGCTGACTGTATAGAGCTTCTCCATCTTTGGCTGCAAAGAATATAAACAATCTGATTTTGGTGTTGACCGTCTGGTGATGTCCATGTATAGAGTCTTCTCTTGTGTTGTTGGAAGAGGGTGCTTGCTATGACCAGTGCATTTTCTTGGCAAAACTCTGTTAGTCTTTGCCCTGCTTCATTCCATATTCCAAGGTCAAATTTGCCTGTTACTCCAGGTGTTTCTTGACTTCCTACTTTTGCATTCCAGTCCCCTGTAATGAAAAGGACATCTTTTTTGGGTGTTAGTTCTAAAAGGTTTTGTAGGTCTTCAGAGAACCGTTCAACTTCAGCTTCTTCAGTGTTACTGGTTGGGGCATAGACTTAGATTACTGTGATATTGAATGGCTTGCTTTGGAAAGGAATAGAGATCATTCTGTCGTTTTTGAGATTGCATCCAAGTACTGCTTTTCAGACTCTTTTGTTGACCATGATGGCTACTCCATTTCTTCTAAGGGATTCCTGCCTGCAGTAGTAGATATAACGGTCATCTTATTTAAATTCACCCATTCCAGTCCATTTTAGTTCGCTGTTTCCTAGAATGTTGATGTTCACTCTTGCCATCTCCTGTTTGACCACTTCCAATTTGCCTTGATTCATGGACCTGACATTCCAGGTTCCTATGCAATATTCCTCTTACAGCATCAGATCTTGCTTCTATCACCAGTCACATCCACAGCTGGGTGTTGTTTTTGCTTTGGCTCCATCCCTTCATTCTTTCTGGAGTTATTTCTCCACTGATCTCCAGTAGCATATTGGGCACCTATTGAACTGGAGAGTTCCTCTTTCTGTGTCCTATCATTTTGTCTTTTCATATTGTTCATGGGGTTCTCAAGGCAAGAATACTGAAGTGGTTTGCCATTCCCTTCTCCAGTGGACCACATTCTGTCAGACCTCTCCACCATGACCCGCCCGTCTTGGGTGGACCCATGGGCATGGCTTAGTTTCATTGAGTTAGACAAGGCTGTGGTCCTAGTGTGATTAGATTGACTAGTTTTCTGTGAGTATGGTTTCAGAGTGTCTGCCCTCTGATGCCCTCTTGCAATACCTACTGTCTTACTTGGGTTTCTCTTACCTTGGACATGGGGTATCTCTTCATGGCTGCTCCAGCAAAGTGCAGCCGCTGCTTCTTATCTTGGATGAGGGGTATCTCCTCACCTCCACCCATCCTAACCTTCAACATGGAATAGCTCCTCTAGGCTCTCCTGCATGCGCATAGCCACTGCTCCTTGGATGTGGGGTTGTATTCATCTCACACCCTCGCAAAGTAATGCTCAAAATTCTCCAAGCCAGGCTTCACCAGTATGTGAACTGTGACCTTCCAGATGTTCAAGGTGGTTTTAGAGAAGGCAGAGGAAGCAGAAATCAAGTGTCCAACATCCACTGGATCACAGAAAAAGCAAGAGTTCCAGAAAAACATCTACTTCTGCTTTATTGACTAGACCAAAGCCTTTGACTCTGTGGATCACAACAAACTGAAAAATTCTGAAAGAGATGGGAATATCAGACCACCTGATCTGCCTCTTGAGAAACATACATGCAATTCAGGAAGCAACAGTTAGAACTGAACATGGAACAACAGACTGGTTCCGAATTGGGAAAGGAGTACATCAAGGCTGCATATAGTCACCCTGCTTATTTAACTTATATGCAGAGTACATCATGTGAAATGCCTGGATGAAGCACAAGCTAGAATCAAGATTTCTGGGAGAAATATCAATAACTTCAGATATGCAGATGATACCACCCTTATGACAGAAAGTAAAGAACTAAAGAGCCTCTTGATGAAAGTGAAAGAGGAAAGTGAAAAAGTTGGCTGAAAATTCAACATTTAGAAAACTAAGATCATGGCATCCAGTCCCATCACTTCATGGCAAATAGATTGGGAAACAATGGAAAGAGTGAGAGATTTTATTTTCTTGGGCTCCAAAATCACTGAAGATGGTGACTGAAGCCATAAAATTAAAAGATGCTTGCTCCTTGAAAGAAAAGCTATGAGCAACCTAGACAGTGTATTAAAAAGCAGAGACATTACTTTGCCAACAAAGGTCCATGTAATCAAAG
Source organism: Oryx dammah (assembly GCF_014754425.2). NCBI lineage: Eukaryota > Metazoa > Chordata > Mammalia > Artiodactyla > Bovidae > Oryx > Oryx dammah. The sequence continues at coordinate 105,667,871 of NW_024070185.1, forward strand.
CTATGGTTTTTCCAGTAGCCATGTACAGATATAAGAATTGGAATATAAAGAAAGTTGAGTGCCAAAGAATTGGTGCTTCTGAACTGTGGTGTTGGAGAAGACTCTTGAGAGTCCCTTGGACTGCAAGGAGATCCAACCAGTCCATCCTGAAGGGACTCAGTCCTGAATATTCATTGGAAGGACTGATTCTGAAGCTGAAACACCAATACTTTGGCCACCTGATGTGAAGAACTAACTCATTTGAAAAGACCCTGGTGCTGGGGAAGATTGAAGGTGGGAGTAGAAGCGACAACAGAGGATGAGATGGTTGGATGGCATCACCGCCTCGATGGACATGAGTTTGAGCAAGCTCTGTCCATTTAGTGATGGACAGGGAGGCCTGGCATGCTGCAGTCCGTGGGGTTGCAAAGAGTCGGACACGACTGAGCAACTGAACTGAACTGATATATATATATTCTTTATATATATATATATATTCTTTATATATATGTTCTTTATATATATATTTTTTATATTCTTTACATACGTATATATATTCTTTATATATATATATATGTGTGTACCCACACATACATTCTTTAATCTTTTCAGGTGCCCTGAAAGATACAGCCTGGTAATAGTATTTGAAACTCACTTGAATCAGGCTAATAATTAAATTGTAATATTAGATCTCAAAAGAACTCAGTTGGCAGAAAAAAAAAAGTGCTTTAAATAAATTTTAAAAGGATGAATGTAAAGTCCTGAATTTAGACTTTAGAAACATCTTTACGCATAAGGAAATGAGACCCAATAGCCCATATGAAAAATTAGTTGTCAAGTTCAATGTGTATCAGAAGAATAAAAAACTTCTCCCAAAACTAAAACAATTTAAGGCTAAATTAAAGAAATATAATGTCAACCTCCAGGTAGGAGATAGCTCTGCTTTATGCTTCCTGTTCAAACCATGCCAGGTTTCAGAGAGCAAGATTTGAAAGGGATTTAGACAAATAGAAACAGATCAAGAGGAGAAAAATCATGATATGTATAGTCTTCTAATCATGCCAGATGGGCAAGTTTAGTCTGATACAATTAGGCTCAGGGAGCAAAACAAGAAATATAAACATTAGCAGGAGATAAACTGATTTGGATGGATCGAGATAATGAAGAGCAGTCTCAGAGGCGGTAGGAGGGGGGAAGGGGAGTGATTGTTTAACCGGTACAAGTTTCTTTTGGGGAGGGTGGAAAACCTGTAGAAATAAATAGTAGTGATGATTAGATAACATTATGAATGTACTTAATGTTACTAAACTGCACATTTTAGCTTAGAAGTTTGCTACCTGTTTTTCCACAATCAACATTTTACTTTTTAAGTTTTAAAAGAATTTTAGTAATTAAAAAATATATTTATTTATTTTTGGTTGTGCTGGGTCTTTGTTGCTGTGCAAGGGCTTTCTCGAGTTGCGGTGAGCAGGGGTTACTCCTTACCGCGGGGCACAGGCTTTTCCCTGGTGGCGTCTCTTGTTGCAGAGCACAGGCATGTGAGCTTCAGTAGCTGCACTGTGTGGCTCCAGAGCGCCCAGTATTCCTGGTGCTCGCATTTATTGCTCCGCAGCTTATGGAATCCTCCCAGACCAGGGGTCAAACCTGTGTCCCCTGCATTGGCAAGTGGATTCTTATCTACTGTACCAACAGGGAAGTCCTAACACCATTTTAAAATAAAATAGGTAAATGGCAAATTAACATCATATATATTTTGCCTAATAAGAATTAATGTAACAACCTGCTTGATGTTGGCTTGATCCTAATTGTGCATCAGAATCATCTGGAAGGACTTATAAAAATATATGCTCAACACATTACACTAAAAATTCCTATTCAGAGAAAGCCTACAGTGATGTTTAATAATTCATTTGTTTAACAGACACTTATTGAAGACGTAACTTGCCAGCAGAACTCTGCTATCACTGACCTGGAACATGGACTATCTTTTGGGAACCACTAACCTCGAAGCTTGAGTTTTCTATTAGTGCAAGCACTCAAGCAGTGACACTGGTGATGCAATTCCAGATTAAAAAATGAGTGAGCCTAGGGCATCTATTATTTCTTGTCCAATTCTCAAAATTATTTGAATTGATAACATTGTAAGAAATCAATCGCAGGTTTGTTGTATAACTTTGACTCCAATTAGAAAGTGAAAAATTATTCCATCTCTTCTCTGTGCAAATAATATGGTGCCCAAATTCATCTCAAACTTCAGGCAAAAGAGCCTTGCTCATTTTCCAAAGTCTCCATTTGTGATGCTTCAGTGTCTGTTAAAGGCTTGAGTCAGTGTTGCATAGTGACTCAGAGCATGGGTTTGCTACCATATGGATTCAGTAATGAGTTAAGCTTTTGCTATCTTTTTTTTTTTTTTTAATCTACCTGTGCTAGATCAGGTTCCTTGAGAATACACCCAGACTCTGGATTAGTGTGTTCGAGACTTGCTAATAGTACTCTTGAGAACAACATTCATGAGGGGTGAGAGATGAGGGAAGCAGAATCAGCAAGAGGGAGAAGTTGAACTGCAATGAATTTGCAGCAAAGGTCCCAGCCCATCTTTTGAAGACTCTCGGGGCTGAAATGACACATGAGTATTGTCCTGTGTTGAGACTGGGGTGAGGACTTCATAGCCCATAGAGTCTAGTAGATTTTCAAAATGGTGAGCACTAGTTTCAATTTTTGGTTACTGGCTGTGAGTGAGTGAAAGTTACTCAGTCGTGTTCAACTCTTTGCTACCCCATGAAACTATACAGTCCATGAATTCTCCAGGCCTATCCCTTCTCCAGGGGATGTTCCTGACCCAGGAATCAAACCTGGGTCTCCTGCACTTCAGGCGGGTCCTTTACCAGCTGAGCTCTCAGGGAGGCTAGGGAGTCAGCCTGTCCATTAAAGCTTTGAAGCCAGGCATTGACTTTTCCATTCTAGCTATAAAAGTCCTAGATGGCATCTTCTTCCCATAAAAGGCTGTTCCATCTACATTGAAAATTTGTTGCATAGTGAAGCCACTTGCAGAAATTTTCTTAGCTAGCTAAATCTTCTAGATAACTTGTTGCAACTTCTGAATTTGCACTTGCTGCTTCACCTGCGCTTTGACATTATGGAGAAGACATCTTTCTTTAAACTTCATGAACCAACCTCTGATAGCTTCTAACATCTTCTGGAGCACCTTCATCTCTCTCAGACCTCATAGAATTGAAGAGTTAGGGCCTCACTCTGGATTAGGCTTTGATTTAAGGGAATGTCGTGACTGGTTTGGTCTTCTATCCAGACAATGAAAACTCATATTAGCAATAAGGCTATTTTGCTTTTTAATTTTATCACTTACGTGTTCTCTGGAGGAACCCTTTTTAATTTCCTTCGAGAATTTTTGTGTTTACTACTTGGCTAACCATTTGGCAAAAAAGAGCCTTGCTTTTAGCCTATCTTGGCTTCCAATATACCTTCTGAAGCTTAATCATGGCTAGCTTTTGATATAAAGTGAGAGACATGCAACTCTTTCTTTCACCTGAATACTTGGAGGCCCCAGAAGAGTTATTGATTGGCCTAATATCAATACTGTTATGATTCAGGAAATAGGGAGAGCCAAGGATTGGGAGAGATATATGAAAACAATTGGTCATTGGAGCAGTCAGAACACACACCACATTTATCAATTGAATACACCCTCTTACGTGGGCATGGCACCTCCAAACAGTGACAACCTTAACAAAGACCACTCATCACAGATCACCATAACAAATATAGCAACAATGGAAAAATGTGAAATGATGTGAGAATCCCCAGAATGTTATACAGAGACACAAAATGAACAAATGCTGTTGGGGAAAAAAAAAAAAAAAACGGTGCCAATAGTGTTAAAAATGGTGCCAAGAATGGTGCCAGGTCTTCTTAGAGGAGTAAATGGAGAACAGTTGGTTAGATGCAGAAAGCAGAAGAGTCTTATCTTCTAGGTCATACTGATGTGTTTGTACAATTTCCTAAAGGAAATGTTGATATTTTGAAATGTTTAAAGCAATGGATGTGAGTTTGAACAAACTCTGGGAGACAGTGAAGGATGGGGAAGCCTGGTGTGCTGCAGTTCATGGGGTCTCAAAGCATCAGACATGAGTTAGTGACTGAACAGGGACAGTGAAGCAAATAATTAAATGGCCCAATGTTTCTCTCCATTTATGACTTTGTTTATTTCATACTTTCCAACTGAATGCTTTATCATCACTGCTTGTACTTCATGTTTCACCTTCCTGTAGTACTTCATTTTCTGGTAGATGTTCATGAATCTTATTTGAGCCTTTATTTTGACATAATATATTAATTTTTTATAACAGTTACCTGGACGCATGTCTTATTTTTCCCAGGTAAGACTTGACAATGACCTCATTAAGATCAATTATCATGCCTAGAAGAAGTTTCTGCATGAAAAGTAAATTTCTAATCATAATTTTAAAACTCACAGGAGGCATGATTTTAACATCTATGTTTTATGTGTTTGCTCTTTGTGCCAGGTACATGTATGAGGCAAAGGAGGGGCTCACAGCACCGTGGGTGTGACAGACAAAGCCAAGAAGGACAGCGTTAGAGGCCTGTGTGTTTTACAGTGTAGGGTTTATTATTATTCAGGTGTTGTGAGACCAACAGATCATGAGATGACCACCACTGAAAACACAATATGCTACTCACAGCTCCCAAGAGGAGGGGACGTACCAGTCAGTGCAGGGTCATATGGAGAAGGACAAGGGTGGATTGGGGGTGGAAGAGTGGGGAGAAACATGGGCAAAACCTTTATTATGGTTTCCATGGGGGAGGGGGAACAGCTGAGGCAGATAAGCTGGTTTAGGGTTGGCTAGTGTAAATTTCAGCATGCTCTGGGATGCGGTGATTAAAGCAGAGGACTATTGGGGTCTAAGAATCAGAAGAGATGTGTGTGTTTGAGGGGGTTGGGAATTGAGTTGGTTAGTTTTCATATGAAGGGTACAACACTTGACTTGCCTTGGGAGGGGCAGTTTCCCTACCATCAGTAAGACCCCAGATGTCAACATCAGAATTTAAAAAAAAAAAGGACATGTTTAATACAATGGGTTGGAAACCACAGGAAAGCAGAAAGACAGCCTTTAATTCTGGATAAAATGAATTTATTGTGAAGTAAAGTGCAGGACTGGGACCTTATTTCAGCCATTATTAAGCCACTGAAAAGCTCTGGGACCCTGCAGAAGTCACTTCATCTCTCTGAGATTCAGTTTCCCAGCATGAAAACAAGGGTGCTGGATCAATGGTTTTCTAACTGCATTTCCTACAATCCAACAAAGGCCATTAGGAGGACCTTGTAGGGCCAGCCAAGAAGACTGGACATTTAGGCTTTTATCCCAGCTTCAATCAGAACAGCAATACTTTTATCCATTTTACATGTTGGAACCAAACATTGCTAAGTGTGAGTGCGTCATGAACCACCACCCCCAAGACTGAACTAAGTCTCGGAACAATTTGAGGAGGAGATGGCTTTTAATTTTTCTCCTTTCTAGCTCTCCTCCAGCTATTGCTAGGGAAAACATCCTGAGAATGTGGATGTTAGAGGAGAGGATATCCTGGGCTGAAGCAGATGGACAAAAATAAGCAAAATCCTCTCTGATGGCTGCAGTGAATGCCAAGAGTATCCTCATGGGTAAACCAATCACACACTGCAATTTGCCACCCTGCAGAAGACTCTCAATGCTCTTTTTCTACATCTGTCTCTCATGATAGCTCTTCAACTCCACCCTTTTCCACCATTCATACGTTTCAGGCAGCAGTAAACCTCAGATCATGGATTCATTCACTGTAAAGTGAAAAAAGTCTGACTTACCATGGAGTTAACCACAGGATAAATTGCCATCAGTCCACCAGCAATGTTTTGTTTTGTTTTTCCTTCGAACTCTTTGAAATCTTTCTGCCCTATTTCATAGCTCATTAGCTCTCATCAGGTCTATTTCAGTAGCCTCATACTGAAGGCTTGCTCACTTCCATTCTCTTTCCTCCAAATCAGCCCTTATGAATAACATTCTCCTTGTAATTCTCTTTCCTGGCTCCCCATTTACATCACCATAAATTCCATAGGATCAAGATCTTCCATGTATTGACCTTTATTTTTTCTTTCTTGTGGGTAAAACTTGTGTGGTTTATTTCAGGTCATTCTGAGCTAGTAAAGTATTTAAAACCTGTATTAGCAAATCAAATCATCCATTGATTATACTTATTGCTTATCTTCATCTTAAATATTTAATATTGTCTATTGTTGTTCAGTTGTTCGGTCATGTCCGACTCTTTGTGACCCCATGGACTGCAGCACATCAGGCTTCCCTGACCTCCATCTCTCAGTGTTTGCTCAGACTCATGTCTGTTGATTCGGTGATGCCATCCAACCATCTCATCCTCTGTTGTCCCCTTACTACTAATTAAAAACAAAGTTATAAGCTAGCTGCTAAACTGACTAGTTTAATTTACCTCTTTAGATCTTACCAACTTTTATAGTACCTTAGCTATACTGGAAGACACACCTACTCCTCTTTCTCGCTTACTCATCCAAGTAAAGTTATCCTTCTCAGGACTTAGAGTATTAATTTCTCCCATGAAACTTCCTGTTAGTCAAAGGCAACTTACCCTATCCAGAGGTTAATCTGTGTTTCAATTACTTGTTTACGTATCAGTCGGTACCCTCTGGATGTAAGTAGTTTTCATACTTTTCTAAAACTTTTTTATTATTTAGAGTGGGGCTTGACCTATAATAAGATTATACTAAAATTAGTTTTATGAAATATTAGGCTCACTGAAATTTCTCCATCTCAGAGAACACAATTATTATATCTTTCTTTTATCCATTTCTCTATGACATTTCTACCACGCCACCTAGATGGAGGCCCTCTGAAAGGCCCACTTCTGCAAAATACAGTGTTTCCCTACTGACACGTGGCAGGGGGCAGAGTATTAATTCACTTTTGCCCTTCCATTCTCTCCTAACCCACTTCTAGTTAGGCTTTTCAATAACTTTCTGAATTGCTATAATCATCAGTTATCCCCAAGTTGCTATGTCAAACAGTCACTTTTCTTTCTCTTATCAGAACTTTCAGAAGCATTGACACGATTGGCAATTTTCCTTGTCTTAAAATATTGTTGTTTCTCTTGGCTTCTTATATAACACATTCTCCTGGCTTTCATCCTACCTCACCAGCTTCTCTTTCTCAATTACTTTTGTAACTGTTCATTCTTTCTCCAACTGACCTCTAAGTTTTGGTGTGGCCAGGAGACCAATTCTGGCCATCTCTAATCTCATCCTTGAACTATTTCTCTAAGTGAGCGCATCCAACCCTGCTGAGCTATTTGTTTCCCTGATGGCTAAGATGGTAAAGAATCTGTCTGCGATGCAGGAGACCTGAGTTCAATCCCTGGATTGGGAAGATCCCCTGGAGGAGGAGGTGGCAACCCACTCCAGTAGCCTTGCCTGAGAAATCCCACGGACAGAGGAGCCTGGCATCCATGGGGTTACACACCGAAGCAACTAAGCTGCAGCAGCAGCTTGTGCACAGGCAACCACAATGTCGTCATCTCTGACACTTTCTTAAACATCATACTCCTGTACAGACTATCTTTCCAAATCTTCCTTGGATATGAAATACTGTGAATTCCAACAAAACAGAAGTGTTGTGCCTGTGCCCACATCGCAGCCTGCTCTTAGCCTAGTCATTCTCCTTTCAGTATGTGACCCTCTGATCTTAAAATCTCTAAGTCATCCTTGATCATTTTCCCCCCTTTGAACTCCATCTTCCTGTCATTATGTTCTATCAAGTCAACATTCAAGATACTATTCCAAATTAGTATCCTCTGTCTTTTATTGCCATAGCCCAAGCCATCATCACTCCGTGGAATTACTTTAATATTCTTTATTGGTTGCATTGCTTATACCCTTATAATCATGAAGTAGATTCTCCACACAGAAGGCAGCATGATTTTTTGAAAAAGATATATGTGATTATATAACATACCTAAATAAAGTCTTCCTATGATTTTCATTGTACTTAGAATGAAACCTAATCTGTTCAGTGTGATCTGGAAATAGACCATGATGCCTCTTAAAGAACCAAGCCCCTGGCTGTCTTCACGATATCTCTTACTCATTCTTTCCTTTTCGTATTATGTTCCAGCCTCACCCTGTCCCCGAAACAGTCCAAAATTACTGCAGTTTTATGTCCTGTGTGTTAACTCTTCCCCCTTACTGGATATTTCTGTTCTCCTATTTCTCTCTCAGATATTTGACATCTCTGCTTTCCTTCGCTTGTATCTGTGATGCCCACAACCATCCCGTTTAAAGAGGTCAGCCAGTTATTGTTTATCAGTTGCCGTGTTTATTTTCTTCACAGCACTTTGTGAAATCAGAGACATTATAACTCTCACTTTTTTTTCCATTTGAAAGAGTAGCCTTCCTCTTACTCTTCCAAGTCCCAGTTCTTCCATTCCTTATTACTATAAACCTGAGAAAAATCGCTTTGACTTTCTGAGATTTGGTTTCATAGTCTATAAAATGAGGACAGTACTTTTCGGTATTGTTATTGTAAAGGAGAAATGAGAGCGTGCTACTGAAATCCTTATGCAGTACCCCAAATATAGAAAGTGTCCAATAATAAAAATTAGTTTCATATCATTATAAAAACTGTCATTTATGTTATGTATCATTACGACCTTAGCAGCTGACATTCTCACCATCATTTTCACTAATTTGGGTTAAGGCTTCTGTGCTTTAAGATGTGACTATTACTTGTACAAGGTGAGAAAACCACTGTCGGTCATCAACTCCTTATAAACTTATTTTCAAAGACTCTTGACTTTGAGTGGAAGAAGCTGAAACTCAGTGAGTGAGGAGTTTAGTGCAGGTAGATAAGTCTTGCGAGGACTACCACCACCTTTTCCTCTGCATTCCACAACTTAAGTTCACATTTTTTTCCTAGAAGAAAAGTCAAATGTCCCTTATACATTATCAATAACCCCAGATCAGATCTACTTGTGTTGCAGTCCTCAGTCAGCTCGCTGTTGGGGCATAGTAAACTGCTCTACAACTTGGTACCCTAAGACAGCAATCACCCAACTAGCGCATGGTTCTATGGTTGGCAATCTGGGCTGTTTCTTTTGCTCTTCCTGAATGGAGTCACTCACTCATCTGCAGTCAGTACTGTTAGACAGGTAGCTTTGTCTCCAGTAATTGATTGATTGTCAGCTGAGGGTGTCAGGCCACTTAGGTTTCATGCCTCTCATTTTCCAGCAGGTTGACCTGGCTTTATTCACGTGCTAACAGCAGGTCATAAGAGCAATAAACGCTGAAACTGTAAGATCTCTTAGAGTCTAGGTTTCTAACTGGTACATCGTCTCTTTGTCTGCGTTCTGTTGATCAAAGCCAGTCACAAGGGCAGCCCAGTTTCAAAGGGTGGGGATATCACCTCCACCTGTTAATGAAAATTGGTCCAAAGCAGTATAACTATTTTTGCAATCTGCTCCAATCTATATTTTGCCTAAAGAATGTATGATAGATGCCAGCAAACACAGCACTCAGCTCTGAGTAAGCTGGAGCAATCGCCTCCCACCATTCCCCAAGCAATGTCAGCTCCTTATCTGCTGTGTCTACCTACTACTCTATCTACAGTATCTCCTTAGTGGAAGGCCCGCTGTGAAGCTTTGGATCAAATGCATTTCTCCACCTGCCTTTTTTTCCCACTGGCTTGTGTTCTACACTTTTACCCAGTGACTGATGCCTTTCTTCCCGTGTACTTACTTTGTCCTATCAGATGTGAAAACTGCCATGTTCCTTTATCCCATCCTTAATGACCCTCTTACCTGTCTTCTGTTCTCTTCCTTCTGGACTCAGCGAGAAAGCCACTGCTCAAGTAATAATCAGTTAATTCAGTTATATTGCTAGCTAATGATTATTTCCCATTTTGAGTCAATCAGCAATTTTGTTTTGACCTTTAGTTTCCAAAGAGTGCAAAAGGTTAGAATATCAGGCAAGGAAAATAAAGGACTAGGCCAGGGAAATAAAGATGTGGGGGAAAGGATGATGTTTTATACTTGGGGATTCAGTAGCGTTCTTTCTGTACCTAAAGTCAATTCTGTTTCTCAGTTGCCAACAGTTGTGGTGGTAACACTGACCCTAAAGGAATAATGGCACACATTACAAAAGTTTCTGTCTTCTTCCCAAAGAGCTCTAGGGAACACTCTCTGTATGAACCACATGCCTATGTAGCTCCGGCACACCTGGTGGATCCAATATCAAAATTAGTTAAACTGATGATTTGGTTCCTATAGACCAAGTATCTAAACAATCAACAAAACAGATTGAAATTACTGGGGTTTAGGAGGTAATAATATGAAGAGACCAACTGGGCTAGAGATGGTTGGTTGACAGGTTGGAGCTGGCTGGCTGGCTGCCTGAAACAGATGGGGACCCCACTGATGTGTGGCCTGCTTCCCAAAGGCGATAGTGCACTAGGTGGCTGTGGACAGAGGGTCCGTTTTTCAGTGATACAGCCAGTGTCAGCCGGCTGATTGCAACCAGCCAGGCAACATTCCGTGCAAGCACAATCTGTAGCCCCAGAGGGTCTGTCAGAAGGGTTCCTAGTCAGTGGGCAGCCATCCTCCACATGATACAACACTTTTCAAAAGTACTTTCACATCAAAATCTCCATTTAAAAAAATTGGGGTAGAATCCCTTTACAATGTTGTGTTAGTTTCTGTTGTACAGAATCAGCTCTATGTGTGTGTGTGCGAGTGTGTGTGTTCCCTTTGTCCCGGATATTCCTCCCACTCCCCCAGCAATTCCGCCTCTCTTGCTCATCCCAGAGTACCAAGCTGAGCTCCTTCTGCTATGCAGCCGGTTCCTACTAGCTATCTATTTTACAGGTGGTCGAGTATCAGAGAAGGTGATGGCACCGCACTCCAGCACTCTTGCTTGGAAAATCCCATGGACGAAGGAGCCTGGTAGGCTGCAGTCCATGGGGTCACTAAGAGTCGGACACAACTGTGTGACTTCACTTTCAGTTTTCACTTTCATGCATTGGAGAAGGAAATGGCAGCCCACTCCAGTGTTCTTGCCTGGAGAATCCCAGGGACGGGGGAGCCTGATGGGCTGCTATGAGGTCGCACAGAGTCGGATAGGACTGAAGCGACTTAGCAGCAGCAGCAGCAGTGTATATTTGTCAGTACTAATCTGATTCATCCTACCCTCTCATTCTTGCCCAATGTCTGCAGGTTCATTCTCTACATCTGTGTCTCTATTCTTGCCCTGCAAATACGTTCATCGGTACCTTTTTTTTTTTTTTTAAGATTCCGCAATCTAATTACAGTAGAGTGTTATTTTGTTTTATTTTTATTAACGTATCATAAATGAGAAAATTGATGAGAGTTCACTGATTTGCTCAAGGTCACTTAGAAAACAGCTGAGGCAAGTTTAATGTCCAGTTATCCTGCATATGAGATACTCTTTCCTTTGCAGAAACAAGGGAGGCTGGCCGTAAGAGTGATGATAGTTAATAAATGAGGAATGAAATTCATTATATCCAACATGGAAACCATAAGGAGGGGATTATTAGAGGAGACACCAGGACAAGTTCATGGTTATTTGAGATGGGTATTGTGTTCAGTGGGCTTCCCTGGTGGCTCAGAGGTTAAAGCGTCTGCCTGGAATGCAGAAGACCCGGGTTCGATCCCTGGGTTGGGAAGATCCGCTGGAGAGGGAAATGGCAAACCGCTCCAGTACTCTTGCCTAGAGAATCCCATGGAGGGAGGAGCCTGGCAGGCTGCAGTCCATGGGGTCTCAGAGTCGGACATGACTGAGCAACTTCACTTTTGTGTTCGCTGTACTTTCCAGGCTTCCTATTGGCGCTGGTTGTAAGGAGCCTGCCTGCTGGTGCGGACACTTAAGAGATAGGAGTTCAGTCCCTGGCTCAGGAAGATACCCCTGAGCACGGCCTGGCAAACCACTCCAGTGTTCTTGCCTGGAGAATCCCATGGACAGAGGAGCCTGATGGGCTATAGCTTATATAGTCACAAAGAGTCGGACGTGACTGAAGCCACTTGGTATGAATGCACACATAACCTCTTTCCAGAATGAAAGATTTCCCCATTTTGATGGTGAAAACAATCAAGTGAAAAAGAGCAAGTTATAGTCAGCCACATATAACCTAGTTGCCCCGGTAGCTCAGACAGTAAAGAATCTGCCTGCAATGCAGGAGACCCAGGTTTGATCCCTGGGTCAGGAAGATCTCTTGGAGAAGGGAATGCCACCCACTTCAGTATTTTTGCCTGGAAAGTCCCATGGACAGAGGAGCCTGGAGGGCTATAGTCTGTGGGGTCACAAAGGGTCAGATGATTGAGTGACTACCACACACACGTGTATAAACTAAGCAGACTCATTATAGATGATGGAAACAAAGTTATTCTCTCTGACTGAAGTGTTTCTTGTCCCATGAAACAGGCAGGATAGCGCCTCTGTCTTGCGGATTACAGACAGTCAGAACTGTTTCCATTCTTCCCTTGAGAACTGGAGTTTTAAGTCTCCCTTGCGCTGTATCTGTGCTGACCCTGCAACTACTTACCATAAGCATAAGGAGTGATATTATACCAGTTACAAGCATAGTCTTCAAGAGGGCAGGAATCGTTTCCCTCTTCCCTGTGTTTCTTGGCACTCTTGCTCTTGAAGCCTCGGTGCTTTGGCTGAGAAGCCCAAGACACAGACACTGACCATGTGTTGCCACAGTGCCCCAGCTGAGCTCCCAGCCAACAGCTGGCATCAACTGACAGCCCTGTGAGGAAGCCAACGTTGGCATTCTCCTCAAATCAAGCTCCCAGCGGACCATAACCCCGGTTACCATCACACAGAACAGAAAACCACTTAGCTGAGCGCAGGCAGTGGAAATAATCACAAAAGATATGTGGTTTCAATATCAAATCTCAAGAGTTTTTGTTAGATTCTTGGTTAGTATCTTAAGAAGGTTTAAGGTGATACTTCTCAGCAAGTCAACAAGGCATCTAATACTCTGAACAGTATTTATCTTAGACCATTTATGTTAGAAAGGAAGGGTTCGAAGATTCTTTTAAAATTATTTTTTTGCTATTGGAGTGTAATTAATTAGGTGTTGCAGTGGTAAAGAATCTGCCTGCCAGTGGAGGAGACACAAGAGACTTGGATTCGATCCCTGGGTCGGGAAGGTCCCCTGGAGTAGGAAATGGCAACCCACTCCAGTGTTCTTTGCCTGGAAAACGTCACGGACAGAGGAGCCTGACGGGTTACAGTCCTTGGGTCACAAAGAGTTGGATATGACTGAGCACATACCCATGGTGATATTTGGTTAACAATGTTGTGAGAGTTTCAGATGCATAGCAAAGTGACTCAGTTATACATTGACATGTGTCTGTTCTTTTTCAAGTTAATATTGAGCAGAGTTTCCTGTGCTATACTTCAGGTCACTGTCGGTTATCCATTCTAAATTTCATGGTTTGTACGTATCAATCTCAAACTCCCAAACTATCCCTTCCCCCCATGATTCCCCCTGATAACCATAAGTCTATTCTCTAAGTCTGAATCTGTTTTCTTTTTTTTTTTTGTCAATTAGTTCATTTATATAATTTCTTTCTAGATTCCATATATAAGTAAGTGATATCATATAATGTTTCTCTTTCTCTGTCTGACTTCACTCAGTATGACAATCTCTAGGTCCATCCATATTGCTGCAAATGGCATTATTTCCTCTTTTTAAGGCTTAGTAATAGTCCTATATATATATATATATATATATCTTTGGAGAAGGGAATGGCAATGCACTCCAGTATTCTTGTCTGGAGAATTCCAGGGACAGAGGAGCCTGGCAGGCTACGGTCCATGGGGTTGCAAAGAGTTAGACATGACTGAGTGACTCACACACACACACACACACACACACACTTAGGTTGCCTCCATGCCTTAGCTATTGTGAACAGCATTGCAATGACTACTGCAGTGCGTGTATCCTTTTGAACCATTTTTTTCTCAATAGCATTGTTTCGTGGCATTCTGACTCCCAGCACAGGCAAGAAAGAAGCAGTGTCAAATTAGTTTCTGGGTTCAGATTTTTGAAAGACCCTGATGCTGGAAGAGATTGAAGGCAGGAGGAGAAGGGAACAACAGAGGATGAGATGGTTGGATGGCATCACCAACTCGATTGGACATGGGTTTGAGCAAGCTCAGGAAGCTGATGATGGGCAAGGAAGCCTGGGGTGCTGCAGTCCATGGTGTTGCAGTCAGACACGACTGAGCTGAACTGAACAGAATACACAGGAAATCCACACAATTTTTTTTTTTTTCCCAACAAGGATGGGTTTATTTGGGATCAGGAGAGAATTAACAATTTGGAGTCTGCAAGTGACCACACAATTTTAAAAGGCATTTTATAAACTTGAAATTCAAAGGACTCAGAGACTGTTTAAAATGAAGAAAATATTTGTGGATCCCCAACTTCCTATGTGCATGAAGAAGACTATTGATCCTAAGTGGATATGAAATGGGACATTTTGTTTGCTTTGTGGAAAGGGAAGGCTAATGGAGAAAGCAGAGCCAGTGCCCAGAGAGTAAAGCCAAGAGTCATGGAGGACCACTTTCATTACTTAATAGTGAACACATGCACAGCTTTATTTCAGAACTGCTGTGAACCATTCGCATGCCTTCTATTTCCTAACTCCTCTTTTCTTGGTTTGGATAGAGTGTTCTGTAGAACCGATAGTTAAATTCTCAAGAATTTTTCAGGCTAGTTTATGGCAAGTTAATATATTGAAATTGACCAGAGTGGGACTATTTACACCACTAAAATCAGCAAATTCCACACATCAGCACTCTTCCTACCCCCAGAGAATGGTTGGCAAACATTTATAAGCAGAGCATCGGATGGGAGTGGCTTGCGGTCCTCCTGTCCCCACTTCCCTCTGTTATGTTGGCTGTGCAGGGAGGTCAGCTTAGTCTCTGCGGTTCACTGGGTCTCATAGAGAGAAGAGTCACATCCCCAAAGCCCAGATCTCATTTAGGTGGCAAAACCCCGTTCTTGGTGTTATGTCAAATTGTAGGATAAGACTAGGAAAGTGTGGGGAAGAGAGGGAGAATATTTTGCAAGTAAAATGAATATAAGTAATTTATAGTCAGAGAACAAAAATGTGGGTTGTTTTCAAATGTCCACAACTTTTTTGCCTGTCTCCCTAGTGAGAGTTGAAGTTTATTCTTCTTCTTGAATTTGACTAACACGAAGACTGACTGCTCAGCCATTAAAATGTGGCAGAAGTAATACTGTGCTGCCCAATGCCTAGTTATTAAGGTGACTGAAAGCTTTCACTTGCGGCCTGTTGGAACACATGTTTGAGAACCTCTATCTTTGAACCTATATGCCATGCTATGGAGAAGGCAATGGCACCCCGCTCCAGTACTCTTGCCTAGAAAATCCCATGGATGGAAGAGCCTGGTAGGCTGCAGTCCATGGGGTCGCTAAGAGTCGGACACGACTGAGCGACTTCACTTTCAGTTTTCGCTTTCATGCGTTGGAGAAGGAGATGGCAACCCACTCCAGTGTTCTTGCCTGGAGAATCCCAGGGTTGGGGGAGCCTGGTGGGCTGCCGTCTCTGGGGTCGCACAGAGTTGGACACGCCTGAAGTGACTTAGCAGCAGCAGCAGCAGCAGACATGCTCTGTATAGTCCAAGGATAGGCTATATAAAGATGATATGGTTGGAGTTCCTAGTTGAGCTCCCAGCCAACAGTCAGAATTAATCACCAGCCATGAAGATAATGGCTCAGCTGCTAAAGAATCCATGTGGAATGCGGGAGACCTGGGTTTGATTCCTGGGTTGGGAAGACCCACTGGAGAAGGGCTAGGCTACCCACTCCAGCATTCTTGGCCTTCCCTCATGGCTCAGCTAGTAAAGAATCTGCCTGCAATTCAGGAGACCTGGGTTCAATCCCTGGATTGGAAAGATCCCCTGGAGAAGGGAAAGGCTACCCACTCCAGTATTCTGACTTGGAGCTTTCCATGGACTGTATAGTCCATGGGGTCTCAAAAAGTCGGACACAACTGAGTGACTTTCACTTTCATTTTATGAAAATAAACAATCTTATGTTTTCAACACAATTAATCCCTTAAACAACTATAGCAACCGTCAATAGTACATGGAGCAGAACTGCCTGGCTGAGTCCAATCACTTCAAAGAATCGTGGTTATTTTTTAGACATAAACTTTTATTTGGAGGGGTTGTTATACAGTCTCAAACAACCAAATTAACAAACAACTTGTATAGCAAACTATTTCAGCTTATAGTAGGGTGGAGAAATGCTTAAGGAAGATATTCCCAGAGCTTCTCAGGGGCTCAATGGTAAAGAATCCATCTGCCAATGCAAGAGACACAGGAGACCTGGGTTCAACCCCTGGGTTGGGAAGGTCCCCTGCAGTAGGGAATGACAACCCATTCCAGTATTCTTGCCTGAAAAATTCCATGGACAGAGGAGACTGGTGGGCTACAATATGTTGAATTGCAAAGAGTCAGACATGACTAAGCACAGCACATGAATTAGACCTCTAGTTTTACAAATAATTACACTGATGTTTTAAAGAGGCTGAAACCACTTATACAAGGTTGCAAACATTGTTAGTAGTGATTAAATTCACCTTGTAAGCTCCTATCTTATATACATTCCTTTTCATTTGACATTTGGACCATTCTCTGACTTCTAGTAATTTCATAGCATTTTAGCAAACCATACCCTAATTCTATTCTCTTATCTCAGACTTATCCTGCAGATCATGGAGACTTAACCTCACCTTATCTTACAACCCAGAAACAATGCTAGGACTCAACCATTTCTGTCCATCACATCTATCTATAGCATTTAACTTGTTACTATGAATTTAGTAGGTGTGCAACTTGAATTAAATGCTTGGCAAATCATTTTATCTTTTTTCCTCAGTGTCTCAAGTAACACATGTCCAGCAAACTTCATTCATGATTTTGTATTCAGCAACTGTTTATTATCTTTATTCTATATGCAAGGGATTTTATTAAGCAGAAAATTGAAGCAGAAATATGAAGCAAATACATTGAAATTCACTTAACTAGGGAGAAAGAACTTAAAAATTTGAAATACACATAACAATAGACATATTGTGTATACACAAACACATGTACAACATTAATTTATAAACAGTGACACAACATGAAAGGGTTAGGTGTGCTTTTTATAAACACACTCAAAAATTGACTGCAAAAACATATACATGATCATCATTTAAGCACACACATACAAAAGAACACTTGTGTACACATTCTAAACAGCTTTTACTGAATTATGAGAGGGTGACTAAAAAGCTTTTTTTCAAGCTGAAAAATAGTTGAGGAAATGTTTTGCCCATCAATAACTTGAAAGTTAAGTGGAAAATATCATACTTCAATGTTGACAGCTGACTGGAACTCCATGAAGGATTGTCTCCTACAAATCCCCAAGATGGAAAAGAAGGGGAAAAAATATATTTCAACTGCATAAGCCCAGGAAAAATTGCTTCTGAATTGTGGCTGTTAACTCCATTATGTTGTGCGATAGTTCAGATCTATATTTAAGCAGACTTTTCTAGTTCCACACAGTCTTAACATATTGAAGAAAAGCTCACTCTGTTGTAAATTCCCAAACAATTCATTTCAAATTTCCCTGAAGCAGTTTGTCTTAACTTACTTCATTCTGCTTTGAAATGTCCCTTGCTTTAAAGATCAATGATGCATGCATAGATGTGAACTTGACTTACTTTTGATAAAAATACATCACGATAATTCATTATTTTCAGAATATTTATTGATTTGCAATGTTGTGTTCATTTCTACTGTTCAGCAAAGTGAATCTGTTATATGTATATTCACTCCTTTTTTAGATCTTTTCCCATAGAGGCAATTGCAGAGCATTGAGTAGAGTTCCCTGTGGTATACAGTAGGTGCTTATCAGTTG
The DNA here is from genome assembly GCF_014754425.2 of Oryx dammah. NCBI lineage: Eukaryota > Metazoa > Chordata > Mammalia > Artiodactyla > Bovidae > Oryx > Oryx dammah. The sequence goes on from NW_024070185.1 coordinate 105,685,900, forward strand.
CCCGTTTTATATATGTTTTAGTTATCTATTTTATATGTGTACATATGTCGATCCTAACCTTCTAATTTATCCCCTCCCCCAACCCCATGGTAACCATCAGCTTATTTTGTACATTTGTAACTGTTTTGTACATAAGTTCATTTGTACCCATTTTTTTTTAAGATTCCCCATGTAAGTGATATCATATGATATTTGCCTTTCTCTGACTTGCTTCACTCAATATGACAATCTGCAATAGATCATTATTGCTAAGTTGTGTCTGACTCTTTGTGACCCCCGTGAGTCTCCTCTATCTGTGGGATTTCCCAGGCAAGAATACTGGAGTGGGTCGGCATTTCCTTCTGCAGGGAAACGATCTGAAATAACTCCTATTAAATGATCATTGTGTACCAGGCACCATTTTCCTGCATTAACTCATTTAATCTGCCCCAAATACTATCGTATGAAGAAACTGAGGCAAAGAGAAACTAATTTTCCCAGAGTCTTCTACCCAACAACATTTCAGTAAAGATTACAACAGTAGTCATTTGCTGAGAATACACTTAGGGAACAGTACTTTTATTCCATGAAGTCAAATAAGGTAACTGAAGATCTAAGAAGTTAAGTCATTTGTCCAATATCATGCTAGGAGACAGTGGGGCCTGGGTTTAAGTCCAAGCCTGTCTTTCTAATTCACTTGGAAAGCTTTGAAGGACAAGTATTCAAACTTTCACATTATAATGTGTATTAGATGATTATTACATATGAATGAATGAATGTATAAGAAGAGATTGTCCATTCTGAGGAGAATAGAGGTAGATTTACATAATTGCTGATGGTTTGGCTAAGTTAACCTTTATGAGCTCTTCTTTTTCTGAGGTTCCTTGAGAATAATAAAATTAAGAGATAGGAACAGGAGAACTTGTTTAATTCCCTGGGATAAAACGCCCTGGGTCAGGGGCTTAGTAAATGTGACATCACAGTCAATCTGCAGCAAAGGAAAATAAGGTAGGCCCCTGGGATATCCTAGAAATTGGCTTTCTCAGTACCAGGAAAGATCAGGTGTGTTTTTTTTTTTTTTAATTTTTAGTACAATGAGGCATTTTTTGATATAAAGAACTTATGTATACACCAGTGCAATTCACATTTCTTATGGGAAAGGTCGCCTAAACTAGAAGTGTGTTGTTGGTATGAGTTTTTCTTTTTTGTTTTATTGGAAGGTGGAATTAAATTCAGTACTTATGTGAGAAAAGATTAAAAAAAATAAAACTAGGACCTTTTAAAACCTAAAGTCTTGATTGGGAGCTTACTCTGAAAATGTTCATAGTACCAGATTAGTTCTGTACCCCCTGTCTCTACCTCTTCTTTTGCCAACAGACAGAAAGGAGGTTTACTTACTCTAGATTATCCAGATTGTCCAGTCTTGCTATGCAGTCTTGTTGTGGTTAAGGACATGGGCTCTGAGATCAGAAAGTTCATTGCTGAAACATTTGATTCTGACATTTACAGCTCTTTCGTCCTGGACAAATCATTTAAACTCTCTGGGTATGTGTTTCCTCATGTCTAAAATGGTGGTAATAACTGCTATTTCACCAATGTGTTGGAAGAATTTAAAAAATGAGGTAACAGCTAAAATATTTGTTTTAGTACCTGACTCACCATAAAGGATGAACAGCTAAATTGTATGTATAATATAATTACTGCTGTTAATTGAATGTTTACATTTCTGATTATTGTAGCTAGGTGAGGTAGGGGGTCTTAAAAATGTAAAAATAAGCCAACTTAGAATTTTCATTGCCTCTAGCTAAACCAGAATGTACTGATATGTGTGTCATACATTTTTGTATTAATATTTTTATTTAGACGATTTTATTTCGGTAGATTGATTGCATAGACACTTAAGACCCTCTGAGGGTGAAAGAAGGGGGAAAAGCTAAAAATTATTGTGCGATTAGAGTTGAAGTCCCCTGACTAAATGTTACAGATTTTAGTAACTGATCACGTACATATGTCACTAGCGCAAGAGAAAATGAAATTGATTTTTTTAAAAAATGTTTTTAGGTTACCATTCTCAGAGGGCTTCTGATCACACAATATATTTAACAACTTAAATGCATACAGTTAACTCTTGAGTGTCCATAAGTGAAAAGATAAGAAGAGATGAATGGGATGCACACAAAATATAGATCTTCACACAAGAATATTGTTTTCAATTTATTCTCCAGTTTGCTATTTTAAGAATCAGAAACAGAAAAACAGGTAGCTGAAGGAAATGTTAACTTTTCTCCCTCCATTCCAGCAATGCCTATCCATTGCTCCCATCTTCCCAAGCAACCTATGAGTTCATAGAGTCACTAATAATATGCACAAAGAAGGAGAAGAGGAAAGAGGAGATTAAAGAGCAAACATAACACTTCAGAGCTCCTGAAGCATTTTGTCAGTCAGTGGCTTATTTAATTGTATGGATTTAAATACATTCTGCAGAAGGCAATGGCACCCCACTCCAGTGCTCTTGCCTGGAAAATCCATGGACAGAGGAGCCTGGTGGGCTGCAGTCCATGGTGTCGCTAAGAGTCGGGCACGACTGAGCGACATCACTTTGACTTTTCACCTTCATGCATTGGAGGAGAAAATGGCAACCCACTCCAGTGTTCTTGCCTGGAGAATCCCAGGGACGGGGGAGCCTGGTGGGCTGCCGTCTACGGGGTCGCACAGAGTTGGACACGACTGAAGCGTCTTAGCAGCAGCAGCAGCAGCAAATACATTCTATTTAGAGCAGCAATTCTCAGAGCTTCCCCCATCTCTCCACTCTTTTCACTTCCATTAGTGATGGTGTGCACACATGCTATAGGCCTTCATGGGCATTGCTCAGTTAAAGTACTGTAATTCCACCTTTTCTGTTTATGTGACAAAACCCATAAAAATGCATTCTAAAAGGTACATTAAATATACAAGTAGTACAACTACTTGTAAATGTAAGCAACTCTTTCTTAGACCTAAATCATATTCAGACTTTAGAAGTTCATTTATATTTAACCAGTTACCTGTAAATTGAGTTATCTTCCTTCCATGCTCCGTGCTAAGTAGCTTCAATCATGTCCAACTCTTGGCAACCCCATGGACTGTAACCCATCAGGCTCCTCTGTACATAGGATTCTCCAGGCAAGAGTAAGTTGCCTTTTCCTTTACCTTATATGAATTATCTCATTTAATCTTGCCATAATCCTGTATGGTGGTTTTTGTGGCATAAATAGCCAACTTTGCAAAGAAATATGTTCTCCTCTTGCACAGAGTATGTATTAGTCTCCTGTAGCTGCTGTAACAAATTATCACACATTCCATAACATAAAACAAGAGGAATTTATATTCTCACAGTTCTGGAGGCCAGATGCCTGAAATCAGTTTCACTGAGTGAAAATCGAGTTGTTGCCAGGACCCCACTGGCTTTGGAGGTTCTTTGAGAGAATCTGTTCCTTTTTCAGCTTCTGGTGGCTTCTGGTGTTTCACATGGTGATCGGGTTGGGCTGCAGGATAGATATAACTGCAGTGTGGCCAAGGTCAAAAGGTGGGGATGTACCGCCGAGGGAAGAGATGACCACATGATTTCAGGTTGCTTGGAACATGCAGCGCACATGAGGCTCAAGAGGAGAGAGCAAGCACAGGAGATCCAGCCTTTGGCATGTGTCCGCTGCTCATGGCTATCAGATCCACTCATTCTGCAGCCTACATGGGCAGTGTGGCTGCTTCCTGCCACAGCAAGGAACCACTACCCTTATGATGTAGGGTCTGAAATGAGGTTGTCGGTGTGTCTGAGGGCCATTGACGCATACATAGCTAAGCAGTTCCAAGAAAACCTGCACCCCTCAAGGGGAAGAGAATTGTACTACCTGTGCTCTGAAGTCTTTGGACTCAGTATAATTTGTGAGCTTATCAGCACGTCTTCTGCACACGGTTCTTATTGGGAACACAGGGAGTCACTGGGCTGCTCTTACAGCCTTCCTTCACCGCAGGCATTGCTTGATTTGTGGCCGCGTCCCTCCAGTCTCTTCCTCCTGACTGCAGTGTCTCTTCCTCTGTGCGAGTCACATCTCCATCCGTTACAACCTCCTTATGAGTCCTAGGGCAAAACTTTGGATCCAGCCATACCTTGTCCATCATATGTCAGGGAGCAGATGACAGCTAAGCTGCAAGTCATGACGGATCACACACACACACAACAGACCATGGTTTCCCTCCCGTATGGCTAAAGAAATAACGAGCATTACATGATTCCACAGCAGCCAAGGCTGGCCTGAGTTTGACACTTGCGTTTTAATCCACTCTCTGCCTGAATTTCCCACCAGCATTCTTGCTTGAGCATGTGTCCCTGCTGCTGCTTCTCAGTGACTCTGGACCAGTCAGCCTGCCTTTCTTTCTCTTTTGGGTGACCTTCTTGGACATAACTTCTGGCCCTGCTGACTTATAGGATCTGCCAGTTCACTCTCTCTTATTCAAGTTTCATGTCTGGCTCTTTACATTTAGCTCAGTTTATTGGTTGTGGAAGGTCTGAGACATGTGCACAAAACTCTGCCTTTGAAATATTGAATTAAAATGATTTGGTGAAAACTGGAGGAGAAACCAGAAATTTAGTATCCAGTATTGATTAAAAATGGAGAAGGAAATGGCAACCCACTCCAGTGTTCTTGCCTGGAGAATCCCAGGGACAGGGAAGCCTGGTGGGCTGCCATCTATGGGGTCGCACAGAGTTGGACACGACTGAAGCGACTTAGCAGCAGAAGCAGCAGCTTTGATTAAAAACCAAAAAACATCATGTTATATCTTGGAAAGGGGCTGGGCATGACCTATATGCTTTAAGTCTTAAAATGAAGTGGATATTCTGATTTTCATATGATATGTCCCAAAACATAACACCCTTTTGTCGTTGCCTATAACTGGACTTCAATGATATTGCCTAATCAATGCACGCAAGATATCTTTCCCAAGCATTTACAAGTACTCGCTCCCTCATAAGTCAAGGTAGGTACTCTTTGCTGTTGGAAATATACTGCCCATACTAGAAGCTGGCAGTGAGAACCTTTGTCTCAGGTTGTCCTTTAGCTTTAAGAACATTTGGTAAATGAGTAAATGAACATGCCACTAAGAAAAGAAAGAGTCTCATAATAATTCTAAAATAAGGACAATCAGAGTGGAAAATAGAGGGAAACAAAAGCCCAAACTCATGAAATAATCTTAATAATTCCCACCACTCTGGGAGTGTTCCATTTGCATTGATTTTTCAAAAATCATTTTAAACGTAATATACTGACATTAAAAAAGGGAATTATGTTTATATTAAATAAAATTACCTATCTTTATTTACTATCTTAAGACTGTCTTAAGAGCTTCAATCACTTTATCTCAATTGACTCTCAACCAATGCTACGAAAGTATCAGCCCTAAAAAAACTTCAGAGTTAAAAAATGGGTCAACTCGTCCATTAGTCCCTAATGTGTAATCACTTGCCTATTATCCCATTTAATTCATCTCCACATTCACCATGAGACTGGTTCCTTGTTTAATCAGAAGTACACAAGACAGGACGACTACACGTGAAGCCAGTTAATCTGGTTTCCAAGCATGGATGTTTCTCCACTTGATTTACGATCTGGGATAAATGCCTTTCACTCTCTTTTCACAGTGATTGCTAAGAATCCTTATAACTATCAAACAGTAAAATAAAGAAACTAATACGTACACAAATATAAATAAACCTATGCTATATCCACGATTGAAATATATTGGTCAGTACCTAATTGCGTCGGGGTTCTAGAGTGAGAAGGAGGAAGATACAAAGAAATCTGGCAAAGCTGAAATAGCATTGACTCAAAAATCTTCTTTGGCAAATTACTGAGGGTGATATATCTTCTACTCCCAGTTCTGTTCTTGCATTTACACCCTCTGGTTCACAAATAGCCACACCCCTTCATGGGATATGATATTTTGTTTGTCACCTGAGCTCTGTACCTTGGAGTCTCCAGAATTCCACTTGGTTTGCACAGAACTTCCTTGATGCTATTTGAGACTGCCATTTATTTACAAGTTTGACTGTGTCAGGTTTTAGCTGCAGCATGTAGGATCTTCTTTTGGGTCATGCAGGATCTTTTGTTGTGGCACACAGACTCTCTATTTGCAACATACAGTCTAAGTTACTTTGCTGCACGTGCGAGCTTAGTTTCCTAACCAGGAATCAAATCCACATTCCCTGCATTATAAGGTGGATTCTTTTTTTTTTTTTTTAATTTATTTATTTTAATTGGAGGCTAATTACTTTACAATATTGTATTGGTTTTGCCATACATCAATATGAATCTGCCACGGGTGTACACGTGTTCCCCATCCTGAACCTCCCTCCCACCTCCCTCCCCGTACCATCCCTCTGGGTCATCCCAGTGCACCAGCCCCAAGCATCCTGTATCCTGAATTGAACTTGGGCTGGCAATTCATTTCTTATATGATATTATACATGTTTCAACGCCAAGGTGGATTCTTAACCACTGGATCTCAAGGAAAGTCCTGAGACTACATTTTTTTTGGTCCCTGTCTATTCCTGTTTTAGTACTCATAGCTTAAAAATGTTCCCATTTGTACCCTTATTTAGTCCAAGGAAAAGCAGTTGTCTTGGAGGCTTCCGGTGACAGAGGCCTCACTCCTCCTCCTCACAGTTCATATATTTTGAATCACTTGACTAATGGTGCAGGGTGAAATATAGGGCAAGAGGCAAATCTGGCTTCAGCTCAGTTCAGTCGCTCAGTCGTGTCCGACTCTTTGTGACTCCATGAACTGCAGCACGCCAGGCCTTCCTGTCCATCACCAACCGGCACAGTGCACCCAAACCCATGTCCATTGAGTCCGTGATGCCATCCAACCATCTCATCCTCTGTCGTCCCCTTCTCCTCCTGCCCCCAATCTTTCCCAGCATCAGTGTCTGGCTTAAGTTACCTATATTTGTTCCAAGGAAGAAGAGGAACTGACCTACATCTCCACAACCCATCCTGGATATGGAGATTATTACCCCACTGCTGTCTCTGAGACCAGACCAAACAGTGAATAGGCATTGTTTAGGGCTAGTGGTTTTCATCAGGACCAAGTTACTAGGCTGATGGAATATTGCCTTTTGGAGATAAATTACACTTTTAATTTTGCAAATGCACTAGAGCTGCAAAGGCATGCATGTCTAGAGGCAAGATTAACAGTAATGCCATAGATTAGGAAGCATCCTGATTTGCGTTCTGCTGAGCAGGGCCAGTGGGTAGGGAGTGGTCTGAGTCCCTCATATTCCGGTTTTTAACATTCTATGTCTCAGTGACGATGCTATGGTGGTTTATTTTGCAAAGTCTCCATAAAAACATGTTTATTTGCCTTTAATTTAAAAATATGCTCTAATTGATAATATAAAGGCATGTTGTACAAGAACTTAATATACTGCAAGTGTGTGCTGGCAATAGGAAGCAGGGTTGTGGGGAAATTTAAGTGGCAGCACTTTTCTCCCAAATTGTGTACTTGATTTTCCTGAAGGTCCACAAATGGCAGGAGATAAAGTATCAACTTAATTTCTTTTCTTTACTTTTTGGTTGTTTTAAAAAATAAACTAAACCATTTAAAGTGGCAAAGAACTACCTCCTTATGAATTGGAAATGGATAAAACTCTATTATTCTCTTCCTGTCAGCTCATCTCATTTCTTCCTCTTCTTTGAATAAAAGTCATGATGAAAAATACAAATAATAGCCATACTTATATATACACACTTATGCATAAATTAAATATATTTACAAAGACACACACACACACACACACATAGGCATGAGTATATATACATGTGTATAGAGATGGTTTCTCTGGTTGTTCAGACTGTAAAGAATCTGCCTGCAATGCAGAAGACCAGAGTTCAATCCCTGGATCAGGAAGGTCCTTTGGAGAAGGGAATGGTTACTCACTCCAGTATTCTTGCCTGGAGAATTCCATGGACAGAGAAGCCTGGCAGGGGGCTCTCTGTGCAATAGTCCAGGGGTTGCATAGAGTCAGACACAACTGAGTAACTAACACTTTTTCACTTTCTTCCACTATATATATTAACATATATAAATGCCTACTGTTGGGAATTCGAAGCCTAATTCATTTATCCTTATCATAAAATTAATTAAAAAGTCTTCTCTCTTCCTAGTTGCTCAATATCTATTTCTTTTCCCTAGGATTGATATATATCATTTGCTATCTAAATTCAAGTATTAACATGACTATTGTAAAGGATATATTTTTTCATTAACATGAATGGCCAGTTGTATGATAAGTGTCCTCAGATGCTGGACAAAAGTAGGTTAAACATTGTCTATTAAATCATAAATCATTACTGTATTAAAGATTCCTTCTCAAGACAGCAGAGAGCTAATCTCTGTCTGTAGGTTTTTAATTAAATAAAACAAATAATGATGAAACTCTCTTTGGATGTATTCAAGTTCTTTTTGGTGCTGATTAAAAATAATCTAGATCCTTTTTTGCTACTCTGATACTCTTTAATTTTGCCTGGTTATAGGGATTGCATGAAGGGGATTTGAGAGGATCCAGAAATGGATTTAATGGTGTCTTGAAGTAGAAGAACTCTAGGAAAATAGATTAGGAAATTTGCTTTCATAATAAAAACTGACCTTGTTCATTTCTATTATCCATCAAGTTCATTTACTCAATGAATGCTTATTCGTATATCATTTTTCTGCTAAGCGCTATGTAGTTAGATGCTAGAGATACAATATGAGTATGATAGTTATGGATTCTTATTTACAATCTAGGAGAAGAAGAAAAATGAATGAAATAATCACATAAGTAGTTATAATAACATAACAGGAATACATGTTTTCAAAGAATGTAAGTCCAAAGGAATTTGACCAATCTGAGGCTTTAAAATAACCTTCCCTGGGGGAAGTGACATTACCTAAAATCTAAAGGATGGGTAGAGTTTGAGATGATCTGAAACAGAGAGTATAAAGTTTGCTTTCAAAGGCGTATGTAGGCTGGGTATTGTATACACATTTATTCTATGCTTTTATCATGTGCCTTGCCTTTCGCTTCTTGAAGCAAAAGGCAAAGAAGAAAAGAGAAGATATGCCCATCTAAATGCAGAATTTCAAAGCATAGCAAGGGGAAAAGAAAGCCTTCCTAAGTGATCAATGCAAAGAAATAGAGGAAAACAATAGAATGGGAAAGACTATAAATCTCCTCAAGAAAATTAGAGATATCAAAAGATGGGCACAATAAAAGACAGAAATGGTATGAACCTAACAGAACCAGAAGACATTAAGAAGAGTTGGCAAAAATATACAAAAGAACCATACAAAAAGATACTAATGACTCAGATAAACATGATGGTGTGATCACTCACCTAGAGCCAGACATCCTGGAGTGCGAAAGCAAGTGGGCCTTGGGAACATCACTATGAACAAAGCTATTGGAGGCGATGGAATTCCAGCTGAGCAATTTCAAATCCTAAGAGATGATGCTGTTAAAGTGCTGCATTCCATATGACTGCAAACTTGGAAACTCAGCAGTGGCCACAGGACTGGAAAAGGTCAGTTTTCAGTCCAATTCCAAAGAAAGACAATGCCAAAGAATGCTCAAACTACCGCACAGTTACACTCATCTCACATGCTAGCAAAATAATGCTAAAATTCTCCAAGCCAAGCTACAACAGTGTGTGAACCGAGAACTTCCAGATGTTCAAGCTGGATTTTAGAAAAGGCAGAGGAACCAGAGATCAAATAGCCAACATCTCCCGGATCGTAGAAAAAGCAAGAGAGTTCCAGAAAAACATCTATTTCTGCTTTATTGACTATGCCAAAGCCTTTGACAGTCTGGATCACAAGAAACTGTGGAAAATTCTTATAGAGATGGGAAAATCAGTAACACCTTACCTACCTCCTGAGAAATCTGTATGCAGATCAAGAAGCAGCCATTAGAATTGGAAATGGACTGGTTCCAAAAGGGAGTACCTCAGGCTGTATATTGTCACCCTGCTTATTTAACTTACATGCAGAGTACATCATGCAAAATGCTGGGCTGGATCAAGCACAAGCTAGAATCAAGATGACTGAGCCACTGAACCAAACTGATCATGTGTCTCCCATCCAAAGATAAGATCCATGTCCTCAGGTACTTTCTTTTCTTTGCTGCCCCCACATGGTCTGGCCTACTATACATTGAATGTTTGATAATACTATTGGCTTTCCTCTTTGCTCAGTTAAAGAATCTGCCTGGAATGCAGGAGACCCAGGTTTGATCCCTGGGTGGGGAAGATCACTTGAATAAGGAAACCCACTTCAGTAATGGCAACCCACCTCAATATTCTTGCCTGGAAAATCCCATAGGCAGCGGAGTCTGGCAGGCTACTGTCCATGGAGCTGCAAAGAGTCAGACATGACTTAGCAATTAAACCCATTGTATGCTTGAATTCTTATCAACATTTGTGACAACCCCAAGATAATGATACTTCCATAAGCTCTATCTTATCAATAAAAATGAAAAGGCCTGGATGGATAACTGACTCTTCTGAAGTCAATAGGATTCATTGGCTCTTAATTACTCTGCTCTCCTGTCTTTGAACTGATACTTGTGTATTCATAATAGTTATCTTATGGAATGAGCAGATATTTTCAGCATCAGGGGCAAGGTCAAGCAAAGTATGCCATAATGAAATGATTACACTACTTTATGTGATATCATATGGTTATTGATCAGTCACTCAGTCGTGTCTGACTTTTTGTGACTCAATGGACTGCAGCATGACAGGTTTGCCTGTCCTTCACTATCTCCTGGAACTTGCTCAAACTCATGTCCATTGAGTCGGTGATGCCATCCAACCAACTCATTTTCTGTGGCCCCCTTCTCCTCCTGCCCTCAATCTTTCCCAGCATTGGGTTTTTTTCCAATGAGTCAGCTCTTTATATCAGGTGGCCAAAGTAATGGAGCTTCATTTTCAGCATCAGTCCTTCCAATGAATAATCAGGATTGATTTCCTTCATGATTGATGGGTTTGATCTCCTTGCTGTTCCAGGGACTCTCAGGAGTCTTCTCCAGCACCTCAGCTTGAAAGCACCAATTCTTTGGATCTCCCCTTCTTTATGGTCCAACTCTCACATTCATACATGACTACTGGAAAAACCATAGCTTTGACTATATGGACTTTTGTTGGCAAAGTGATGTCTCTGCATTTTAATATGCTGTCTAGGTTTTTCCAGTAGTCATGTATGGATGTGAGAGTTGGACTATAAAGGAAGCTGAGCATTGAAGAATTGATGCTTTTGAACTGTGGTGCTGGAGAAGACTCTTGAGAGTCCCTTGGACTGCAAGGAGATCCAACCAGTCCATCCTAAAGGAGATCAGTCCTGGGTGTTCATTGGAAGGACTGATGTTGAAGCTGAAACTCCAATACTTTGGCCACCTGATGTGAAGAACTGACTCATTGGAAAAGACCCTGATGCTGGGAAAGATTGAAGGCAGGAGAAGAAGGAAGGGGACGACAGAGGATGAGATGGTTGGATGGCATCACCAACTCAATGAACATGAGTTTAGGTAAACTCCGGGAGTTGTTGATGAACCAGGAGGGCTGGTGTGCTGTGGTTCATGGAGTTGCAAAGACTCAGACACAACTGAGCCACTGAACTGAACTGAAGGTTTGTCATAGCTTTTCTTCCAAGGGGCAAGCATCTTTTAATTTTGGAGGACAAGAAACTAAAGTCTGTCACTTTATTTATCATATTGTGACAAAATATAATTACATGCTATATTGGTAAACTCCTAATGACCATCCCATATATGGACATATTATATAAAATTGCATATTCATCTAAAATTATGTATTAGTGTGTCTTACATGCATGGACCCTGCTAGCTATAATGGGATATTTGAAAATTATTTTGACTTGAATCCTGTCTTTTGATTTCTCATCATTTGCTTATAATCATAGTATAGGCTGTAGAAGTAAATCTTTCTTCTGTTGCCTACCTGCAACAGAATTTTGAGGAAGCTAGTAAACTTCTTTGAGACTTAGATTTCTCTTTCATTAAATATACAGGGACAGTAGAGTTTTGTGAGCATTGGAGGTAGCATCTATAAAGTGCATGGTGCAAAGTTAATAGTGGTTGTTCAGTGAATGCCCTGAATAGCGATGATAATGGTGATGATGGTGATCCTGGCAATGATGAACACAGAGATGATGACTCAGGGGCAGTGAGACATATACAAATAGCAATAATAATGCGAACTGGAACATTATGAAAACCTTATAAGAATCTTACATATTCACAAGGGAAGTTCAAAAGAGGAAGATATATGTTTATGCATAATATTAAGGGAAATTAGTTATGCTAATTAGGAGAATGAGAGCATAAAATAATAAATATGTGCCCTGATTACAAAAATGTAAAAACATACGAATATGTAAAAGAGCCTCTAACGTGAGTTAAAGTAATTTTTATATTTTTCTTATGGAGTAACTTCTATCTGTAGTAAAACATGTATACTTACCCAGTGGTTTTATTCTCTGTCAAGGATACATTTTAATCACAGCGACCTTAGCCTCTAGAGCCCAGAACTCATTACTCATGAAGGCTCCTTTGGGAATTATGACAAATGAATCCATGGCTTTGATCCAGTTTCTAATGGACACATGTCCTGGTGACAAATAACCTCTTCTACAAAAGGCACACCCAACCTGATCCCTTGGCTGTCAGATCCTACCAAGGCAAAGAGAATCAGTCAAACTTTCATCTTCTTTTAAAAGGCTGAGAGAGTGTTTGTGGACCTCAGTGTCCCACTTCTATTAATTGGCCTTGGCACAAGTGCATGTCTTGAGGATGAATGGGAACTCACATGAGAAGGTTTAGGAATTCCCAGAGGCAGAAAGTATAGGTATAAGGAAAACGTCATGCATAGGTTTGAAAGAGCCAAAAATCCTTACAGCTTCTCTCTTAGATGATGAAGACTTCCCCACCCTTTGAATCTGGGTTGGCCTTGTGACTTGCTTTGACTAATATAAAATGACAGATGAATAACTGTGCACATTTTAGAGCTTAGGACTTGATCAAGACAGCTTCAGTTGCTGTGGTTTAATTTTTAGAAATTTTCTCAGGTCACCACACAAGGAAGCCAGACTAGTGTGCTGGAGGATGAGAGACCCCCAGAAAGACAACCAAGGGTGCTTGCTGAGAACTTCTATCAGCCGCCAGGCATGGAATCATGGCCTTCTGGCCCAGCTGAATGTGACTCGTGAGTAAGCCAGGAGAAACAATTCCAGCCAACCCATGAACTAGAAATCACTTGTTTCAAGTCACTAAGTTAAGGGGTAGTTTGTTACACAAAAATAGAGTAATGATATATTTGGACATAGGGGTCAAGGGGATTCCTTAAGTATTTTCCTGTTTTCCTCCCTACAAAGCAATATAAATGGAAAGATTGGGGCTGGTGACATTGTTAAATACGATATCATAAAGGGGAAATGACCAATGGTTGTGGGCCCCACAGTTTAAATGGATCTATTCTTTTAATAGCTCCATGGGAATATGGCCAATACTTGCATGCAGTCCACTCTCCCACATTGCCCATGGTGCGGCCGGATTCTGCCCTCTATTATGCAAAGTAATTCACTCTCTCCTGCTCATATTCATTCACTTCTTCACCCATCCATTCACTTTCTCATTCATCAAATAAATTGATTATTTACTTTATGCAAGGTATGCATGAAAGTCTTTCAGTCGTGTCCAACTCTTTGCAACCCCATGGAATTCTCCAGGCCAGAATACTGGAGTGGGGTTGCCGTGCCCTCCTCCAGGGAATCTTCCCAATCCAGGGATTGAACCCAGGTCTCCGATATTGCAGGCAGATTCATTACAGTCTAAGTCACCAGGGAAGGCCTTATGCAAGGTAATATGCTGGAAATACAGCTGCATGGTTAAAAAAATTCTGCCATACTCCAAATCCATCAGTGCTCAGAAGAGAAAATAAATAAGTAAAATATCTACCTATTTCAAAGTACTTATCCTATGAAAAAGAAGAATCTAGTGACTAATTTGGTATTTTTCAGCATATATGTATGCCTGTGTATGTCACAAATGTTTAGGTAGATGTAGGCAGCATATGTGAGTTGTGTATATTTTTGTATGAGTTTACAGATGTTTCATGGGTATCCTTAAATGTGCTCAGTTGGGGATGGATGTGCTTTACCTGCTGTATGTAAAGGCATTCATCTCGTTGAATGGGCATAGCATACGTATTTTATCTGGTGTATCTGCGTGTATGTGCCCGTGTGTGCATTTCCATTTATAAGCTAGATTAAAAAGTACGTGCAGGAAATATGGATGTGCGATGAATACGCTTGTTTCCTGAGTGTACACGCATGTGTGCATGCAAACATGTTTCTTTGAGGAAAAGAAAAAAAGATACATGTAATAAGAAGCTGATGAAACAAGAATTGCTTTGTTATCAATCTCTTTTTAAAGTATTATCCGTTTATTTGGTTTTGGCTGTGCTGGGTCTTCGTGCCGCACGACATTTTCTCTGGCTGTGGTGAGCGGGGCCGCTCTCTCGAGGCCGTGCACCGGCTTCTCGCTGCGGCCGCTTCGCTTGCTGTGGGGCCTCCGGGTGTCTGGGCTTCAGTGTCCGCAGCGCGTGGGCTCAGTAGTTGCGGCTTATGGGCTCAGTTGCTGGCTGGCATTTGGAATCTTCCCACACGAGGCATTGAACCCACGTCCACTGCATTGACAGGTGGATTCCTATCCACTGTACCGCCAAAGAAGTCCCTATCAACCTGTTTTTAATAAGGGAGAGACTTCCCATATCTTTGCCTTTCCCTTGCCTTGACACGCCTCCCAGACAGGGTCAAAAATGGGAAGAGAAAAGATGGTCCCCAGACTTCCCAGATCCTTCAAGATTCAATATTCCAGTCCTTTATCTGTAAGTTTCGTTTCTGGGCACGAATAGTCCTAAAAAATAACAGCAGCCATCATTTTAATAAACAGATCAGTCCCATTAGTATCATTATGAAATAATCAACATGAAAATATTGGTAAGAAAGACATAAATCAAAACTGAGCATTGATATTTTATGTTGCCTTTAATGAAATGATAAGATCCCCAATCAAAGGTCTCTGTTACACAAGTTGACCTCTGAAAGGTCATCAGTGCCACTAATTAAAGACCAGGGAGCTTCACTGAGATCCACTGAAGACATGGATTGCTGACACAATACCCTTTCCAGGCTGTTACAGAGAGAGACCTCAGTTAGCGGCCATCACCCGTTTGGAATGAATTACTTCTCTTCTGCGTTGCACCCTTAGAAACTCTTAATGGGCAATGTGTTTTATTTCTTTTAGATTTAGCAATCACACAAGATAATGGTGCAGCATACTTCCCATTGTCTTACCTTAGAGACACTTACCTACTAATATGCTCACTAGTTATGTTTGAGAGGTCCCAGCCTCAGGAAATTCTAATCACAAACAAATCAACATGACTATCAAATGTGTTTTGCCCTCAATGCAAACTTTTAAAGATTTGAAACATCCTCAGAAAATTCCTTTTTCATTAATCACCCTTGCTGCAAATAATATACACGGCACTATTTGAAATAGACCTGTAACAACAAAGCATTTTCTGTTTGTCACTAATGTATGTACATACATTGTTTCATTTCCTCTTTACAATATCCCTGAGAGGTCATTATTATTGTTCCTATTGCAAAGATAATCAGATGGAGGCTCAGAGAGGATTAAGGGACCCACAATGGCATACAATGAGAAGGTGGGGAAATCTGGATTGAAGCCCAGGTCTGCCTTCTGCACACTTTCTCATTCACTGGGTGTCTGCTGAGCACTGTCCATATACTGGGACTTATTCTAGCAGATTGGAATACAGTGTTGAACAAAGCATTAAAAAAATCCCCTCCACAAGAACTGTCTGTTGAATTTCACAATGGGGATATCATTGATGACCTTGATAAGAGCAATTTCAGTGGTCACAAGTCAACTGCAATACAACAAAAGATAATGAGAAGTAGGGATTGGAAACGGGGTGTTAGATAAGACTTTTACGGAATTTTGTAATAAAGGGAACCAGAGAAATAGAGCAAAAAGATGGAAAGGCATCATGAATCAAGAGATTTTTTTTTCTTCTTTATTCTAACTAAGCATGTTTGTGTGGTGCTAAGAATAATAGAGAGAAGAATGAATAACATTAAAGCAAAGGAAGGAATGAGAGCTACTACAATGTCTTTGAGTGGGTGAGAGAGGAGGGTTTCTACTAGACAAGGGGAGGAACTGATTTGGACAGAACATAGTGAAGGAAACACAGGGAAAATAACGCTAAGGTTTAAATAATTATTTAAATGGGGAATCAGAGCATACAGACACATGGTGGACAGGGAGACGGGCGCTTATGCAAATTCTTTTCTAACTGCTGTCGCTTCCTCAGTGAGATAGGATATAAAAATGTTGGTTGAGACCGAGCAACCACATAGAGAGGTGAGGGCTTGAGGAGGACAGGACAGGTAGACAGTCATGCAGAAGAGTTCGAGAGTCCTGGACCATCGCTAATGACAGGGTGCCGGGCAGCGGAAGGGTGACTATAAGGCTGACTGCTGGGACTATCGCGCTATAGTGCCGCTTGGAACTCTATTCTCATCTCTCTTTCAGTAGCCCTATTTCTTCCTCCCTTTTGCACAGAAGAGAAATGGAAATCTGTGGCTACCTCTTTCATTCAAACTTAGAAATACTCCTTCCCAGTAGTAAATTAGTCATTTAATAGCACTGTGACTTTGGGTTTAGTAAATTTTCACCTGTTTCTTCTCTTAGAAAATACATAAAATTTTATATATGACACTGTTGGAAAGTTAAAAAGAAATTACTTTCTGTTAAAAAGCTTTGGTTTACTCTCAAATGCCATGCTGATATGAATCTTTTTCTTATGCTTTCATCTAGCATTTATGTCATAACATATCTATAATATTGATATAGATTGACTTCTTAATACTTTTGCCTTTATCGTAATGTTGTGTATAAGCTCAACCTCCTTTTTTTTTTTTTTTCTTTTTGTAGAGAAGGTGGTGAAGGTTTTCAGATAGCTTGAGTGATTTACCAAAGTCACTCAGTCCACTCCAGCTTCTATGGAAACTCAGGGCAGCTCATTTACATTTTAGAGACCGTGGTCACAGAACAAGAACAGATATATTAAAGTAAGAAGAAAGAAAATTGACATTCAGAACCTTAACATCATTCCCCAATGTTTCTGTGACAATTTAAATCTAATAACTTTTGAAGATTCTAGAGTTCAGAGACCTCTGCTTGAAAAACTGTCAGCAGCAAGACCTAAAGATAGAGATTTTTAGGGCACTCAGAGGTCCCACACAGGGTAGCAAAGAGAAAGAAAGAATTGCACAAAGGGGAATCAACTCCAAATAATATGAGTGGTTTTTTTTGATCCATGTAAGTAATTGCAGACTAGTTTACTAGGAAGATATTGCATCTTTCTTTAGAAGACGAGACAGGGAAAAGGGGCTGTGATTATAGGCACTTCTTCAAACCTTGAGTCTCATGTTTAAGTATGCACAACACATTTTAATTATCATCACTATTATACCATTCATCACCACGCTGCATTGTAATAAGAGGTAATAGGATGCACTGTCCCCTTCTTACATTAAACGTGTCAAGTACCATAAATAGGACAATTGACATAATTGCTATAAATCCCAGGGTGTGTATGTGGGTGGGTGGTAGTGGGGGAAATGATCACCTCATCCTCACACAATATTCCAGGATAAATTTACATAATTGGGTCTAAAAATGGTATGTCACCATTAAATGTACTCACAGTTCCTGCCTCTGGCTCACCAACATTCTCATCCCTTGTTACTGAGGAGGAGGGATTGCTAAATTTTTCATTATACTCTCATAAGGCCTCCCTTTTATTCTGTAGGTCTGTTGGAGACACAAAATAGGGATGGTATTGTTGGAAATGAGCTTATTAGTTTGTTAAAGTAACTTAAGTTAATTATCTTTGGATGAGGAAGGAGAAAACAAGATTTTATATTTTCATGAGAAATATCCAAATTGAAATCAAATAACCTCATCTAAAATATGAATATTTAAGAACATGTCTGGACATATTGAAGGAATTAAGGCCAGAATCAGCCATCTGACAGGGATTTTAGACACAGCTTATCTAGAAGAGACATTCCTAACTTGTCATACTATCTTAACTTCTTTTAGAAAAATCACCCCAAACAACCATCATGTGAGATGTAAGTAGTAGAAGTATTACCTTTCTCTCTTTTCCAAGAAGGAAAAAGAAGGTGGAATTTTTGAAATTTTCATAATGGAGAAGGATAACTGAAGCCATTGAGAGCTGAGAGCCCTAGTTAATTCCTGGAGTCAATTCTATTATCCCATAAAGGCAATCTGAACAGACCCTTCTAATCTACAAAACGGGAGAGAATAGTCATAGCCATTCGTAATTCATGTTCTACCTTTCACCAAAGAATTTCACCCTTTATCCTTTCCTTAATATTAATACCAGAGCTATCTTTCCATGAAAATTATGTTAATAGCCCATTAGGCTGAGCTTTATCCTACCTTTCGTTTTCTCTTAAACAGCGTTTATTAAAGTACACTGTTCTGAATACGTTTGGAGCCCACAGTCTTATTCTTGTGTTCAATTTAATTCATTTTTTTCATAAAATATTTAGAATGATTCTCTTAAAGTTTAGAGAAATCCTGCTGTTCCCCTGTTTTAAACTTTTATGTCTTACCATTTCCATTAGGATAAAATCCAAACTTGGTAGCATGTTTCAGAAGCCTCGAACTGATTTGACTCCTGTCTAGTCTACCAACCTCATTGTTCATCTCCCTTCCCATCCTACCCCTTACCCAAGACTCCTTCCTCCCACATTCCTACTTAATGTTTTAGGGGCACTACTCACCTCACACGCTGGTAAAGTAATGCTCAAAATTCTCCAAGTCAGGCTTCAGCAATACTTGAACCGTGAAATGCCAGATGTTCAAGCTGGTTTTAGAAAAAGCAGAGGAACCAGAGATCAAATTGCCAACATCTGCTGGATCATGGAAAAAGGAAGAGAGTTCCAGAAAAAAACATCTATTTCTGCTTTATTGACTATGCCAAAGCCTTTGACTGTGTGGATCACAAGAAACTATGGAAAATTCTGAAAGAGATGGGAATACCACACCACCTGAACTGCCTCTTGAGAAACCTGTATGCAGGTCAGGAAGCAGTAGTTAGAACTGGACATGGAACAACAGACTGGTTCCAAATAGGAAAAGGGGTATGTCAAGGCTGTATATTGTCACCCTGCTTATTTAACTTATATGCAGCGTATATCATGAGAAATGCTGGGCTGGAAGAAGCATAAGCTGGAATCAAGATTGCTGGGAGAAAAATCAATAACCTCAGATATGCAGATGACACCACCCTTATGGCAGAAAGTGAAGAGGAAGTAAAAAGCCTCCTGATGAAAGAGAAAGAAGAGAGTGAAAACTTTGGCTTAAAGCTCAACATTCGGAAAACTAAGATCATGGCACCTGGTCCTATCACTTCATGGGAAATAGATGGGGAAACAACGGAAACAGTGTCCGACTTTATTTTTCTGGGCTCCAAAATCACTGCAGATGGTGATTGCAGCCATGAAATCAAAAGACGCTTACTCCTTGGAAGGAAAGTTACGACCAACCTAGATAGCATATTCAAAAGCAGAGACATTACTTTGCCAACAAAGGTCCATCTAGTCAAGGCTATGGGTTTTCCATTGGTCATGTATGGATGTTAAAGGTGGACTGTGAAGAAAGCTGAGCACTGAAGAACTGATGCTTTTGAACTGTGGTGTTGGAGAAGACTCTTGAGAGTCCCTTGGACTGCAAGGAGATCCAGCCAGTCCATTCTGAAGGAGATCAGCCCTGGGATTTCTTTGGAAGGAATGATGCTGAAGCTGAAACTCCAGTACTTTGGCCACCTCATGTGAAGAGTTGACTCATTGCAAAGGACTCTGATGCTGGGAGGGATTGGGGGCAGGAGGAGAAGAGGATGACTGAGGATGAGATGGCTGGATGGCATCATGGACTCGATGGACGTGAGTTTGGGTGAACTCCGGGAGTTGGTGATGGACAAAGAGGCCTGGCGTGCGGCGATTCATGGGGTCGCAAAGAGTCGGACATGACTGAGCGACTGAACTGAACTGAACTGAACTGAACTATAGGGTTGGTCAAAAAGTTTATTCTGGTTTTTCTGTAACATCTTATGGAAAAATCCAAATGAATTTTTAGGCCAACTCAATACATATTAAATGGAATCAATTTGCTGAAATGAACACAACACTGTAAATTAAGTATACTATAATATTAAAAAAAAAATCTGAGTGGTTTCCCATTGAACACTAAAGAAAAGTCCTAATTCCTTATCAAATTTCTCAAAATAATATACAAACTGGACACTGTCTGCTTTCTGGCTTTCACATCTAGTATTAAAAATGGTTAGGTACTTCTCATCACTTAGGACTAAATTTAATTGTCATCTGCTCATCTCTGTCTATATGACCAATCTCCCCTGTTTTCCTACTCTTTCTCATTCTTTTCTGCTCCTTTCAATCCCCTTTAAAGCATACATTTTGTAATTGTTTTCTGTCTATCAACCAAAATGTAAGCTCCCTGAGGGCAAGGACTGACTTATTAAAGGCTGTATACTGATGGTCTAGTTCAATGCTTGATACAGAGTAAATGCTAAGATAGTATTCAGAATGAATGAATAGTGAACATTGCACATATGATAATTGTTTGTTTAATTGTTTTCCACATATACTGTTTGGGTCTAGACTCACAGTAGACTAAATACTGTCTTGACACCACCTGGCAAATTGTGAACTTTTACCATTTATTGACTAACTCAAGTGAAAGGGAAATGAGGAAAGGAAAGATATACCAATCTGAATGCAGAGTTCCAAAGAATAGCAAGGAGAGATAAAAAAAAAAGGCTTCTTAAGTGATCAATGCAAAGAAATAGAGGAAAATATTAGAATGGGAAAGACCAGAGACCTCTTCAAGAAAATTGGAGATACCGAGGGAATATTTCATGCAAAATGGGCACAATAAAGGACAGAAATGGTATGGACCTAACAGAAGTAGAAGATATTAATAAGAAGTGGCAAGAATATACAGAAGAACTATACAAAAATCATGACCCAGATAACCGTGATGGTGTGATAACTCACCTAGAGTCAGACATCCTGGAGTGCAAAATCAAGTGTGCCTTGGGAAGGCATCGCTATGAATGAAGCTAGGGGAGGTGATGGAATTCCAGCTGAGCTATTTCAAATCCTAAAAGATGATGCTGTTAAAGTGCTGCTCTCAATATGCCAGGAAATTTGGAAAACAGTGGCCACAGGATGGGAAAATCCCAAAGAAAGGCAATGCCAAAGAATGTTTACTACTACTACACAATTGCACTCATCTCACATGCTAGCAAAGTAATACTAAAAATTCTCCAACCTAGGCTTCAGCTGTACTTGAACTGAGAACTTCCCTATGTTCAATTTGGATTTAAAAAAGGCAGGGGAGCCAGAGATCAAATTGCCAACATCTCCTGGATCATACAAAAAACAAGATAATTCCAGAAAAGCATCGACTTCTGTTTTATTGACTACACTAAAGCCTTTGATTGTGTGGATCACAACAAACTGTGGAAAATTCTTAAAGACATGGAAATACCAGACTACCTTACCTACTTCCTGAGAAGGTCAAGAAACAACAATTAGAACTGGACATGGAACAACAGACTGGTTCCAAATTGGGAAAGGAGTATGTCAAAGCTGTATATTGTCACTCTGCTTATTTAACTTACATGCAGAGCACATCATGTGAAATGCTGGACTGGATGAAGCACAGGCTGGAATCAAGATTTCTGGGAGAAATATCAATAACCTCAGATATGCAGATGACACCGCCCTTATGGCAGAAAGCTAAGAGGAACTTGCAAGCTTTTTGATGGAGGTGAAAGAGGAGAATGAAAGAGCTGGCTTACACTCAACATTCGGAAAACTAAGATCACGGCATCTAGTCCCATCACTTAATAGTAAATAGATGGGAAACCATGGAAACAATGAGAGACTTTATTTTCTTGGGCTCCAAAATCACCACAGATGGTGTCTGCAGCCATGAAAGTGAAAGATGCTTGCTCCTTGGAAGAAAAGCTATGACCAACCTAGATAGCATATTAAAAATTAGAGACATTGCTTTGCCTACAAAGGTCCATCTAGTCAAAGTTTTTTGTTTTTTTTTCAGTAGTCATGTATGGATGTGAGAGTTGGACCATAAAGACGGCTGACTGGTGAAGAATCGATGCTTTTGAACTGTGGTGTTGGAGAAGACTCTTGAGAGTCCCTTGGACTGCTAGGAGGTCAAACCAGTCAATCCTAAAGGAAATAAACCCTGAATAGTCATTGGAAGGGCTCATGCTGAAGATGAAGCTCCAGTACTTTGGCCACCTGATGTGAAGAGCTGACTCATTAGAAAAGCCTGGGAATGATATAGGCAGGAGAGGGGTGGATAGAGGATGAGTTGATTGAATGGCATCACCCACTAAATGGACATGAGTGTGAGCAAACTCCAGGAGATGGTGAAGGACAGGGAAGCCTGGTGTGCAGCAGTCCATGGGGTCGCAAAATGTTGGACATGACTGAGCAACTGGACAACAGCAAGTGCTTATATTATGACTCTTACCCACATTTTTAGCCTTTCAAGTATATCATATAATAGCCGTTTATTTGGTAAATATTTTTGGATGCAAGAATAAATGAACATAGGTGGTCTCAATCTCTATAAGAATTTAAAAAAATGAGAAAGAGGGCACTGTTGAAAAATATGATGCTACATATTCTATATCCCATCTTGGAATCAATGCAGATTATCACAATTAAGTCTGTGTAACTGGAATGAGGGCTTCCCTCATAGCTCAGATGGTAAAGAATCTGCCTGCACGTAGGAGACCTGGGTTCAGTCCCTTGGTTGGGAAGACCCCCGAAGAAGAGACCAGCTACTCACTCCAGTAGTCTTGCCTGGAGAATTCCATGGACAGAGGAGCCTGGCAGGATACTGCCCACGAGGTCACAAAGAGTCTGATACAACTGAGCAACTTTCACACCCACACAACTGGAATGAACACAGTTTTCAAATTTATTTTATCCAGCAACTCCTTTCATGTAAATTTTAAGTTACAACAAGAATTCTTTGGTAAAGCTGTTTAAGAAAAAAAAAAAGAAAACAGACTTTTGAAGTAAGAAAATGGTGATTTAAACATTAGCTTTGCCAGTTACTGTGTGTAAGACTAAACAAATTACTTGATCCCTCTTCACCTTCCTTTTGTCGTCTTTGAGATCAGCATAATGGTGCTTTCTCCTAGGCTTATCATGATATTGTGATGGTGTGTGTTAGTTCTTGGAACATAGCAGATACTCAGTAAGGGTGTTTTTCCTCATAATATTTCCCATTTAGTGTTTTCTCATTCAAGGTGTGAGCGTGGCATTGTTTTGTTGTTGTTTTTGGTGTTTTCTTAGAATACAATTTTGAAAGAGGCTTGACTTTAACTTTGAGTTCCCATGTTTGAGACAGTTATTAATACCATGACTCTGTAGAGTCAGAGAGTATTGAATAGTTGATTTTGACTATACTTCCCTGATAGCTCAGTTGGTAAAGAATCCGCCTGCAATGCAGGAGACCCTGGTTTGATTCCTGGGTCAGGAAGAACCACTGGAGAAGGGATAGGCTACCCACTCCAGTATTCTTGAAGGTGAAGGTGAAGGTGAACTCGCTCAGTCGTGTCCAACTCTTTGCGACCCCGTGGACTGTAACCTACTAGGCTTCTCCGTCCATGGGATTCTCCAGGCAAGAATACTGGAGTGGATTGCCATTTCCTTCTCCAGGGGGATCTTCCTGACCCAGGGATCGAGCCCGGGTCTCCCGCATTGGAGGCAGACGCTTTAACCTCTGAGCCTCCAGGGAAGCCCTTTTGGCTCAGCTGGTAAGGAATCTGCCTGCAATGAGGGAGACCTGGGTTTATTCCTGGGTCAGGAAGAACCACTGGAGAAGGGCTAGGCTACCCACTCCAGCATTCTTGGGCTTCCCTTATGGCTTAGCTGGTAAGGAATCTGCCTGCAATGAGGGAGACCTGTGCTCAGTCCCTGGGTTGGGACGATCCCCTGGAGAAGAGAACAGCTACCCACTCCAGTATTCTGGCCTGGAGAATCCCATGGACTGTATAGTCTGTGGAGTTCAAAGAGCTGGACACAACTGCGAGATTTTCAAAAAAATACACATATTAGCAGCAGTTCAGAGATAATTCTTCAGTCTTCTTTGGAACTGCAGGCCATAGAACCCTTGTGTGCCTTAGGAACTGAGTCATTCTTGAAGGCATTGTGAAAGGAAATGTCCAGTTACTACCTAATATACACAGATTTTATGCTGACAGGAAATACTGGATCCCTCCTAATATTTCTTTGTTCTTTATGGTTATTTGTAGGATACATATATTTTTAATTTTCTAGGAAAGAGGCCATCTTGATGATGTTTTCCAGCATAATAATATCCCATCTTCATATGAGCTACTTTCATTTATTTCAAATGACGTTCATGAACCACCAATCATATATTAATCCCTAGGGATCTAAGAAGGATTTCGATGAAGCATTTTATCTCAAAGAAATCACATAGGGTGGGATGGAGAGGTGGTGGGGGGAGAGGCTCAACAGGGAAGGGATATATGTATACATATAGCTGACTCACTTTCTTGTACAGCAGAAAGCACAGCAGTAGAAAGCAATTACACTCTAATAAAAAAATAAAAATGAAAAAAATGAATAATGTTACTTAACTGACAAAAAAGAGAAAGAAATCATATAAAAGGAGTTAAATAACTTATTCAAGGTAATTCATAGCTTGTCCTATAATGATATCAGTAGGCAGATCTCACTAACCCACACTAATAGGAGAAAATTACTCTAAAGAAATAAAACATCTAAATTTTCATTTGTAAGGTGAATAAAGCCTGAGTGTCTAATGTATAATATGCTGACTGTAGTTGCTAATACTGAATTGTAACTGAAATTTGCTAAGAGAGTAGAACTTAAATGCTCTCATCCCTGCCTCAAAAAAGAGAGAAAGAAGTAATTATGCGAAGTGACCGATGTGCTAATTAACTTGAAGGGAGGAAACCTTTTTACAGTCTTTTTACAATGTATATCAAATCATCATGTTGTACACTTTAAATACCTTACAATTTTATTTGTCAATTATACCTTGAAGAAAGTGTTAAGAATGTTAAAATAGTACAGAAACAAAGCAGGAGCTACAAGGGGTGCTCTTTTCTTTTTCAGTTAACATGGTGACAATTTATCCCTAGTCTCATATTTTTTAAGAAAAGCAATATGACATCTCGACTGATGAGTCTTTTCAAATAAATATATTTGTTTTATTTCACATGGAGACAATAGCATAGATTCATTCCAAGCAGTGCTTCCAGGGAATAAAGTAAATTTTAGTAAATAGACAGGATGTATGATTATCACAGTTCACAGCATTTTTAAATGATTCTACTAGGGTTTTAAAAAGCATCTTAAATGCTTTGACACTGGGAGTAAAAGGATATTTATTTTGTTAATGTATTCCATACACTCTTCCTTTTACCTATTTTTAGAATTTTATATTTATGATAATCCTTTTCTTAATGACACCAGATTGTTATATTTTCAAGAATAATGAGTGTTCTTTATTATGACTTTAATCACTTTGTCTCCTCAAACCCCTAGAAAGAAACTCCTTCTCCAAGACTCTGAGCAGATAGCAAATCCTCTCCTGCCTCTTTCAGATAAAATTAATTGGAAACTCATTTATGATCCTACAACACTATGTAAATATTTCTACTACAGCAGTTTACATTTTACTCTATGATTCTGCAATTATTTCCATCTGTATCTGCATTAAATATATCCCTCCTGACTTATTTGTCATCATCATCATTGACAAGAATAATAAAAATAATAACTATGATACATTAAATGCTAGTTACATGCTTGAATTACACACTTTAAAAGCATCATTTTTAACAACTCATTATTATATCCCTTTTATAAATTAAAAAAATCTGAAATTTAGCCAAGGTCACATGGATGTGAACATAACAGTTAGAGGATTTAAATCCCAGTAAGCCTGAATGTGTAGCCTGAAGTGTCTTTAATCTCTGTATCAGAGTCTAGCTCAGTGTGAGACACTCAGGCTTTTACCAAATATTTTTCAAATTGCATTAAAAATTACTCTCAGATCACATTGGGAAGAACTTTGTTCTAATAGTTGTCAAATAAGTACACATTGCAAATTAGTGAGGTCCAGATTAATGAGGCTTAGGAAGAGTTTTGTTGTTGCTGTTAGCAGATGCTATTATGATCTATTATTACAGCTAATAATAATCATAATTATAGGCTGAACTAAGTCTGTTGGTTACACAATATTCCCTGACTCAGTCCAGAGCACTGAACTTGACAAAGATATGGGTTATTTGGTGCTTATTGTTGCAAATATTATAGATCAATGGAATAGTAGAGGGGAAACTAAAAGCCTTATACCCAACTCTATTTTTGGTGACCTGCTGCTGCTGCTAAGTTGCGTCAGTCGTGTCCGACTCTGTGTAACCCCATAAACGGCAGATTTTTGGTGACCTAAAATGGAATAAAAACAATAAGGAAGATGCTATTTTAGTAAGAATTAAACCATCTCTTAGTGTTATGCTATGTAGAAGATAAATTTACATTTACTAAGTACCTACTATATGCTCAATGATTTATCTCCTTAATAAGTGAATATTTATCTCAATTTTCTAAGATTAGGAGGGCTAGCAGATATTATTCTTATGGCATAAAAGGAGGAAACTGGGACTTAAGAGTAAACAGATGCATGGCCAGCTTGGAGAGGATGGAAAATGGGTGAGGAAGCTCAGCAAGAGGACGCTGCAGTGGCCAGACCAGAGGGTCTGTCCTTTCCCCCTCTTGGTAGGAAAGAGGAGTAACATTGTGGGGATAAATCCTGGACTCTGGACCATGAAGCTGGACTTACTAGTGGGTGGGATCACTGTGTGTCCCAAAGTGGGCTGCTCTCTTTTGCCTTTCTGGGTCTAAGATCTGAGTATTTGCTGTTTAGTTACTATTTTCCATGTCGTTAAACTCACACACTGTAACTTGTTCTACTCTTTGGGTGATTTCCAGTGGTGGAAAAAATGTTTACTTGGAGAGAGGGAAGCAATATTTGGACTTGAAGATAAGTGATATGCTATTGCTGTTTTCAAAAGAGTTCTGCATGGAAGATTACTAATTATTGAGGTAATTACATTGTTGATCAACTTCCCGCTTTCTATACACACTTATGCATATGCATACACACACAAATATCTATACTTTGGGATTATTATGGAAAGAAGTTGTTAGTTTAAAAACCTAATACAAGTTCCTGGGTCCTCCAGCAAAATAACATTTGGTAGTTAACTTAACCTTACCTCTAACTCTTTGATCTTCTTCTCTACCAGAAATACCATCCTCTAGTGAGGCCAAGCTATCTACTCTTCTCTTCCAATAATAATCACAACAGCAACAACTTACTTGTATTTACCAAGATGCTCTCATGTACACTTGTTCAGTTTTTAAAAGCCTATTTAGATGAGGGATTGCTATTTCTCCTCAAGAAGAACATGCTAAGTCTTCCTAGGAAGTTGCTTTAGAAATACATTGATTGGAATTCTTTTGGTTGCGAGAGGCAGGAGTTCAGCTTGTGCTAACTTTGGTAAAATGGAGGATTTACTGGAAGGATCCCTCAGATCCAAAGAAAAGAATGGACACATAAACCACAAGGAAGAAATATGTAAACTTAAGTTTCAGAATCAGCACAACTTGACTTCACTGCCACCTGGACTCTCTCTATATACTTCTTGTTTCTGCTTTTTTGCTGTGTATTTGCTTTCTGTCATTGCAGAACACCTACTTAAATATTGTAAAAACATAGGTGCTGACAGTTTTCTCATTTTATATCTCGCAATTCACATCACAAAAGGAAGACCAACTGTCCTTTCTTAATGCAATTTGAATATAAATTCTCTGGAGAGGACTCTGGTTAGCCCGGCTTGGATCAGGTACTCATCTCTCTTACTAATCAATATGGCCAATAGTGGAAAGGTTGAATGACGCTTTTAAGAGTGTAACAGGTTCTGTGCAGACGTACAGTTTGAAAACAAGAAGAAAAAGCCCTACCGGAAGGAGAGTGCTGCTAGTCAGATAAAGCGACAGATATCTGTTCCAAGGAAAGGAAGACGATTTACTTCCATTATCCATAAGTGACAGATAAGAAACTCAGATTTAAGGATCTTCTTCCAAAGTAAATGCATTCTTTTTTACTTTATACTCAGTATTCCCACTCAAAGAGTCACCCACAAACTGACTAGGCAAATCTCCTAAATGTGTCTTTCATTTGGTTACTTACACTGGACCCATGGCATCATTCACTCCTTGTCACCCCCCATGGCTCTAAACTCTTCTCTGACTCTCACTTATTCTTGGCCTCCACATTTTTTAAGATGTCATGCAGGCAGACTCAATCTATTAGGGGTCTGCTTCTCCTCCAATGGGGCTTCCCGGGAGGCTCAGTGGTGAAGAATCAGGTTGTGATTCAGGAGACCACTTGGAATACAGGAGATGCAGATTTGATCCTGGGGTCTGGAAGATCCCCTGGAGAAGGAAATGGCAATCCACTTGAGTATTCTTACCTGGGAAATCCCATGGACAGAGGAAGCTTGTGGGCTATAGTCCATGGGGTCTCAAGAGTTAGACATGACTGAGTGACTAAACCCCACCGCCACCACCTATCTTCCAGTATCCTACAGCAAGCATATTTTACCCCTAACACTGTTTGATTTTTTGACATTAATTCAGGTTCTCGATTTTATGGATGCACATTTCCCCCCCTTTTTCTTTCTCTAAGTAGATGATAAACTTCTTCAAGTCAGGGAACATATCTTAAGTTCCCGTGTGTGTGTGTTAAGTTGCTTCAGTTGTGTCCGACTCTTTGTGACCCTATGGACTGCAGCCTGCCAGTCTCCTCTGTCCATGGGATTCTCCAGGCAAGAATACTGGAGTGGGTTGCCATGCCCTCCTCCAGGGGATCTTCCTGATCCAGGGATCGAACCCGTATCACTTTACATCTCCTGCACTGGCAGTCAGGTTCGTTACCACCAGTACTACCTGGGAAGCCCTAAATACCCATATTCATAACAGAATTTTTAGAATGAGTCTGGTATAAGATTTACAGAGTTAACAAAATTTAATTTAGTGTATATTCACTTACTAGAAGCAAATGATTGCTCTAAGTACATCATGAGAAATGCTGGACTGGAAAAACACAAGCTGGAATCAAGATTGCCGAGAGAAATATCAATAACCTCAGACATGCAGATGACACCACCCTTATGGCAGAAAGTGAAGAGGAACTAAAGAGCCTCTTGATTAAAGTGAAAGTGGAGAGTGAAAAAGTTGGCTTAAAGCTCAACATTCGGAAAATGAAGATCATGGCATCCGGTCCCATCACTTCATGGGAAATAGATGGGGAAACAGTGGAAACGGTGTCAGACTTTATTTTTTTGGGCTCCAGAATCACTGTAGATGGCGACTGCAACCATGAAATTAAAAGACGCTTACTCCTTGGAAGAAAAGTTATGACCAACCTAGATAGCATATTCAAAAGCAGAGACATTACTTTGCCGACTAAGGCCCATCTAGTCAAGGCTATGGTTTTTCCTATGGTCATGTATTGATGTGAGAGTTGGACTGTGAAGAAGGCTGAGCACCAAAGAATTGATGCTTTTGAACTGTGGTGTTGGAGAAGACTCTTGAGAGTCCCTTGGACTGCAAGGAGATCCAGCCAGTCCATTCTGAAGGAGATCAGCCCTGGGATTTCTTTGGAAGGAAAGATGCTAAAGCTGAAACTCCAGTACTTTGGCCACCTCATGTGAAGAGTTGACTCATTGGAAAGGACTCTGATGCTGGGAGGGATTGGGGGCAGGAGGAGAAGGGGATGACAGAGGATGAGATGGCTGGATGGCATCATGGACTCGATGGACGTGAGTCTGAGTGAACTCTGGGAGTTGGTGATGGACAGGGAGGCCTGGCGTGCTGCGATTCATGGGGTTGCAAAGAGTTGGACACGACTGAGCGACTGAACTGAACGGAACTGAAGCACTAAACAGCTTGTTTTTTACGTAGCCTTTATCAATATCTGTGATCGATTCCGATCTCCTTATCTCTACATTTTTCTCTCCCGACTCTGTTCTTTATCCCCTACTGGCGCACTCTGACCTAGTCACATTGAATTGCTTCTTTAGTGTTCCTGATGGTGCAGTGCTTCTTGAAGCTTTCAAGTAAAGGACATTCATTTCCCTCCCTCCGAATTGTTTTTCATCTCATCTTAATGTTAACATTATCAACCCCCCCAAAATCAGATCAGGGGTTTTTCCCCTTGAAAAGCTTCACTGACCACCACTTCAGTACATAATACACTCCGGTTATGCTACACGTACACATGCATAGATTCTCTCCCGCCCTTTCGTTATTACTACTTGGGAAAGAATGGCTATAGAAACAAGGGTTCATTTTCTTGGTATGTGTAAAAAATTGGGCAAGGAAATAGCAGCCAGCTGCAGATACGCCCAGAATGCTCTCAGCTACCATCTCATAATTGAAAAGCGTCACTCTGAGGGGAAATGGCCACTCATGGCACGGTAGTAGCAGACTGGCGTTTGTCAAACTGTATGTGCTATTTTTCAGACTAGTTCCTGCTGAACTTTTCCCCTTCCTTCTGATTGCTTCTCTGCTGCTTACCAGCACCACGGGGAATCTGTGTGGCTACTTTGTTATTGAAATACATGGGCTGAGCTTTCTTCCTTTTTGTTTCCATTTTATAGGGGGGAGAAAAAACTAATCATGGAGTAGACCCCAAAGAATTTGACCCAATCAAAATATTCCCAAGACAGCAATAATTTGTTTTAAAGCACAGAGCCATATGTATTTTCTTTTTAAATAACAAACTGTAATATAGATATTTTCCTGATTTTTTAAATAGTCCTGGCGATAGAGGTTACTATAACTAATCTTGTCAAAATGGGTGAGGGAGGCTGGGGCAATCAAGTCAACAGGAAGCCCTGCACTTTGTGATTTTAGTATTTCAAAGCCTAGTTGTTCTATATACATCTTCCCACATACTTTTCAATTAGGGAAGACCGCTGTCTGATTTTCTTGAAATCAATTTTGACTTTGCCTTTCTCACATCTTACCCTGAAATGTAATATTGGTTTCTTGAGTGCTCCTAACTGAAGCCAGCAGACCCAGATTCAAGTTCTGCTCTTTTCCTTCCTGGGTGGATGACCCTAAGTAAATACCTTAATATTTCTGATTTCTCATTTTTTCATTCTTAAAATGATACCTAGCTCACAAGGAAGTCAACATTATTTATTATAAGGTGATTGCTCACATTATCAGATGAAATGATAAATATTAAAATGTTTAGCAAGACCAAGTATTACACAAAGATGCTTCTGCTCATTGTTGACCACCTTTTTCATTCAATCGTGCACACTACTTACTCTAAGTCATATGTTCATTCAGGACTAGGGAGAGAACCTCCAGCCCAAGGCTTATCCTTCTCTCAGACCCCAAACTCCGCGTACTGTTCCTCATTGTTAATCCATAAGAGATATCTGGCTTTAGCCAAAATGATTGTCTTGCCAAAGACTGCAAATCTTATGAATCC
The DNA here is from genome assembly GCF_014754425.2 of Oryx dammah. NCBI lineage: Eukaryota > Metazoa > Chordata > Mammalia > Artiodactyla > Bovidae > Oryx > Oryx dammah. Next base: position 105,717,791 of record NW_024070185.1, read on the forward strand.
CATTCCCTCTAATATTTATTCACACAACTGTGCCTCCTGCCGTGTCCTCTTCATGCTATTTTAACTCATGTTGGACGTTTAGGCCAACCCCACCCGTATTTATCATCTCTTCCTTTCACCCACAGGCCCTCCTGATTTTTCTCCCACCACAGCTCTGACTTAACCCTTTCCCAAGCATTTGTAATACATATTGGCAGACTTAACGGTCTTGTTCTTATTCTTACTTATCCTTCCGTATGTCCATGCCTTCCATTTTCAACCAAGCAGACCTTTGTGAGCTGGCCATCATTAGTCATTTAATTTCTTGTACATTGTAGAAGCCAAGTGATGATGAAGATGATGGGATGGCGATGGCAATGGTAGTGGTGGTGGTAACGACAGTGATGATGCCGTTGCCGCTAGTGATTATGATGATGATTACAAAGTCTTCCAGCTCTAGGTCGTGGTTGTAATGGGCCAGTATAAATCAGAGAAGTCCAAATTACAGTCACAGAAAGGATAGATGGAAAATTGTGCAGTTAATGGAGAAAGAAGGAGTGTGTCGAGAACTCAGTGCATTTACATTTGGAGTGTGGTGCAGTTCAATGGTCTCCGAAAGGATGTCTAAATTGATGCATCAGAGACTGGCAGAGGAGAGAAGTGAGAAGGACCATATTTGAAGAGGGACTGGGTACATTACCCTGATTATTGAAGCAGATCCCATCAACAAATCTGGAATAAGAAGCTTCGTAGCCCAAGATAGCATCTCTTAGCTTCAGTGTGATAAGTATGGTTGCAGAAAACAAACAGGACTATGTCAGATCCTAATTTTGTCTCTTACAAACCGTGTGACCTTAGTTACTTATATGTTTCTTCTGTTTAATGAGGTAATGTGTCTCAGAACTGCCCTACAGATTAGAAGTCTGAATGATTGTAAAGTACTTCACAAAGTATTTGACACAGTGTAAATTTTAAATTCTTGTTGCTGTAGTTCAGTTGCTCAGTTGTGTCCAGTTCTTTGCGACCCATGGACTGCGGCATGTCAGGCTTCCTTGTCCTTCACCATTTCCTGATATTTGCTCAAACTCATATCCGTTGAGTTAATGATGTCATCCAACCATCTCATGCTCTGTCTTCCCCTTCTCCTGCCTTCAGTCTTTCCCAGGATCAGAGTCTTTTCCAGTGAGTCAGCTCTTTGCATCAGGGGTCCAAAGTATTGGAACTTCAGCTTTCACCATCAGTCCTTCCAGTGAATATTCAGGGTTGATTAAATTCTCATAGGAAAATATAATAAGAATAATTCAGTGGATAAGGTAGCATAAAGAGATCTTTAAGTGGGTGCTCTGGAGAGACAAGAGGTAGGATCTCTATTTTAGAGGGATCAATTGACCTATAAAAGGATACTCGGGTGTTGGGAAGCAGAAATCTTAACCCTCTACCAGTGGGTAGCAGAATGTTGGGATAATAACTGAATGGACTGAGGCAGAAAATAGCAATTTAGAGCATCATTGAATTAGAATGCCAGATAGGGAGACTGAGGCAGAACATTCCACACATACAAATGGAATTGAGACAGCAGGGGAAAATCAGAAAAAAATATTGTGCACACAGGTTTGGGGAGGGTGTCCTAAGTGCCAGATACCAGGTGGATGTTTAAGGCTTCAGGATTCAGTTCCCAGTACTCACTATGGTGGACCTGAGGCTAGTAAGCCATCTGCCTTACTCAGGCTGGCTCAAGAACCAGGAAGGCCAAATTTACAAATGAAAGGCAGCCATCATTCCAACTGCAATGCCCCAGGAAAGACCGGCTGTGTCTAGCCAAATGAGGAGAACCATCCAGCTGTGTAGTGGAAATAGCAAGGCAAGTCTGTGCCCTGAGTTACAGCCCAGATATAAAGGTCCTGGAAGAAAGGAATGCAAAAATCCACCATGGAAGATGAACACTCAGACTCACTAAGCAGGTCTTAGTTTTGTATGTGGAATCATGGTACTTAAAAGCTGTGTGAACTTGAGAAAGCAGCTTTGGCCTTCTAGACCCACTTTGTTTTTGATAACTGCCGCTTATTGTGTGTGTGTGTGTGTGTGTGTGTGTGTGTCTTAGTTGCTCAGTCATGTCCGATTCTTTGCAACCCTATGGAGAGATGACCAAATGCCAAGCTCTGCTAAGCACCTTATATGCACTATTTTATTTCAACTCCATAATGATATATAAAAGAGAAAACTTTTCATTTCTGTCAATCCTCAGGTGAAGCCAGTGAGGGTTAGAGAAGATGTATCCTTGAAAGAAGGCTGTACAGCTTGGAAGGCTGGAACCTGGTTTTCAGTCTGGGACTGTTTGACTCTAGATCTTGAAATATTTTACCATACTTTACCATACTTTACGACAGAATCAACTTTGTATTACTTCTTTTTCCTGCATGTAAAGTGCCTAGTTGTTTTTGTTGCATGAGCTTAAAAAGTTACATATTCGGGTTGAGAATCAAGGTTAGAATTGCAGACACCAGTAAGTGTTGCCAGGTTTGTGTATGTGGTTAAACTATGAGTACTTTCTGTAGGTTCCTGTTCTTTTTTTCTCTATACCAGGGTTTCTCAACAGCAATGACATTGACATATAAATTCTTTATTGTGGGAAGACTGTCCTGTGCGTTGTAGGACTTTAGTAGCGTTACTGACTTCTACCTTCTAGATGACGGTGACACCCACCGCCACCTCTGGTGGTGACTATAAACAAATGTCTCCCAACATTGTCCAATGTCACCCAGAGGCAACAAGTCACCCAAGTTGAGAATAACTGTTCCTAATACATATCTCTCCATTTAGTGTCAGAATGGAAGGCAGTCTGAGCAGGTTTCTGTTAAGGGAAGAGCTGGCACTATAGGGTGAATGGTTTGTCATCACGGTGTAAACAGAGTGCCAGGTCCTTTGAGAACTCTGTGCTGCTCTAGCATTAATAGTGTTGGGAGTGGTATGGAACCTGGGTTGCCTCATATGTGTTCAAAACCCAGCTTCACCATTTTCCAACTCTGAAAACCTGGACATGTTTCCTAGTCTCTCAGAGCTTCAGTTTTCTCACCTACAAGATAAGCATAACAACAGGATTTATCTCAAGAAGTAGAGGAGCCTGGCAAGCTGCAGCCCATGGGGTCGCAAAGTCACTGAGTGACTAAGCACAGCACAGCGCAATCTGTAAACTGGAGACATTGATGGGATTGATCTCATAGACAGATTTATTTTTATTGATTTTATATTACACTGGAGTACACTTGATTTACCATGTTGTGTTGTTTTATTTATTTATTCACTCATTTGGCTGTGCAGGGTCTTACTTGAAGCATGTGGGATCTTCGACCTTCATTGAGGCACGTGGGACCATTAGTTGCAGCAAAAGCAAGCTCTTGGTTGCTGCGTGAGGGATCTAGTTCCTGACCAGGGATTGAACACAGGCCCCCTGCATCGGAACCATGGAGTCTTAGCCACTGGACCACCGGGGAAGTCCCTACACTAATTTCACCTTAGGAAACCACAGTATTAAAAAATAACAGGCTAAATGAATGCTATTATTCTTAACAATGCCTGACTTTATTATATAATCTGTTGCGTTGGTTTTTTTTTTTTTTTTTCCTGCCAATGGGGCTGGAGATGTAACTTGACAGTAAGCTCTTTTCTTTAAAAAAATAATTATTTAGAAGAATATTTATTTATAATTTATTTATTTTTAATTGGAGGGACAGTAAGATCTTTTGAATGGGGCCTTGTCTAAATTGTTTACTGCTGAGACTCCAATACCTGCGGCAGTGCTTGGAACAAAATAGGTGCTCAGTAAACATTTGATGAACTAATAAATATATAGAATAATGAAGAAGAATTTAATGCAATATTCAAAAAAGTCCCAATGCTGTCAGTGTCATTAAGCCTTCTTTGTTTTAAGAACAGTGACTGTCATTGAGTGTCATGGGAGGAAAAATAATACATACTTCAAGGAGTAAGAAAAAGTGGGATCTATATACCAGTTAGCTTTCTAAACTAGTTGAGAGGTAATTTGAATTTGAACATTGATTTATCTAGCCTTCCTCTTACCTGAACACAAGGCAGATCTTCATTGACGTGTTCACATCCAGGAACAGTGGAATAATGAGCTGCTTGATGAAATGTGACTCCATGAAACAGAGCAGCGCTAGTCCCATGAAGAATGCCTCTCTCCCCTGGGCAGGATGGGCTCAGCTGTATTGACCAAAGAGGGGAACAAACAGAGGGAAGGCAGGGGAGGAGGAGTTGGTGCATAGCCAGGAAAAGAAAGACTTCCTTGAGGATCTGAGCAGAGTTTGTAGGGACGATCACCTCTGACCTGGGCTTTCACCAGTGTTGACAGAGGGATCCACACAAGCAGGGGTGGAAAGACAGTCTGGTAACTACATTCATACATTGCCAGCACAAAGAGTATAAATCATACTACTGAAATCCTACCTCCTAGGTATACAGTGTTATTTTCATGTTACTTTATATTTAACCTCTTTAAACTGTAGTTTACTTATCTAACAGATGGGGAAAATAATACAATATCCTTCATAAGATCATTGTAAGCATTACATGAGATAAATGCATAAAATCATTTGGCATGGTTCCTGGCACACAGTAAGTACAAAACATAAGCGGCTGTTATTATTGATGTTATTATTATACTTGAGTTTGCATCCTAGGGGACAAAACAGCATAACCTAGGGGGTGTAAATAGGCTATAAATACAGAAGTTAGAAGCCGGCTCTGTTTTTGAGAAAATGCAAAGGGAGATTTGGCTGGAAAAGTAGCATGAATCAGCTTGATGGAGATGAGGAGTGTGATTCTTCAAGATTTGGGGCTTTAATGACAAGAGTGAGAAAATAGGAGATATATTTTATTTTCTGTCAGTCAGAAGGCTTGCTTAGGCATGAAGTGGCCTTTCAGTCCATATAAACCGATTGCTCATACAGGTGATCTGGTCCAAATTCTCTGTCTGAGGAGGAAACGCTGCTTATGGCAGGATTTATTCCCTAGCCAATCTTCTCCATTTTCCTGCCAAAATGAGGACCTCTCTCCTTGTGTGATGCAGAGAACGCCACGTGTAATTAGAGGGAGTGAGCGGAGAGGAAGGAGAGGGGGGTGAGCGCGCAGCGGTGCTGGCGGAAGTCTCCCAGGAACAGGTGATGCGCTGTGACCCCGCGGTGATGCGCTGTGACCCCGCGGTGATGCGCTGTTTGTTCAACACTGAACGGCTACATTGCCCAGCATTTTCAGCTCTGCCCCTGCCTTCCTTGGGCATTTGGCAGCAGGGAATGGAAGCTATCTTATTTGGGCTGGGGATGAGGAGTCGGGGGACGGGGAGGTGTAGGGCAGAGAGGGGCTGTAGATGGGGATGTGGTGAGATTCAGAGCTCAGAGTCAATTTCACCTAAGGGGGTACCACCCTCACACAACTCCTGCCTGCACGGGGCGCTGAGAGCCATCCTTGTTTAAGAGGTATATTCATTGTGTCCAATTAAATTCAAATCAGATGAATATTTGAACACCAGCAATGTGCCCAACTCTGCTAGGCTCTGGGGACAGAAATAGGATAAAACACTATCCTACTCTCAAGGGATTCACACTCCAGGGGAGGCAATTAGACAAACACATACCCCCCCCACACACACACACAAAATACCCAACCCAGAAAGTAAGGTGCAAAGGGATTTTAAAAGAGCCAGAATTTATTCAAGTTTGAAGAAAAGGAATATAGCAGCATAGTTATTACAGGCCACCTTCTCTCTTAATAATCTAACTACAATAGAAGTAAATTATTAAAATTTGACTAAAATATCTTAGCCACTTGAACACTAAGTAAGTTAAATTTGTATAATCTTTGGATCAAAGAGGAAGTCAAAAGGCAGACAACAAACCATGTAGAAAGTCATACAAAGCATAGCAGGGAAAGTCCAAATCACAAACGACTTCATAATTAAAGACGGTAAAAAGAAAAAAAAGACAGTTCTTATCTAGAGGAATTAAGGAGGAATAAAAGAAGTAAAGCTAAGATCACAGAAACTTCATATAGGAAATTAGTAAAGATAAAACCTGATATTAATGAAATAGAATGCAAAATTATTTTTTTTAAAGATATATCAGCACATAAATTGGTTCATTGAAAAGGCAATTGGAAGCCTTCTTGTTAGCCTAAATAAGAATAAACTGAGGGATCAAATTATATTCAAAAAATTAAAATAGTAAAGTGGTAACACAAATACAAATTTTGTAAGCCTGGATCAAAAGGATTATTTCCTGTGAATCTGTAAATCATTATAATTGACCTCAAAGAAATAGAAAATATGAATAAACCAAGTCTAGTAAAAGTGATAAGACATATGATTAAGTAGCTATCACTAAAATAGACACCAGAAAAAATGAGTATCCTTAAAATTTTTTCAGTGCTCCTTAAAATATGCTACTCCCTAGAAAATATATTATCTCAACTTTCTTTTATGAAGCCATCAGGGCTTTAAAGCCAAATCTAGATTTAATGCTGGTTAGGAAACTTTGGGCTCATGCACACACACGCTCATAGACACACATCAAGCAAGGGAGCCAAAAAGAGAATAATAGATTCATCCCCAGAAAGGCACCGGTGGCTCCCACTACTGACTCATCTGTCAAGCCAACAAATAAAAGGGTAAAACTCATATGATTGGATCAATATATTCTGAAAAGGCATTAGATAGAAATTAGAAACCTTATTAAATGAAGTTAGCCTAAACTTAGACTTTGTAAAGAATAGAACCAAAGCCTTATAGCCCTTGCAGTCCAAAAGGATAAAATACAAAATCGTTTATCTTAAAGCAATCCAAGATTTTGGATACTTACTATGAGTTAATGCCTTATAATTTCTTATTTGAGTTACACAACTCATACTGAGGGACTTCCCTGGTGGTCCAGCAGCTAAGATTCTGTTCTCCCAAAGTAGGGGGCCAGGGTTTAATCCCTGGTCAGGGAACTAGATCCCACATGCCACAGCTAAGACCCAGTGCAGATAAATAAATAAATAAACATATTGAATAAATACTCTGATTTTTTAAAAAATGTATCATTTGAGGCTTAGCGAGATGAAGTAGTTGCTCAAAAGCAGTAGAGCCAGAACTTGAACCCATTTTGGTGTGATCATTCCATAGCGTGACATTTTTACACTGCAAGTTGCTACTAAGATTAAATTAGATAATGCTCAAAAAGTGTTTAACACATCAGTTCAGTTCAGTTCAGTCACTCAGTCGTGTCTGACTCTTTGCGACCCCATGAACTGCAGCACGCCAGGCCTCCCTGTCCATCACCAACTCCCAGAGTTTACCTAAACTCATGTCTATTGAGTCAGTGATGCCATCCAACCATCTCATCCTCTGTCATCCCCTTCTTCTCCTGCCCCCAATCTTTCCCAGCATCAGGGTCTTCTCAAATGATTCAGTCCTTCACATCAGGTGGCCAAAGTATTGGAGTTTCAGCTTCAACATCAGTCCTTCCAATGAACACCTAGGATTGATCTCCTTTAGGATGGACTGGTTGGATATCCTTGCAGTCCAAGGCACTCTCAAGAGTCTTCTCCAACAGCACAGTTCAAAAGCATCAATTCTTCGGCGCTCAGCTTTCTTTATAGTCCAACTCTCACATCCATACATGACCACTGGAAAAACCATAGCCTTAACTAGACGGATGTTTGTTGACAAAGTGTCTCTGCTTTTTAATATGCTGTCTCAGTTCAGTTCAGTTTAGTTCAGTTCAGTCGCTCAGTCGTGTCCGACTCTGCGACCCCATGAATCACAGCACGCTAGGCCTCCCTGTCCATCACCATCTCCCCGAGTTCACTCAGACTCACGTCCATCGAGTCCGTGACGCCATCCAGCCATCTCCTCCTGGGTCGTCCCCTTCTCCTCCTGCCTCCAATCCCTCCCAGCATCAGAGTCTTTTCCAATGAGTCAACTCTTTGCATCAGGTGGCCAAAGTACTGGAGTTTCAGCTTTAGCATCATTCCTTCCAAAGAAATCCCAGGGTTGATCTCCTTCACAATGGACTGGTTGGATCTCCTTGCAGTCCAAGGGACTCTCAAGAGTCTTCTCCAACACCACAGTTCAAATGCATCAATTCTTCGGCCCTCAGCCTTCTTCACAGTCCAACTCTCACATCCATACATGACCACAGGAAAAACCATAGCCTCGACTAGACAGACCTCAGTCGGTAAAGTAATGTCTCTGCTTTTGAATATGCTATCTAGGTTGGTCATAACTTTTCTTCCAAGGAGTAAATGTCTTTTAATTTCATGGCTGCAGTCACCATCTGCAGTGATTTTGGAGCCCAAAAAAATAAAGTCTGACACTGTTTCCAGTGTTTTCCCATCTATTTCCCATGAAGTGATGGGACCAGATGCCATGATCTTCGTTTTCTGAATGTTGAGCTTTAAGCCAAATTTTTCACTCTCCTCTTTCACTTTCATCAAGAGGCTTTTTAGCTCCTCTTCACTTTCTGCCATAAGGGTGGTATCATCTGCATATCTGAGGTTATTGATATTTCTCCCGGGAATCTTGATTCCAGCTTGTGTTTCTTCCAGTCCAGCATTTCTCATGATGTACTCTGCATAGAAATTGAATAAGCAGGGTGACAATATACAGCCTTGACGTACTCCTTTTCCTATTTGGAACCAGTCTGTTGTTCCATGTCCAGTTCTAATTGTTTCTTCCTGACCTGCATACAGGTTTCTCAAGAGGCAAGTTAGGTTGTCTGGTATTCCCATCTCTTTCAGAATTTTCCACAGTTTCTTGTGATCCACACAGTCAAAGGCTTTGGCATAGTCAATAATAAAGCAGAAATAGATGTTTTTCTGGAACTCTTGCTTTTTCCATTATCCAGCGGATGTTGGCAATTTGATCTCTGGTTCCTCTGCCTTTTCTAAAACCAGGAACACTTAATCTACTCTAAAATATGGGTTAATAAATATGTAATCATGATAGCAATGACAAAGCCACTCAGTCTTCAAACTGATTTTGCCAGGTAGGCAAATTAACCTCAGGTTTGCAGACAAGGAAGGAAAAAAAAAAAAAAAAAGAGGAGTTTCAGGGAGGTTAAGTCTCCCACTCAGTTCATGCAGCTTCATAGAGTCAACCCTAGCAGACCTGGATTCACTGTCACGATACTGTGGCCTTGGAAAATCCATCTCACCTCTCTGTGCCTTGACTGAATAATCAGAATTTGCTAGAGCTATAATCTCTGCTCTCAGTAGTCATGGGGAACGTGTAAGAGAGGTAAAGGAATTTTGAAATAAGAACATCTGTGTCTCTATATGCAAATCTTGGTTTATTTCCTTCTTTGTAAAATAGGGGTAACACTGATATTCCTTTGGAGAAGGGAATGCAACGCATTCCAGTAGTCTTGCCTGGAGAATCCCATGGACGGAGGAACCTGACGGGCTACAGTTGCAAAGAGTTGGGCATGACTGAAGTAACTTAGCACGTGCCTCTGATATTCCTTCAGTTCAGTTCAGTCGCTCCGTCGTGTCCGACTCTTTGCAACCCCATGAATCGCAGCACGCCAGGCCTCCCTGTCCATCACCAACTCCCAGAGTTCATTCAGACTCACGTCCATCGAGTCCGTGATGCCATCCAGCCATCTCATCCTCTGTCGTCCCCTTCTCCTCCTGCCCCCAATCCCTCCCAGCATCAGAGTCTTTTCCAATGAGTCAACTCTTCACATGAGGTCGCCAAAGTCCTTAGTTCAACATTTACTGAAACTCTGTTTTGTATCTTCCTAGGGATATTGTATGGATTAAATACACGAGTTCATAGAAAGCACGTAGCTTAGTGCCTGGCCCATGACAGGCATTTTACACGTGATCATCCCTGTTGATGATACGATGATGATGATGGCGATCTAACCCATTACCAGAAAGAAATTCTTGAAAGTCAGAGAGCTAAAGAGGGTTTCCTTAGAAGGTGTTAGAGAATTAGGGTTTTCTGTCACTTCCCAAATCCTGACAGGGAGACCACATGGGAATGCAGGGTGGTAGTAAGAAGCATTGTTATTGTTCAGTCGTGAAGCTGTGTCTGAGTCTTCACGACTTCACGGACTGCAGCATGCCAAGCTTCCCTGTCCCTCTCCATCTCCCAGTCTGCCCAAGCCCATGTCCATTGAATTGGTGACGCCATTCAACCATCTCATCCTCTGTCTCCCTCTTCTTCTGCCTTCAGTCTTTCCCAGCATCAGAGTCTTTTCCAACAAATCCACTCTTTGTATCAGGTGGCCAAAGTATTGGAGTTTTAGCTTCCAGATCAGTCCTTCCAATGAATATTCAGGGTTGATTTCCTTTAAGACTGATTGACTTGCCATGTTAAAGTTTGGCAGAAACCAACACAATTCTATAAAGCAATTATGCTCAATTAAAAAATAAATAACTATAATTTAAAAAAGAGAGAGATTGACCAGTTGTTTGGGCTCCTTGCTGTCCAAGGGACTCTCAAAATTCTTCTCCAGCAGCACAGTTTGAAAGCATCAGTTCTTCAGCACTCTGCCTTCTTTATGGTCCAGCTCTCATATCTGTACATGACTACAGGAAAGATGATAGCCTTGACTATATGAACCTTTGCTGGCAAAAGTGATGTCTTTGCTCTTTAATACACTGTCTAGATTTGTAATAGCTTTCCTGCCAAGAAGCAGTCTTCTAACTTCATGGTTGCAGCAGTCACCATCCACAGTGATTTTAGAGCCCAAGAAGAGGAAATATGTCAATGTTTCTACATTTTCCCCTTCTGTTTGCCATGAAATGATGGGACTGGATGCCACGATCTTAGTTTCTGGTGTTGTTTGTTTGTTTTTTTAAGCTGGCTTTTTCACTCTCCTCTTTCACCCTCATCAAGAGGCTCTTCAGTTCCTCTTATCTTTCTGACATTACAGTGGTATCATCTGCATACCTGAGGTTGTTGATATTTCACCTGGCAATCTTGATTCCAGCTTGTAACTCATCTAGCCTGGCATTTTGCATGATGTGCTCAGCATATAATTTCAATAAACAGGGTGAATAGCACAGGTTCAAGCAGTAACAGAGCAAACCGTGGAGTTTAAAGACTTCTGACTGAAAGGTGCTGTTGTACTGTGATATTTAGACTTTCCCTAATATTGAACATAATGAACGTGAGAGTCACTTCCTTTTTTCTTATTATCACTAAGTATGGAGTAGAACTCTAAGGTGTCACAAGAGCAAACAGATAGGAAAATCACAGGCCTCCCTTTTTATGTCATATCTAAGTTTCCCAGGTGGTGGTGGTAGTAAAGAACCTGTCTGCCAATGCAGGTTAGACTTAAGAGAAGTGGATTCCAGTCCCTGGATTTGGAAGATCCTCTGGAGGAGGCCATGGCAGCCCACTCCAGTATTCTTGTCTGGAGAATCCTATGGAAAGAGGAGCCTGGCGGTCTACAGTCCACAGGGTTGTAAAGAGTCAGAAATGACTGAAGCAACTTAACACATAGCACTGAGGTTTTATCATTTGAGACGCATGCATTCTATCCAGCTCAATTTTAAATTTATCTTTCTTATATATGTTGATATGTAAGATATTTAGTGTATATAAGACATATATAGATAGACGTTACATAGATAGCACACTATATGTTACTACATACTATACCACCTACTATATCCCCACATATGCCTTCAATTTCCTTCCTTCATGGTTTTCTTTATCCTGTATTGAATTCTCAAAAGACAAAAATATTATTGTGAATGTTGAAGCTTGAATGCCATCTTCCCTGAACACAATTCCCTTATGAAATGACGTTATGTTCCCTCCTGGATATATTAATTCATTCAGCCCAGAGTCACCGAGCTTCTAAAAATTTTTTTATTCTTTTCTTTGGAAGATGAATATCCGGGACATGTGTATTTCTTGAAATAAAATATCCATACAAAAATATTGCAGGTTGGAAAATTGCTTTAAAGGTCAGTTGTATTAAATCAGAATCAGGAGGCTTCAATGTGGAAGGGGGCATTAACAGGAATGGCTTCCTGATGTCTCCGTGGAAATACCCTTCAGTAAGAGTTCACCAAGGAAAGCGTGCGAGGGAGGAGTAGAAAGGAAAAGTGCTCCACTAAATTGGCCTAGTTTTTATTAACCCCCTTTTCTTTGAGATTGCATATAAATTTCCAACCTGAAATTTGTTTCATATCTTCAATTGAACAGGAAGCCCATTAAATGATTAATTTTTATTTTCCTTTGTATTCATGAAAACACTGAGCAAAATCTTTGTTGCAGTAAGCTGAATACCAATAAAAGTAGAGGTCAAGGACCTCATGTAATAGGAGGATAATAGATATGCTAAATGTTGACTATATGTTTAATTTTTACTCATATTTCCTTGACAACTATTCCAGGCTCATAAGGTTTTCAAAAGGATTCTTGTTTGGCAATTCTCCACCCTATCTGTGCCACCTCATATTTGATCTGGGATTCCGACAAAAGTAGTGAACTATGTCTGGATCATGCTCTTCTCTCTGTTCCAAGTATACCTTCTCATCCTTCACCTATCAAATTCCTTCTTCCTTAAGATCCTATTCATATGCAGAAGCCTCAGTGAAGACTTTATTGAATCAGTTCAGTGTGAAGACAGAGTTCTTTCTTGGAAACTCCTTTGCAGCTCTGCAGCAGCCCTTGCCTTGTGCTTCCTGGATACAAATTGGTTAGCATGGTTCCTGACCCATTGTAGAGAACTGATACATTATAGCTATTATCGTTATTAAAGGGTGTTCCCTGCCCTGGAAGATGTATATCCCATCAGGAGAAATAGCAATGACACATGGGCAACATAATGCAGTTCCAGCCAATTCTCTGTGTCCCACAGCCTAACACATCAGTTTTGGATACACAGCAGCTGCTCAAATAAGAATGAATGAAATCAATAAATAAATCTATGAAATCACCAACTTATGGGTTGTATTTGTCTAGCCCATTGGAGATCTCAGCCTAGCGAGCACCCACCTTATACTCCAAGGGGTGGAGTTATTTATTGTTTGCATAGGATAGGTCTTTGACAAAGGAACAAAAGCCGGAGCTGGCTTCATTAAGAAGGATGGATATAAAGCAACAACATGTCTGTGCTGAGCCATTGAAAGTGAAATGGGATAATTGCTGTGGTTACAATGAGACTGATCACGCTGAGAGAAACAAGTTTCAAATTGTTCCAATCAGTCCTAATCCAGCAGAGTTATTAACAGTGCTCTACCCTGGTGTGAATGCATCTGCTAACTTGAGATAATGATTTATATCACAGTTTATGAAAGTTCCAATTTGCCCTAATTCAATAAGAGAAACCCAGCAAGGCAACCAGGAGACATACACTGCAATGTGACAAGAATCCCCATTTCCTTCCCCTCTCCCCCACCTCCCTCAAATCATGATGGCTAAATGTGCATCTGTTTACTTAATATATTCCTCTGTGGACCTAAGCTTAGGCAGGAAGAGAGGATGGAATAGAAATTCTCAATCACACCCTGTGTCTGAAAAGAATGATTTGAACAAAATCCTCAAGGTGGAATTATACAATTGCAAATTTCTCAGAGACCCCTGCTTCTAGCAGTTCTTAATCTGGAAGATGTAGACCCCTGGGTGAGAAAGCAGTGATCTTATGAGAGGATCAGGAGTGTATTTGTGTACATGGATTACATGTGTGCAGTCTCCTCTCCTGGGTAGAATCCACAGCTTTTATTAGATCTCAAGTTCTTGTGACCTCGCAAAGCTATAAACCATTGTCAGTTCTCCCAGAAACATGGGAAAGCATAAAGTGAGATGTTAAGATAACTTCACCGAATCACTCCCACTGAGAAAGAACTGGGAGTAGATTATAGGAATCCCCAATCCAGCCAGAAAGTAATTTGCACATTTTACCCCAGGACAAAACATGACTTCAGCCAAATGTAATTTCTGGACACCATTTTTCCCTCAACCAAGCCTCCCTGTCGGTAGCACTGCTACCAACATTCAGGCAAGCATGCATCTCCTCCTTATTTGAATGTGGCCTCTGGGAAAGATCTATTGATAGGCCTAGCAACAACATGATACCAAGGACAGAACTGTGAACTAGCACCAGTTCCTGGCAGACTCAAGCACAGAGTGACGCAAAGTACATATCGATTGAATGAAAGAATGAGCCGAAAGTGATGAAACTTTGTCAGTGTACTTCATATTAACATTCATTCTGACTATCTGAAAAGGAAACTTTGGTCTTTGTAATGGTGCAGATTTCTTTGCTTCAGTATTAGATGGTCATGACAGTGATTTACCTGACCCTTCATTTCCTAATGTTAATAGAAAGATCCACCACCTTTAAGGGATTCTTTGAGGCTCCTCTAAGCAGGTCAGAGTCTAGCCTCTGAAGAGACAAAGGTAAATTAACAATGGATCCTTCCTTAGAGAACCTCACCGACTAGGAAAAGGACCAAGATGTAGAAAAGGAAGTCATGGGCTGAGTGAATTGTTATGATGGTATAGGAAAGAAGACGTGAGGAGATCTTAGAGCGGCAGTGGAGTTGGGAGAAAAGCATGAATTCAGTCATGAGAGTTAGTCACTATGAGTTTGCCAGACAGAGAAATAGCAAGGATAACCCATAAAATGAAAATGGCTCAAGCAAAGGCCTGACACTGGAAGTATACGCTGTATTTCTAGAATGGTGAATATTGTACTATCTGCCAAGGGTGCTGCCTGCCATTTAATGAGAACTCAATAAATATTTATTGAACTAATGAGGAAATAAATGGTTAAATAATTATAATCATAAACAGCGATAGCCAACATTTATTGAATTACTCAGTGTCAGACTCAATACTAAACATTTTTCATATGGTATATCAGTGTTTCTCACAACAGTCATATGAGATAAACATTGTTATGATTCCTATTTATAATGAAATTACTGAGCTCAGAGAGGCACAGGAATTTGTCTAAGATCACACAGCCAGCATCAGGGTCAGAATTTTGTTATGGTATGGCTTCATGACTTAAAATTCTGTGTAACTGTTAATTATTTCACTGTAAACTGTAAGATGTGTTGGAAAAGAGGAGTGGAATGAGGAATATCTGGAAAGATACATCATGGACATATCATAATGGAAGTTGAATGCCATCCTATGGTATTAGAATTCTGCTCTGTTAGCAAAGAAACACCATCTAGAGTTTTCCAAGCACCAGTGAGGCAGGATCTAGGCTGTTTTTTAGAAACAGCTGGAGGACTGTGAGACATAGATTGAAATGTCAAAAGTCTACATGGTGCAGAACCTTTTGGGAGACAATAAATAAATCCTCTCCTACACATTGTTCTGTAGTCTGTTTTTATTTTAGTAAACGGTACAGCTTGCATGTTGTTCCACATCAAAACATCTACATATGTCTCAGTCATCATTTTGGGGGGATGAAATTGCTTTTTCTTACAAACAATTTTAAGTGTAAATGTATAGAAAATAAAATCTAACTCTACATGCCCATCATGTACTTACCATTATCATCAAGTCACAACCAACTTTTCAAAATTGATACCTACCCCTTTTCCGCTCTATTTGAAGCAAATTTTATCGCTGAATTAACATAATTTCTGTATGTTTTTCTAAAAATAAGAATACTTTAAAAAAATACATTACAATTGCTAAAGATAACTTTAGCTTGCACTGTAATCCAGTATCTGGTTCAGAATTCAAATGTCCCTACCTTCATCATTTTTAACACCTAGGAATGGTTATACCATAGTTAATGTATCCAACACTTGTCAATTGATATTTATGGTTTTTACAGTGCCTCAGTGCTAGAAAGAGAGAACTCTATACATACTAAGTGAAGTCAGAAAGACAGAGATGCATGCCATAAGATATCACTTATATGTGGAATCTATATGAACCTATGAAATGGAAACAAAATCAGAGAAATGGGTAATAGATTTGTGTTTGCCAAGAGAGAAGGGAGTGGAAGAGGGTACAAGTAAGGGGAGTTTGAGATTAGCAAATGCAAACTGGTATATATAGAATGGATAAACAACCAGGTCCTACTCTGTAGCACAAGGAACTGTATTCAATATCCTGTGATAAACCATAATGGAAAAAATAGGAAAAAGTCTCTTCTATATATGTAGTTATATGTGTGTATATATATAGAACTCTAAGTCACTTTGCTGTACAAAAGTAATTAATACACCATTATAATTCAACTATTGGAGAAGGAAAAGGCAACCCACTCTAGCATTTGTGTCTGGAGAATCCCATGGACAGAGGGGCCTGGAGGGCTATAGTCTACGGGGTTGCAGAGAGTCAGACACGACTGAGCAACTGAATAACAACAAATAATTCAACTATACTTCAAAAAAATAAATTTTTGAAAACTGCCTCAAAAATCTTAAAACAAACAAAAAAAAAGAGATACCTCTGAAATTCTAGGTGTACAAAATTCACAATTTCTTTAGCAACAAGAGTCTGGCAGTTTATTGGTATTCTTGGGACATTTTGATATGGACTAATGAGAGTTTCTCATTGTCTTTCTCTATCTGTATCTTCCTGCACCCAACCTAGAGTCAGTTCAGTTCAGCTGCTCAGTCATGTCCAACTCTTTGCAACCCCGTGGACTGCAGCACGCCAGGCATCCCTATCCATCGCCAACTCCCGGAGCTTGATCAAACTCATGTCCATTGAGTCGGTGATGCCATCCAACCATCTCATCCTCTGTCGTCCCCTTCTCCTCCTGCTTTCAATCTTTCCCATCATCAGGGTCTTTTCCAATGAGTCAGCTCTTCGCATCAGGTGGCCAAAGTATTGGAGTTTCAGCTTCAGCATCAGTCCTTCCAATGAATATTCAGGATTGATTTCCTTTAGAATTGACTGATTTGATCTCTTTGCAGTTCAAGGGACTCTCAAGAGTCTTCTCCAACACCACAGTTCAAAAGCATCAATTTTTCGGCACTCAGCTTTCTTTATAGTCCAACTCTCACATCCGTACATGACCACTGAAAAAACCATAGCTTTGACTAGACGGCCTTTGCTGGCAAAGTAATATCTTTGCTTTTTTAATATGCTGTCTAAGTTGGTCATAGCTTTTCTTCCAAGGAGCAAGTGTCTTTTAATTTCATGGCTGCAGTCACCATCTGCAGTGATTTTGGAGCTCCCCCCCCAAAAAATAAATTCTCTCACTATTTCCGTTATTTCCGCATCTATTTGCTATGAAGTGATGGGACTGGATGCCATGATCTTAGTTTTCTGAATGTTGAATTTTAAGCCAACTTTTTCACTCTCCTCTTTCACTTTCATCAAGAGGCTCTTTAGTTCTTCTTCACTTTCTGCCATAAGGGTGGTGTCATCTGCAAATCTGAGGTTATTGATATTTCTCTTGGCAATCTTGATTCCAGCTTGTCCTTCATCCAGCCCAGCATTTTTCATGATGTACTCTGCATATAGGTTAAATAAGCAGGGTGACAATATACAGATTCTCTAAAGTACAATTTCTTAAACTATAACCCAAGCCAAATATTGCCTGCCTATTTTTATTCTCCTAGCATTGGTTTTGGCATTTGCAAATTTTGACATACATAAATCAAAAGGAGAATAATAGTTTTTGACAAGTGAAAATGATATGAAATTCAAAATTCCCTGTCCATTAGTAAAGGTGTTTTGCAACACAATCATACTCATTCTCTTATATATTTCTTATGACTACTTTTGTGTGACAAAGGGCGAGTTCAATAGTTGTGAGAGAGACCTTATGATATACAAGAGCTTAAAAATCTTTCACGATGGTGAGAATCACCTAGTAAAATTCTAAATCCAGAAATTCTTGGAACCCAACCCAAAGATTCTGATTCAAAAAGTCTAGGGTGAGGCCATGAATTTTAATTTCTTACCAACTCCCAGACAGTGCTGATTCCACAGGCCACACTTTCTCTGACTTACTAAGAAAACGAATTGGGATTCAAGGCAAGGGAAGTGATGAAATAGTACTGGTCCATCCCTCATTGAATGATCTGCACAGTGCCTTGTGTGAAGGCCTTCACCTCTCGCTATATCTGCTCCATAATTGCAGCCTGACGCTGACTGATACTTGACCTGTCATTTCTTTCTGGAGGAAAAGAGGAAGGTGAGCTGACACCAGCAGATAACATTAACCAGGCAGATAGTTATCCATTAGATGCACATTACACCTTTACTCTGAGTCTGGATATTAAGCTTAAAATATAGAGAATTATCCAGTCACATACATAACCACTCTGCATCGAGCCTTTAAACAAAATGAGGGCGGAGGGCCTGATGAACATGGAGAGTATGAGGGAAAAAAAATATTTTAAAAAAGTAAATAATAAAAGCCTCTATTTTAGAAAACCCTGAATGTCATTTTTCCAAAATAGAACACTTTCCCCCATCCCCTCGCGTGTATGAATCAAATGTGCGTTTCTTTCTGCTTTGCTGTTCTGGGTAATGCTATTGTTTTTCTCTCAGAATCTTGGCCTGGGGAGAAAGTCAGTCTCAACTTTGCTCCTTCCAGGCAGGTGAATTTGGCCAAGAAATCTAAATACTCTGAGCACTGAGCTCAGATGTTCAGTGAGCAACTTATTCCTGTTTGGGCACTGTAAGCTTCGTGCCTCATGAATCCCTTAATTCTGCGGTGTTTGATCATTCTGGTTACCATGTCTAGAAGTCAGAAAGAGAAAAACAAATATTATATATTAATGCATGTATGTGGAATCTAGAAAAATAGTACAGTGGAACCTAGTTCCAGGGCAGGAAGAGAGGCACAGACATAGAGAACAGACGTGGACACAGGGCAGGAGGGAAAGGAGGGTGGAATTAGTTGGGAGGTTAGGTGTGATATAAATACCCTACCATATGTAAAGTAGACGGCTAGTGGGAATCTGTGGTGTAGCACAGGGAGCTGAGCTCGGTGTTCTGTGAGGACCTGGATGAGTGGGATGGGGGTGGTGTAGAGGGAGGTCCAAGAGGGAAGGAGTATATGTATCAGTTCAGTTCACTTCAGTCTCTCATTGTGTCTGACTGTTTGCGATCCCATGGACTACAGCACGGCAGGCCTCCCTGTCCATGACCAACTCCCCGAGCTTGCTCAAACTCACGTCCATTGAGTTGGTGATGCCATCCAACCACCTCATCCTCTCTTGTCCCTTTCTCCTCTCACCCTCAATCTTTCCCAGCGTCAGGGTCTTTTCGATTCAGTCAGTTCTTTGCATTAGGTGGCCAGAGGATTGGAGTTTCAGCTTCAGCATCAGTCCTTCCAATGAATATTCAGGACTGATTTCTTTAGGATTGATTGCTTGGATCTCCTTGCAGTCCACGGGACTCTCAAGAGTCTTCTCCAACACCACATTTCAAAAGCGTCAATTCTTTGGCACTCAGCTTTCCTTATAGTCCAGCTCTCACATCCATACATGATTACTGGAGAAACCATAGTTTGACTACATGGACCTTTGTTTGCGAAGTAACATCTCTGCTTTTTAATGTGCTGTCTAGGTTTGCCATAACTTTTCTTCAAAGCATCTTTTGATTTCACGACTGAGGTCATTATCTGCAGTGATTTTGGAGCCCCCCAAAATAAAGTCTCTGTTTATCTATTAATTAAATAAAGTCTCTGTTATTAAACTGTTAACATTGTTTCCCCACCTATTGCCATGAAGGGATGGGACCAGATGCCATGATCTTAGTTTTCTGAATGTGAGTTTTTAGTCAACTTTTTCACCTCCTCTTTCACGTTCATCAAGAGGCTCTTTAGTTCTTCTTCACTTTCTGCCATAAATGTGGTGTCATCTGCATATCTGAGGTTATTGATATTTATCCTGGCAATCTTGATACCACTTTGTGCTTCATCCAGCCCAGAATTTCTCATGATGTACTCTGGATATATGTTAAATAAGCGGGGTGATGATATACAGCTTTGCCATACTCTTTTCCTGATTTGGAAACAGTCTGTTGTTCCATGTCCAGTTCTTACTGTTGCTTCCTGACCTGCGTACAGATTCCTCAGGAGGCAGGTCAGGTGGTCTGGTTTTCCCATCTCTTGAAGAATTTTCCATAGTTTGTTGTGATCCACACAGTCAAAGGCTTTGGCATAGTCAATAAAGCAGAAATAGATGTTTTTCTGGAATTCTCTTGCTTTTTCAATGATCCAATGGATGTTGGCAATTTGGTGTCTGCTTCCTCTGCCTTTTCTAAATCCAATTTGATCATCTGAAAGTTCACAGTTTACATACTACTAAAGCTTGGCTTGGAGAATTTTGAGCATTACCCTGCTAGTGTGTGAGATGAGTGCAATTGTGTGGTAGTTTGAGAATTCTTTTGCATTGCCTTTCTTAGGGATTGGAATGAAAACTGACTTTCCAGTCCTGTGGCCACTGCTGACTTTGCCAAATTTGCTGGCATATTGAATGCAGCACTTTCACAGCATCATCTTTCAGGATTTGAAACAGCTCAACTGGAATTCCATCACCTCCAGTAGCTTTGTTCATAGTAATAGTTCCTACAGCCCACTTGACTTTGCATTCCAGGATGTCTGGCTCTAAGTGAGCAATCACACCATTATGATTATCTGGTTCATGAAGATCTTTTTTGTACAGTTCTTCTGTGTATTCTTGCCACCTCTTCTTAATATCTTCTGCTTCTGTTAGGTCCATACCATTTCTGTCCTTTATTTGCCCATCTTTGTATGAGATGTTCCCTTGATATTTCTAGTTTTCTTGAAGAGATCTCTAGTCTTTCCCATTCTATTGTTTCCCTCTATTTATTTGCATTGAGGAAGGCTTTCTTATCTTTCCTTGCTATTCTTTGGAACTCTGCATTCAAATGAGTATATCTTTCCTTTTCTCCTTTGCCTTTAGCTTCTCTTCTTTTCTCAGCTATTTGTAAGGCCTGCTCAAACAGCTATTTTGCCTCTTTACATTTCTTTTCTTGGGGGATGGTCTTGATCACTGCCTTCTGTATAATGTCATGAACCCCTATCCATAGTTCTTCAGGCACTGTGTCTATCAGATCTAATCCATTGAATCTACTTGTCACTTCCACTGTATAATGGTAAGGGATTTGATTTAGGTCATAGGTGAATGGTCTAGTGTTTTTCCCTCCTTTCTTCAATTTAAGTCTGAATTTGACAATAAGGAGCTCATGATCTGAGCCACAGTCAGCTCCTGGTCTTGTTTTACTGACTGTATAGAGCTTCTCCATCTTTGGCTGCAAAGAATATAATTAATCTGATTTCAGTGTTGACCATCTGGTGATGTCCATGTGTAGAGTCTTCTCTTGTGTTGTTGGAAGGTGTGTGCTATGACCAGTGCATTCTCTTGGCACAATTCTATTAGCCTTTACCCTGCTTCATTCTGTTGATTCAGTTCACTGGTCAGCAGAAATTAATGCACATAGTAAAGAAATTATATATTTGAGAAACAAACCCAGGGAGTAAAAGGTCATATTCTCTAATTTATAGGTTGGTGTAAAGATTAAACCACATACAACCAGGCACTGAACAGGCACTTATTGCAGGCTGGTTTGCTTCTTCCTGTGTCTCCAGGCATCCTCACTACAAATTCCTCTTCCTACTTGAGCCCTCCCTCTCAGGTGCACCTCCCAGTCCTCACACTCTAGTCTCTGTAGGGTTCTCACCCAGCTCCTTCGACCTTCGGTTTCCTCCTCTCTATCTCAGTTCAGTCTCACGTCACTCTGGCTTAAGCCCTTGCCTGTGGTTTGTAGCTGATCTTCCTGCCTCTCCAGTCCGCCTTATACAGTGCTCCTTGGAACTGTCAGTCAAACTACATTATATTAGCGTAATAATGTAGCTCCTTCTACAACTCTTCTTTGCCTACTTGAAACAGAAGCCCCAAGTCCTCCATAAGCTATCAACGCCCTCTACAAGTTACAGCTCACTTCCCTTAAAGTCCTGAACTCCTGCTAGTAGCCTGCAGTCCACTCTTAATGATACATTTACCATTTCCCCAATAGCTTCAGTATTTAAATAAATGCACCTATGTATGTGTGTGCATACGCATATCCATAATTTTGCAAAGCTTGGGCTTACCTTTCTTAAGACCAAAAGCATTGAATAAATCAAAGTTTACCAGTTTTCTCTGATTCTGCTTCATATTCTATCTTTTTCTTTTGTTTTCCCTTGGCCTGGCCTATTCAGGCCTGGTCCTGTTTTACCTGGATCCTCAGCCTCTGCTTAGCTTGCAAGGCAATGTTGCTGTGTTAGCCAGTTACACTGTCACATCTGCTTTTCTTTCCGTCTTGTCTCTGCTCATCAGCAGCTCCTCTGGCCGGGTGGTTGGCCTAAAGAAGTCATGCTAAGTGCACATCTGCTCACATCTGGCACATAAAGAGCTATAGGTCACATCTGTACAGCCAGCACAGCTGATTTCACAGCAGTCTGGGAAAAAAAAAAAACAAAAAAAAAAAAACAGAACTCTGGCCTGAAAGTTCTCAGTATTTGATCAACTACAGTAATTGGGGCACATCCAGCTGGCATTCCGCTTGGCACCAGAAACAAAGATTGAGACAGGTTGGGATCAGGGAGCTGGCCATTGCCGAATGCCTCTCCGGTTGGTTCCTCTTGGATTTGGGCATCAGTGAGTGAACGAGGCTGGTCCATGCCTTCTTCGTGCAGCGCACTTCTCTCAGTTTGCTGCAACCAGTCAGTGAACAGCTCTGTTCTTCTGAGCAGCCACTCTTAGTAGGCCCAGTTTGTAGGCATAAACGAAAGCTGGTGATGATTCTGCAAATAACAGGCGTCTTGATTGGCTTTGCTCACCCTGGTCCCGGCTCTGTAGGAACAGATTGGAGAATGGAAGCCCAGGTTCTGGGTCCTGTTGAGAAAGTCACAGACTTCAGCCGATTTACTGGGGGCTGGCTGCTGGCAACAAGAGGCAAGGTGACATCTTGAGAAGTAACCAGGGAAACACAGGCTGATGTAGATCGAATCCTAGCTATGAGATGGTATATTCTCATTGTGTGAGGTTTTTTTGCATACAAAAATGGAAATGAAAGGTGTTTATAAGTTCTCTTCTGGGTTAAGTTATAGAAGGACTAAATAAGCAACTATTGGGAATTTCAAAATAGATGTTTTCTAAGGCATCTTTTAATCCTGACACTTTAGTAATATTTTTTTCAATCAATGAATTTCTACTCCCCCAATTATATTGTTCTTTAATTTGAATCTAGTGGCACTTTATGCCCACTCTTTCTTTTGCTTTTTTTTTTTTTTTTCCCAGCTGGAGTTTCAATGAACAGAAGGAGGCTTTGCTACATGGAATATAATTTAAGAAATAACAGACAAGACCCCAAATACATTCCAAAGGCAGCCATGTCTGACAGTTCATGATTAAGAATTGTTTACCTTTTTCCTTGAGAAGTTTTAGTCCTCAAGTGTTCCTGTCACCTAGTAGGGTGACATCCAAAGCTATTATCATTAACTATTTTGCTGGGAAAATAATACATTTCAATATTTTAATTTTTCACTGCTGGCTAGTTTGCCAGAGTTTCATGGATGCTACTTTACGTGACCTTCATGTTAATTTTGAGGAATAAGCAAGTAGGCATTTCTTTTCTGCTTCGAGGATGAGGAGGCTACAGTATAGAGAGGATGGACAATATACCCAATGTCACACAACAATTAGCAACCAGATACAATTAGGCCATAAGCTTCCGTGCCAAATCCAATGGGCGTTTTCACTATTTTATCTTCCAACTACACCAAAAGATTGAGTACTCAAGATTACTTAGAACCAGTGAATTCAGGCCAGGAGTTTGATGACCTCAAATGGTCAACGATGCCACACTCCATCCTTTTGTCTGATTAGATGTGGTAATAAACGCTGTTTGAACCACAGGCATCAAGGAAATAAATCAAAGAAAGATGTGGCCACTGTTCGAACGGTGTATTTGGAGACATAATCAAGAAAAAAACTATTCAATAACTTGAGTTGAAAGAGTGATATAAGTAAACAATTATATAGAATTACTGAGGAAAATGTGAAAAAGTCAGAAAAATACTCCTTGGATAAGGTAGAGTATGAAGTGAGTCTTGATCATGACAAATATTAAGGGGAAAGCTTCAAAAAGGCTATAATATACTCAGGTATTCACCAAAGTACTTAAAATTATTACCTACTTTATATGATACTAAAAACACAAGCAACATGGGCAGAAATGGACAAGGAGGACCACCTCAAATCAAGAAGTTTCTGTACAGAAAAATAAACAATTAGCAGAGTAAAAAGACAACCTATGGAATGGGAGAAAATGTTTGCAGACCAACTATCTGATATAGGAGTAATATCCAAAATATAATAAAGATCTTCTACAGCTCAATAGCAAAAATGGAGGAAAAAAAAAAAACACCCAAGATAACCTGATTTCAAATTGGGTAAATGACTTGACTAGACATTTTTTCCAAAGAAGATGTACCATCAAGGAAATGCAAATCAAAACTACAGTGAGATATCACTTTATATTTGCTAGGGTGGTTATTTTTAAAATGATAACAAATACTAGAGAAGTATTGGAAAAATTGGAATCCTTGAGCTTTAAGCCAACTTTTTCACTCTCCTTTTTCACTCTCCTTTTTCACTCTCATCAAGAGGCTTTTTAGTTTCTCTTCACTTTCTGCCATAATGGTGGTGTCATCTGCATATCTGAGGTTATTGATATTTCTCCAGCAATCTTGATTCCAGTTTGTGTTTCTCCTAGCCCAGCATTTCTCTTGATGTACTCTGCATATAAGTTAAATAAGCAGGGTGACAATATACAGCCTTGACGTACTCCTTTTCTTATTTCTAACCAGTCTGTTGTTCCATGTCCAGTTCTAACTGTTGCTTTCTGACCTGCATACAGATTTCTCAAGAGGCAGGTCAGGTGGTCTGGTATTCCCATCTCTTGAAGAATTTTCCACAGTTTATTGTGATCCGCACAGTCAAAGGCTTTGGCATAGTCAATAAAGCAGAAATAGATGTTTTTCTGGAATTCTCTTGCTTTTTCTATGATCCAGCAGATGTTGGCAATTTGATCTCTGGTTCCTCTGCCTTCTCTAAAACCAGCTTGAACATCTGGAAGTTCACTGTTCATGTATTGCTGAAGCCTGGCTTGGATAATTTTGAGCATTACTTTACTAGCGTGTGAGATGAGTGCAATTGTGTGGTAGTTTGAGCATTCTTTGGCATTGCCTTTCTTTGGCATTGGAATGAAAACTGACCTTTTCAAATCCTGTGGCCACTGCTGAGTTTTCCAAATGTGCTGGCATATTGAGTGCAGTACTTTCACAGCATCATCTTTCAGGATTTGAAATAACTCGACTGGAATTCCATCCGCCACTAGCTTTGGTTGTAGTGATGCTTTCTAAGGCCCACTTGACTTCACTTTCCAGGATGTCTGGCTCTAGGTGAGTGATCATACCATCGTGATTATCTTGGTCGTGAAGATCTATTTTATACAGTTCTTCTGTGTATTCTTGCCACCTCTTCTTAGTATCTTCTGCTTCTGTTAGGTGCCTACCATTTCTGTCCTTTATTGAGCCCATCTTTGCACTGCAGATGGTGCTGGCAGCCATGAAATTAAAAGGCACTTACACCTTGGAAGGAAAGTTATGACCAACCTAGATAGCATATTCAAAAACAGAGACATTACTTTGCCAACAAAGTCCATGTAGTCAAGGCTATGGTTTTTCCAGTGGTCATGTATGAATGTGAGAGTTGGACTGTGAAGAAAGCTGAGCACCAAAGAATTGATGCTTTGAACTGTGGTGTTGGAGAAGACTCTTGAGAGTCCCTTGGACTGCACAGAGATCCAGCCAGTCCATTCTGAAGGAGATCAGTCCTGGGTGTTCTTTGGAAGGAATGATGCTAAAGCTGAAACTCCAGTACTTTGGCCACCTTATGTGAAGAATTGACTCATTGGAAAAGACTCTGATGATGGGAGGGATTGGGGGCAGGAGGAGAAGGGGATGACAGAGGATGCGTTGGCTGGATGGCATCAGTGACTTTTTGAATGTGGGTTTGGGTTAACTCCGGGAATTGGTGATGGACAGGGAGGCCTGGCGTGCCTCAGTTCATGGGGTTGCAAAGAGTCGGACATGATTGAGCGACTGAGCTGTACTGATATATTGTTAATGACAATGTTAAATGATATAGCTATTACAAAAAAAGTACAGAGATTTCTCGAAAAACTTAACATTAGAACTGTCATATGATCCAGCAATCCCACCTCTGGGTATCTATATGCAAATAATTGAAATCAGGATCTTGGAGATATTAGCACTCCCCTGTTTATTTCTGTATTATTCACATTGACCAAGATATGGAAACAACCTCACATTCAGTAACAATGAACAGGTAAAGAAGATTATTCAGCCTTAAGTAAAGAAGGAAATCCTGCTGCAAGCAACAACACAGATGATTATGGAGGACATTGTTGTTGTTGTTCAGTCGCTAAGTTGGGTCCAACTCTTTTGCTACACCATGGACAGCAACCTGCCAGGCTCCTCTGTCCATGGCACGAATACTAGAGTGGGTTGCCATTTCTTCCTCCAGGGGGTCTTTTCGACCCAGGGATGGAACCTACATCACCTGCATTGGCAGGAGGACTCTACCCTGAACCACCAGGAAAGCATGGAGGACAGTAGGCTATGTGAAATTAGCCAGTTACAGAGAACAACTACTGCAGAATTTCACTTGTATGAGGTGTTCAAAATAGTCAAATATGTAGAAAGAGAGTAGAATGATATGTGCCAGGTGCTGAGGAGGAGGAAATTCAGCTCAGGAGACTCAGTCTCCTCAAGAGGAGGAGACTTGTTCAATGGGTATGAAGTTTAAGACACACAAGATGAAAAAGTTTTAAACATCTTCATGCATTGGGCCTGAAATGAACAATACAGTTATACATGTAAAAGTTTGTTGAGAAAGCATATATGCTGTGTTCTTATCATAATTTACAGTAAATGCCAGTGGACTATAAATACGTAAGTTGGAGGAAATGTTTCCTAGCCTCAATATCACCACTTTACTGTCTATGAGAACTTACCTCCCTAAGTTTTATTTTTTTTCATCTCAAAAATAAGAATAATGATTTGCTAAATATTATATTTGCTAAATATTATATTTTTGAGAGACATTAAATAGAACAGAGTTAAAATGTAAGTCATTAAAGTAAAGCACTCTATAAATGTGAATTTATTAAGTATCTAATCCCTGGAATGAGATTGTTTTATTTGCTATATTTTAGTTGAAATATAATTTACATGTAGAAAAATGCACAATCTTACATTTACAAATCAAATATCTATATATGATGAAAAAAGAGAACTTATTAGATAAATGAGGAAAAATGCTTTAACGTGACAAAAATAAGAGATGTGTTCAACCTCACTAATTATTAGGTAGTAGGTATTAAAACCACATTGATAACATTAAAATGAAAAGAATTTAGAATACCAATGTTAGCAAAGATAAAGAAATTGGAACTTTCCTCCCTTGCTGATGAAGATGTACACTGTTACATCTACTTTGAAAAACTGCTTCATAGTGTTTGCTAAAGCTGGGTATTTGCATACCCTTTGAGCCAGCAATTTCATTCCTAAGAAATGCATACATTTGTACACTTCCAAATGATACATAAAATAATGTTTATAACAACAGAAATATTTTAAACCTCAATGCATCAAAAATGTCCATCAACAGGACAATGGATACAGTGTGGTATATTCAGACAATGGGATATTACATAGCAATGAACAAACTACTGCTAAACACAACAACAGAGAAGAATTTAAACAAATAAAACTAACACTGAAAAAGAAGAAGCCAGATATAAATGATTGCTTACTGTATAGCAATCTCTTGTGTAAAGTTAAAAACAGGCACAACAAATTAATGGTCATAGTAGGCAAAACAGTGCTTACCTTTGGGTAGAGGGAGAAAGTGACCAGCAGAGGGTATGAGAGATTTTCTGGGAGGATGATTATGTTCAGTTTTGTGACCTGTGTGTTGGTTTTATGCTGTATGGGTTGGTTTACTTTGTGAAAATTTAAATTGGCCTTTAAATTCCAGCTCTAACTCCTATTAGCTGTGTCATTGATTTGGACACTTATTAACTTGGACATATTTTTAACTGAGCCTCAGTTTTCTAAACTTCATGGGACTGTTCGATTATTTAGATGATATATACATATAAAAGGCATGATATACCATATCATTGCCAATGGTACAGTAAGTGTTCAGTAGGCTTGAACTTCATAATCAGTGCCATTACCTAAAAAGTGTGTTAATAAAAGTATTCAGTCTATAGGGTTATTATGAATAGTTTACGGAATGGTCAAAGCTTAACAAAACTTACTGGTACATAATACATTCTGGAAAATTGCAGACTGTTATTATTATTGACAGATCTTGAGTTTCCATAATTCCTAGGGATTTCCAGCCACAGAAGTCCGATGCACCCAAGCAAACCTGGGCATCTTGAGAAACACAGTGCAATGTGAAGCGTGACTGAAATACCGAGAGGTGTCGTGTTTGGAGACGCCCACTCTAGCACAGGCCATCAGCCTCCTCCGTGACTCCTCTCCCTTCCACGCTGCTGTGAGCATGTCTGCAGCCACTTCCATGCCTACCTGTAGAGTGTGGACTGGATGTGAAGCATCCAATCTCCAGCCTTTAGAAAGCTATGAGAGCAGAAGATATTCAATATTGGGACCATCAACTTTGACCCCTATTTTTCTTACAAATTATTTGCAGGCCAGCAAGGGAATGCCAAGGGTGATACCCTGCAAGTGGCTCCAGAAAAGCAAGCTAAGCTTAGAGTCAGACAAACCTGGCTTCATTCCCTGTCACATCCACTTACCAAATTGCATTGATCTAGTCATTTAAACTCTCCAAGTCTCACATTAATTGTAAAATGAGGGTAGTAATAACAGCACCCACTTCTTAGGGCTGTCATCAGAATTCAGTGAGTTGCTGTCTTTAAAGCATTGCACAGTTCTTGGCTAGTATAGTCAATAAGTAGTAATTCTTATTTCTATTTGCTTTTATTCTATATCTTAAATACATACATATATGTATTATTTTAATTGAGATATTTCACATACCATAAACTTTTCCAGTTTAAAGTGTGTCTTTCAGTGCTTTTTAGTATATTCACAGGGTTGTGCAATCATTGTTCCTATCCAATTCCAAAACCTTTTCATTACCCATCCCTAAAAAATTCCCCATACCTTTCAATAGACACTCACCCATTCCTCCTTTCTTCAGCCCCTGGCAACCATGAATCTACATTCTGTCTCTATGTATTTGCTTTTTCTGGATATTTCATAGACTCATGTAATATAAAGCCTTTTGTGTCTGGCTTCTTTCACATTGTACAGTGTTTTCAAGGTTTGTAAATGTTGTAACATGAATCAGTAATCCATTCCTTATTAATGGCCAAACAATATTCCATTGTATGGATATGCCACAGTTTTCTGTATTGCTGACTATATATACTTAAGGAAAATTTAGGTTGATCTTAGAAGAATCCATAAGTAATCACAGATAACCACTTACATTCAGATTCCCAAAGGAGAGAACTAACATCCCAGGTAACATTGAGTGATGCTATTACACGTTACCTCTTAATAATATCACAGACTCTGTAGACACATGCCTGAGTTTAAAAGCCAGCTTTATCACTTCTGATCTGCATGATTTTAGACAATTAATATAATTTCCTTCTGCCTTAATTTCCTTATCTGTAAAATGGGGATAATAATACCTCTCATGTCATTGTATTGGGGAGGACAATAGTAGGCCCTCTTTTCCTAGTCCAGAGATGCGTTGGTTTTTCCTCATTCTTCCTTATGTGAGAGATGGTGGGCTGTTCAGATTTTCTGGGAATCATTCCCAACCACATCAATGAAAAAGGACCTCTCCATTAACCCCAATTTTCAGATTTTGCCATTTGACCAGCACAGATAAATTTCAATGCCAGGTTTTATCTGTTGCCCTGCGAGCATAGCTGTGAGATAAAAGAAAATAGTTCTTTTTTGAGGATGACCATATACCTCAGGCCATGCTGACTG
This sequence comes from Oryx dammah, assembly GCF_014754425.2. Classification (NCBI taxonomy): domain Eukaryota; kingdom Metazoa; phylum Chordata; class Mammalia; order Artiodactyla; family Bovidae; genus Oryx; species Oryx dammah. The sequence goes on from NW_024070185.1 coordinate 105,747,859, forward strand.
GTTCAGATGGACTAGGGTTTTAAATGTTGACTAATAATCTTCATTGGCCCAATTTTGACCTCAAGCAGCTAAAAAAAAAAAAAAAAGAAAGAAAGAAAGAAAGAAAGAGAAGTAAAGCTATCTAAAGTAGTCCAAAAGGATAGTCATTAGTGACATAAAAAATAAGGGTAATAATGAATATATTTCTATATCTTTTATCAGTATCTATTTTAATCTGCATATATATTTGTATCTATATCTATATATATCTATCCATCCACCTATTTTTCTGCCACTGCAGCTTAAATTGGAACCAGTCATCAAAATTACTCGACAAAAATTACTTATGCAGGACATCAGGAGTTGTGCAGAAGCCCTTGTGCATGATGGATTCTTAAGTAGGCCTCATTCATCCCCTTCCTTTTCAGCAGCTTGTTCTAATGGTCTGGATCACCGGACTGGGAGTAGGTATCCTTAAGATCCATTGGTTGCAATCAGCCATGGAGAAAGCACTCACCTGTTAAATTTAGATTTCTTGAATCTGCCAAGAGACTGACACAATGATATACCACCGCCATTTCTAGTAAAGGTTGGGAAAGCTCACTCATTCACTGTTAATTGCTTTGTGGTATTGAACCGTAAAAATGGCAGCAAATCAGGCCACAGCAACACCCAATCATGTAGGGAGGGTCACCCATCTTGATGACACTAAGGTCATTCCATCCATCTTCAGAGTGTTGGCTAATTGGCTACCACAAGTTTTAGGATACAGCTTTTTGTGTAACAGAGGATCTGTGGGAGCATCTTGGAAAAATCATTTACAAGGATGAATTATTTTCTTCTCACTATTGCTACAGTCCTGCTTCAAGAGGGATGGAAGGCACTTGAAAGTCTTTTTTTTTTTTTCACCTTCAGATTCTTTATTTTCATCCTATCTATGCTTTTCCCAAGATGAAGAAATACTAATGTAATTAATCAGGTGTCATGTTACTGATTGGGCCATATGGCTACTGTGCTTGAGGACTCACTGTCATTAAAATATCCAAAAATGCTCATTCTCTCCTTGTTTCTTTCTGTCTCTGTCTGCGTCTGTCTCTTTCCTCCCTAATTTGCAAGACCTGGAATCATATTGGTAAGATTAAAGAACTGACATAAGATTTTAAAGGGGAAAATAAAAGAATTGTAAGGTTTCATCTGAAAATAATGCTCCTTATGTTCAAGTCTTGATTATTAGAATTTTGTAATCAGAGGTCCAGCTAACAATATAGTGGTTCAATGATTATCATTTTTAAAATTTTCATAAATATTTTTTAACTGCTTTCTTTAACTTTCTTTAGCTGCTAATCCTCTTATAAAGGATTTCTGTGGTACTGAAAAATATTGAATTATTTCCATGTTCTTTGGCATAAAGCAGGAAATGGTGCCACCACCAGCCCCTCACATCCTCGCCATTTTATCCTTACTTTTAAAACGAGCTTCTTGGGAAATGTCACTAGAACCACTTCAGTGAGAGATTCTGTAATTTTCTTTGAGATGTATTTTAAAAGCCTGTGCCACAAGAAAATGTCAACATCACCCAAAATGGTTAAATAAAAATACTCTAATGGACAAAAAGTACCAAGTAGCTACTTTGTACTAGTCATGGTTCCAGAAACTGAGATGTTAATTGTGAATAAAACTAATAATCCCTGCCCTTATAGCGCTTAAATTCTGGTGGCATAGATAGCTAAGCAATTAAATAAGGAAAATAGTTAACATGTTAGATGATAAAGACAGATGAAGTTGGGAGGAGGAAACTGGACATATTAAATAGGGTTTGGGGGGAAAGGCTTGATCGGAAGATAATATCTGAATCAAGTTCTAAAGGAAATAATAAGAGAGCCACACGATATCTTTGGCAGAGGTAACAGCAAGTAAAAAAGACCTGAGGCTGGAGTGCTCCTGGCATGTCTGTGCAGTTTAAGTTGGTGTCGTCAGAATAGATCCTGGGGGAGAAAGGCAGATGATGGGGCTGGAGGGAAAAGAGGAGATTAGATTGTAAAGGGGAACATGGGCACAATCTCGTTCAGATGTTTTCTATTTAACATTATTGAAGCCTATTTTACATACCACAAAATATACCTACTTTAAATTCACAGTTCTATGAGTTTTGACGAACGTAGGCATTCTCGTAACCTCCAGCATAATCATGACAGGAAACATTTCTTTCATCCCCTAAATGTCCATCATGTCCTGTCTCCCAATAGTAGCAGATCTGATCTGCTTTTGTCACAGTAATTTTGCCTTTTCTAGAATGTATTCTACAGAACAAAGTGTTTTGGGTCAGGCTCGTTTCACTTAGCAGTAAAAAGCAATGAACATACAATGAGGTGCATGAACCCCAAGTTTCTCAGGGTTAGCAGTGTTTTATTGGAAGAGTAGGCCAACATCCATGTATCCGTTTAGCTTGGACTTCCTGGTGGCGTACATGCTAAAGAATCTGCTTGTGATGCAAGAGACCTGGGTTCAGCCTCTGGCAGAGGAAGTGGCTACTCACTCCACTATTCCATGCACAGAGAAGCCTGGCGGGCTACAGTCCACGGATTGCAGAGTAGGGCATGACTGTGCTGGACACGGCTAACACTCTCACTGCTTTCACTTTTCAACTGTTAGATGAACCTTTGGGTTCTTTCCACTTTAGGGATATGAGAAATAAAGGTGTTCTGAACATTAGCATGTAAGTTTTGGGGGACATGAATTTTGGTTTTTCTCAGATAAGTGTCTAGAAGTGAAACTGTTAGGCCATGTGCCGCTGCATTCCCAATAGCAATGTGTGACTTCCAGGTTCTCCGCCGCCATAAGAACGTTCACTACTGTCCATGTTTTGTCATTTGACCATTCTTGTGAGGGTCTGGTGCTGTCTCAGTGACCTTTCAGTGTTCATGTCTATGATGATTAATGATGTTTGAAACCTTTTTCTATGCTTATTGGTACATGCATGTTTACTTTTGTAAAGAGTATATTCATATTTTTAGTCTTTAACATGTAATTTGCTTTATCATTATAACATTATAAGAATTCTATCTGTATTTTAGATATTAGTTCTTTGTCAATGTATGTATTACCTTTTAATTTCCTTAACAGTGTCTTGTGAAGAATTTTAAATTTTTTATGGCTGGTGCATTTTTGTTTATCTAAGAAGTTTGTTATTACTACTGGTTTGGAAAAATGTTCTAGAAGTTTTATAATTTTAGCCTTTATATTTATGTCTATAATCCATTTCAATTTTTTTTTTTTGGTCTATGATGTGAAGTAAGGGTCAAGATTTATTTTTTCCACTTGAATATGTAGTAGTTTGACAATACATTTTAAAAATAATATACATGCTAAAACGCTATGGCAACTTTCTGAAAACCACTTAGCCATATATGTACATATCTGTTCTGCTACAGTCTGTATCTGTCCTTATGGGAATGTCACCCAATGTTACTTATTGTAATTTAAAAATAAACCTTGAAATCAGGTAGTGTTAAGTTCTGAAATTTTGGTTTTAGTTTTTAGAATTATTTTAACTACTTTTGTCCTTAATTTCTAATATAAATATTAAAATCAGTTTGTCAATTTCTATAAAAAGGTGTACTGATATTTTAATCAAGAATGTGCCTGAAAATAACAGATAATTTTTGGTTTGTTAACATCTTAGCAGTATTGAACCTTCCAACCCACTAACTGTCTATTTCTTCATATATTTGAATCTTCTTTGCATTCTCTCAGAAATGTTTGCTGGTTTTTATTGTATGGGTTGTATTTATTGCATGTTTAATGAAATAGATCACAATTTATTTACAATTTTATGTAATATTGTAATATATTATTTTCCAATTTCAATTTTTCAATAGATTATAGAAATGCTTGGTGTTGGATACTGACTTTATATCCTGAATTTGCTTTAAAATCTCTTAATAGTTCTAGTAGCTTTTAAAACAGTTTTCTTCTTTTGTTGCGCTGGTTAGAATCACGAACACAGTGCTGAATAGAAGTGGTGAGAACACAGAGCCTGTGTATCTTTTAAACATTGTGCTTAACGCATTATTGCTTTTTCTTTACATTTGATTCTATTTGAAATTGAGTTAATAACATATATTTTTATTTACCACCTCTGTGCTCTTTGCTCCTCCTTGTAATTCCATTTTTCCATTTGCTGTCCTTCTTCTGACTGGAAACTACCTTTAACCATTCTTATCAAGCGTGTTTTGCTAGTGGCAAATTTTCTCAGCTTTAGCTAAAAGAAGTCTTTCTTTTTCATAAGATATAGAATCTGGGTCAATTTTTGTTTTCTTTCTGTTTTTCTTGTTTTTGCAGCCATCCCTTTTGTGTTCCTGTTCTGTAAGTAATGTCTTCCTGCCTCTGTGGCCGCTAAGGGTTGTCTCTTCACCACTGTGCTTCAGCTATTTGATTATGGTGTATCTTGCTGTGATTCTCTTTATTTTTTTCCTTTTTAAGGTCTGTTGAGGAGGTTTTTTTTCACCAAGTTTGAAAAAAATTAAGTAATTATTTCCTCTATGATATTTCTCTTCCTTCCTCTTTCCTTCTACTTATTGAATTTTAATTGCCATGCTGTTTATTTATTAATTTTTTTTGAGAACCTTTTCCTCTTTGCTATATTTCAACCAGTTTCTCTTGCTATATCTTTAATTCATTGATTTGTCTTCTGGGGTTAAGCCAGATTGATGAATATTTCATTTCAAGTAATGATTCTCTCTTTATTATGTCTATATATTCTTTTAATTCCTTGAGCACATTTATAAAATTTATACTAGCTAATTAAGTGTTCTTGTCTCCTAATGCCATTATCTCTTGCTATTCTGAGTCTGTTGCTGTTGACCATTTTATTGTCCTGGCTATGTGTCCCTTTTTCCTGCTGATTTTCATACCTAGTAGTAAGTTTTGGTTGCCTGCCAAACACTGCAAATTTTACATTGCTGAAGGCTGAATTTTGTTGTTGTCCTTAATGAATGTTGCAAGTAATTTGCTCCAGTCATTAATTTATTTGTGCATCAACATGATAGCTTTAAAGTTCATTTAATTTTTTTTTTTGGACAGGTTTAGAGTAGTCTTTACTCTAGAGCTAGGTGTGACCTTGGGGTCTTTACTGAATAACCTTTGTATTTGTTAAAGTCTCCACTCAGGTAGTGGGATGTTAAATGTTTCCTTCCCTTGTACAGGGCTTCCCTGGGGGCTCAGTGGTAAAGAATCTGCCTGCCAATGCAAGACATGTGTGCTCCTTGGATCAGGAAGATCCCCTGGAGAAAGAAATGGCAAACCACCCCAGTATTCTTGCCTGGGAAATCCAATGGACAGAGGAGCCTGATGGGCTACAGTCCACAGGGTTGCAAAGAGTTGGACACAACTTAGCGGCTGAACAGCAGCAGCAGCTTTGTATGGGCTTAGAGCATCTTTAAGCTGACGGCTCTTAGGTTCTTCCACTGGCAGCTGCTCTTGTCACATGGCCTTATGGAATGTCATCCTGAGCCTGTGCAGATTAATATTCAGCCAAGAATCCAAGAGTTTTCTGTACTGATTTTTGGAGTTTTTGCTTTGTTTAGTTCAGTTCAGTTCAGTCGCTCAGTCATGTCCGATTCTTTGAACCAAAGCACGTCAGGCCTCCCTGTCCATCACCAACTATCGGAGTTCACTCAGACTTGCATCCATCGAGTCAGTGATGCCATCCAGCCATCTCATCCTCTGTCGTCCCCATCTCCTCCTGCCCCCAATCCCTCCCAGCATCAGAGTCTTTTCCAATGAGTCAACTCTTCACATGAGGTGGCCAAAGTGCCGGAGTTTCAGCTTTAGCATCATTCCTTCCAAAGAAATCCCAGGGCTGATCTCCTTCAGATGGAATGGTTGGATCTCCTTGCAGTCCAAGGGATTCTCAAGAGTCTTCTCCAACACCACAGTTCAAAAGCATCAGTTCTTCGGCACTCAGCCTTCTTCACAGTCCAACTCTTACATCCATACGTGACCACAGGAAAAACCATAGCCTTGACTAGATGGACCTTGGTTGGCAAAGTACTGTCTCTGCTTTTGACTATGCTATCTAGGTTGGTCATAACTTTTCTTCCAAGGAGTAAGCGTCTTTTAATTTCATGGCTGCAGTCACCATCTGCAGTGATTTTGGAGCCCCCCAAAATAAAGTCTGACACTGTTTCTACTGTTTCCCCATCTATTTCCCATGAAGTGATGGGACCAGATGCCATGATCTTCGTTTTCTGAATGTTGAGCTTTAAGCCAACCTTTTCACTCTCCACTTTCACTTTCATCAAGAGGCTTTTTAGTTCCTCTTCACTTTCTGCCACGAGGGTGGTGTCATCTGCATATCTGAGGTTATTGAGATTTCTCCCGGCAATCTTGATTAGTTTAGTTTAGTTTGATTGTTTACTTCTCTCCTCTCCAAATTATTTTCTGAAAATTCCAGCCATCTCAGACTCCCTAAACTTCAGTATCCATCTCCTCACCTCAATGAATCCAGTAGAATTAGTTTGCATACTGGCCTGAAAATTTCCTCCAGACAGAAAGTCTAGATAATCACAGATTAAACCTTGTTAGTTTCTTTTCTCAGGGGTCAAAATTGGTGCTGCTTATTTTTCCAATATCTGAAAAATAAATGTTTCATATATATTGTTTAGTTTTCTGTTAAGATTATAGTGGGAGAAAAAATCCTGTAGCTCTTACTCCCTCATAGGTGAAAGTAGGAATCCCTCATCCTAGCTTAGATTTTACTGCAGGGAAAGTCATGTGAACCCACGAGGATTTAGCATGGACATTTGTAAGGTATGACTGATGGTTGTAGTGGTCCCATCCCATTCTAACATGCTGCAATCTTTACGACTCCCTCCTATGGCTCAATGCATACACAAAACACCAATGTGCAGCACAGTTGTTACCAGCTTTGCTGCTTTTAAAGCAGAGACACTCCACATTCTGGGGGAAAATACTTTAAAGAAAGCAGGAGACCCCAAGGCAGGTAGTCCATGGATATGAATAAAGAAGGCAGTGTTGAAGTCTTGACAGTATGGAGAGGAAGCCATTATGATTTGTAGCATTTACAATGCTTGGTTATGTTTGACAAAAACATTACTCTAACACTTTCCAAAGGACATTAAGGAAGTCTTATAGACTATAGTTTTGTTAGATTTCACCATCAACGGGACTGCCAGCATCGCTTCACATTATGTATAAATACTACATTGGCATATACAATAGTAATCAGAATACAGTCAAAGTATGAAGTTGTGTGGAACCTACTCTTAGTATTGGTCAAAACTAGCTATTTCCATGGGCAAGCCAGTTTACTAGCTAACCCTTAGTTTTACCATGTGTGTGAGATATTTTACTTAACTAACTTCAAAATTGCTTTATTTAAAAAATAACAAGCATGTCATTCTTATAAGGGGATGTGTAAAATATAGTACTAGAAATATAGTAAATTAAGTTGTTGTTGTTTAGTCGCTAAGTTGTTTCCAACCCTTTGTGACCCCGTGGACTGCAGCACACCAGACTTCCCTGTCTTTCACTATCTCTGGAGTTTTCTCAAACTCATGTCCGTTGAGTTGGTGATGCCATCCAACCATTTCATCCTCTGCCTCCCCCTTCTCCTCCTGCCTCAGACTTTCCCAGCATCAAGGTCTTTTTCATTGTGTTGGCTCTTTGCATCTGGTGGCCAAAATGTTGGAGCTTCAGCTTCAGCATCTGTCCTTCCAATGAATATTCAGGGTTGATTTCCCTTAGGGTTGACTGGTTTGATCTCCTTGCTGTCCAAGGGACTCTCAAGAGTCTTCTCCAGCACCACAGTTTGAAAGCATCAATTTTCCAGCATTCAGCTTTCTTTATGGTCCAACTCTCACATACATACATGACTGCTAGAAAAAACCATAACTTTGACTCTATGGACCCTTCTCAGGAAATTTAAGTATGTGGTGCTTTAAAATCTATATGTTCCATCTGATAATAAATCTATTCTATTTTGGAGCGTTTCTCTTCCTATCCAACTGTTTGTACAAACTCAGAGTGGCTGATCGTGGTTCTTTAAGATGTCATATTGATATGTTGACTCTGAAATTCGGCAGCATAACTGGAATAAATGTGTGATTTGTGCGTCTTTGTGCATGCGTGCGTGTGCCTTCATGACTAAGACAAGCTGAACCTTCAATAATAGAAATATTCATGATCATCATCATAGTCTCTGAAAACAGTAAAATTATTAGGTGAAATGGAGGGTCACAATACATTTACAGCTAATCTAAAATTAGAGCTACTTGCTAAGAAAGAGACTTGTTCCATCAGAGAAATATCCTGGGGGAATGAGGATGACTTTTAACTATCTTGATTCCCTATGTGTTTTGCAAGGGAAAAGTGAAATTTTAGTATCATTATTCACTTCTTGGGGGTCTCCAGGGGGCTAAGTGGTAAAGAACCCACCTGCCAATGCAGAAAACACATTAGGTGCAGGTTCAATCCCTGGATCGGGAAGATCCCCTAAAGAAGGAAATGGCAAACCACTCCAGGATTCTTGCTGGGATATGCCCATGGACAGAGGAGCCAGGCAGGCTAGAGTCCATGGGGCCACAAAGAGTCAAACATGACTGAATGTGAGCCCCAGCATTCTCTTCTTAGGATTTGGGTCACAAATGTTACTTTCCCAAAACATGAATGTATCAGCATGAGGACAAAGAACAATTGCTTCCCACTGGGGCTCTTTCTACATGGATTTGGAAGGAATGATGCTGAAGCTGAAACTCTAATACTTTGGCCACCTGACGCAAAGAACTAACTGATTTGATTCACCTGATGCTGGGAAAGATTGAGGGCAGGAGGAGAAGGGGATGACAGAGGATGAGATGGTTGGATGGCATCGCCAACTCAATGGACATGAGTTTGAGTAAGCTCTGGGAGTTGGTGATGGACAGGGAGGCCTGGCGTGCTGCAGTCCATGGAGTCACAAAGAGTCGGACGTGACTGAGCGACTGAACTGAGCTGACCGGAACTGGATTGTAAAAAGCAATGATCAGCAGAATGTGACCATTGGAAAGAGCAGTATAGAGGTAGTAGAACTGAGTCAGATACAGATTCTACTACTTAATAGCCTTGTGACTACAGTCATGATAGCCCCTGCTCTTGGATTCGTTTCCTTGTATGGACACTGGAAGGGATATTATAGATGGTGCAAGTTCTCATCCTATTTAAGATTCTGCTTGTACCCAAGTCAGCTAGAAGACTAGAGTCCCTGGAAAACATTCACCCAAAAAGTTCTACCACACGGTACCTAACATTCTGAGTTTTTGGAATTATTCCTCTAGATTTGATGCTGATGATGCAAACATCAGTTCAGTTCAGTTCAGTTCAGTCACTCGATCGTGTCAGACTCTCTGTGACCCCATGGTCTGCAGCATGCCAGGCTTCCCTGTCCATCACCAATATCTGGAGCTTGCTCAAACTCGTGTCCATCAAGTCAGTGATGCCATCCCTCCATCTCATCCTCTGTCGTCCCCTTCTCCTCCTACCTTCAGTCTTTCCCAGCATCAGGGTCTTTTCCAATGAGTCAGTTCTTTGCATAAGGTGGCCCAAATATTGGAGTTTCAGTTTCAACATCAGTCCTCCAATGAATATTCAGGACTGAGTTCCTTTAGGATAGACTGATTTGATCTCTTTGCAGTCCAAGATTCTCAAGAGTCTTCTCCAACACCACGGTTCAAACTGCAGACACTTTTGCAGTTTAATTACCCCAGGAGCACACAGATAGTACTACCCACACCTGTGCTCAGCCACTCAGTTGTGTCCAATTCTTTGCAGCCCCATGAACAGTAGCCTAGCAGACTCCTCTGACCATGGAATTTTCCAGGCAAGAATACTGGAGTACTTGCTACTCCAGGGAATCTTCCAGACTCATGGATCAAATCCGCATCTCTTGTGTCCCTTGTACTGGCAAGTGTATTTACCTACCTTAAGCTATCTTTTGTTAATTGGACCTCCTACTTTGTAACAAAGACTACAGAATGGCGCAGATGCTTTGTGAATTCCAGTTTATCTACAATTTGCCATTTTCTCCCTTTTGCTCTAATATATCACATGTGGACTCTAAAATCACTTCAATTATATTTGCAGAGTTGGTTTTCATTCATCCCCATGCAATTCTTGAGTGGATATTCTCATTTGGTAAATTGCAGTTTGGATATGGGAGATGGGGGCTTGATAGAAGAGCTATTAAGGAACTGGGGTTGAGGGGCTATGTAGGACAATGGTCAACATGGAAAAAGCTGAAGCTGCTAATGGGATCAAACTGTTAGGGTTCTGAAGGTGTTAAGAGTGGCACTAAATTTGCAGATACAATGTTTTACTAAATGGTGAGGAAAAGCCAACATAACCTGGGTCCTGAGCAGTTCTGTTTAGTTATCAGTTACACACAATTTTGAGCATCACTTTACTAGTGTGTGAGATGAGTGCAATTGTGCAGTAGTTTGAGCATTCTTTGCATTACCTTCTTTGGTATTGGGATGAAAACTGACCTTTTCCAGTCCCATGGCCACTGCTGTTTCCCAAATATGCTGGAATATTAAGTGCAGGACTTTCTCAGCATCATCTTTCAGGATTTGAAATAGCTCAACTGGAATTACATTACTTCCACTAGCTTTGTTCATAGTGATGCTTCCTAAGGACCACTTGACTTTGCATTCCATGATGTCTGGCTCTAGGTGAGTGATCACACCATAATGATTGTCTGGGTCATGAAGATCTTCTTTGTACAGTTCTTCTGTGCATTCTTGCCATCTCTTCTTAATATCTTCTGCTTCTGTTAGGTCCAAACAATTTCTGTCCCTTATTGAGCCCGTCTTTGCATGAAATGTTCCCTTTGTGTCTCTAATTTTTTTGAAGAGATCTCTAGTCTTTCCCATTCTATTGTTTTCCTCAATTTCTTTGCACTGATCACTGAGGGAGGCTTTCTTATCTCTCCTTGCTATTCTTTGGAACTCTGCATTCAAATGTTTGTATCTTTCCTTTTCTCCTTGATTTTTGCTCCTCTCCTTTTCACAGCTATTTTTAAGGCCTCCTCAGACAGCCATTTTGCTTTTGCTTTTTTGCATTTGTTTCTCTTGGGGATGGTCTTGCTCCCTGTCTCCTGTACAGTGTCACAAACCCCCATCCATAGTTCACCAGGCATTCTGTCTATCAGATCTATTCCCTTAAATCTATTTCTCACTTCCACTGTGTAATTGTTAAGGATTTGATTTAGATCATACCTGAATGGTCTAGCGGTTTGCCCCACTTTCTTCTATTTAAGTCTGAATTTGGCAATAAAGAGTTCATGATCTGAGCTACAGTCAGCTCCCAGTCTTGTTCTTGATGACTGTATAGAGCTTCTCCATCTTTGGCTGCAAAGAATATAATCAATTAGATTTTGGTGTTGACCATCTGGTGATGTCCATGTGTAGAGTCTTCTCTTGTGTTGTTGGTAGACGGTGTTTGTTATGACCAGTGCATTCTCTTGGCAAAATTCTGTTAGCCTTTGCCCTGCTTCATTTTGTGCTCCAAGGCCAAATTTGCCTGTTATTCCAGGTGTTTCTTAACTTCCTACTTTTGCATTCCAGTCCCCTATAATAAAAATGACATCCTTTTTGGGTGTCAGTTCTAAAAGGTCTTGTAGGTCTCCATAGAACCGTTCAACTTCAGCTTCTTTGGTATTACTGGTTGGGACATAGACCTGAATTACTCTGATATTGAATTTCCAAGGTTTGCCTTGGAAATGAAGAGAGATGATTCTGTCATTTTTGAGATTGCATCCAAGTACTGCATTTCAGACTCTTTTGTTGACTATGATGGCTCTTCCATTGCTTCCAAAGGATTCTTGCCCACAGTAGTAGATATAATGGTCCTCTGAGTTAAATTCACCCATTCCAGTCCATTTAGTTAGCTGATTCCTAAAATGTCAACATTCACTCTTGCCATCTCCTGTTTGACCACTTCCAATTTGCCTTGATTCATGGACCTAACATTCCAGTTTCCTATGTGATATTGCTCTTTACAGCATTGGACCTTGCTACCATCACCAGTCACATCCACAACTGGGTGTTGTCATTGCTTTAGCTCCATCTTTTTATTCTTTCTGGAGTTATTTTTTCACTGATCTCCAGTAGCATGTTGGTTTTTAGAAAAGGCAGAAGAACCAGAGATCAAATTGCCAACATCTGCTGGATCATCAAAAAAGCAAGAGAGTTCCAGGAAAACATCTATTTCTGCTTTATTGACTATGTTAAAGCCTTTGACTGTGTGGATCACAATAAACTGTGGAAAATTCTGAAAGAGATAGGAATATCAGACCATCTGACCTGCCTCTTGAGAAATCTGTATGCAGGTCAGGAAGCAACAGTTAGACCTGGACATGGAACAACAGACTGGTTCCAAATAGGAAAAGGAGTATGTCAAGGCTGTGTATTGTCACCTTGCTTATATAATTTATATGCAGAGTACATCATGAGAAATGCTGGGCTGGATGAAGCACAAGCTGGTATCAAGATTGCCGGGAGAAATATCAATAACCTCAGATATGCAGATGACACCACCTTTATGGTAGAATTTGAAGAACTAAAGAGCCTCTTGATGAAAGTGAAAGAGGAGAGTGAAAACGTTGGCTTAAAGCTCAACATTCAGAAAATGAAGATTATGGCATCCAGTCCCATCACTTCATGGGAAATAGATGGGGAAACAGTGGAAACAGTGTCATATTTTATTTTTTTGAGCTCCAAAATCACTGCAGATTGTAACTGCAGCCATGACATTAAAAGACGCTTGCTCCTTGGAATAAAAGTTATGACCAACATAGACAGAATATTAAAAAGCAGAGACATTACTTTGCCACAAAAGGTCTGTCTAGTCAAGACTATTGTTTTTCCAGTAGTCATGTATGGATGTGAGAGTTGGACTATAAAGAAAGCTGAGCACCAAAGAATTGATGCTTTTGAACTGTAGTCTTGGAGAAAACTCTCGAGAGTCCCTTGGACTGCAAGGAGATCCAACCGGTCCATCCTAAAGGAAATCAATCCTGAATATTCATTGGAAGGGCTGATGTTGAAGCTGAAACTCCAATACTTTGGCCACCTGATGTGAAGAGCTGACTTATTGGAAAAGACCTTGTTGCTGGGAAAGATTGAGGGCAGGAGGAGATGGGTATGACAGAGGATGAGATGGTTGGATGGCATCACCGACTCAAAGTGCAAGAGTTTGAGTAGACTCTGGGAGTTGGTGATGGACATGGAGACCTGGCTTGCTGAAGTCCATGGGGTCGCAAAGAGTCAGACATGACTGAGTGACTGAAGTGAACCAAACACACAATTGTTCTTTATAGTAAATTGTAGGTTTCTTACCATTAAACTTTGGTTCTTATGAACTGTGGTAGATTATTAAGAAAATATCACTGCTGAGTGAAAGAAAACATGGCAGACTTGCTGAAAGCCTAAAAGCAATGATCTGAAAGTACACCTAACCTAAAAGAAGAAAAAATTCCTGTTAATTTTCATGTCTTGAGTGCATAGTAGTATAATATTTGGTGTATCTGAGTAACTCTGAAGGAAGTCAAGTTTTGTAGTTAACATCATGTGGAAATAAAATCTTCAAAATACATAAAAATCTACCATGCCCTCCACTCTTACCACACTGATGTATGCTGTCACTGGGGCTACTTTAGGCTGTGGTATTGTATTATAGTCGTCACCCCGCCAAAAGAAAAGAAACGGTCTTCTGCTTTTTCCACAACAGCTGGAGTGATCCTATTAAAATAAACATCACATTAAAGCCCTCCAGTGGCTTCCCTTCCCACTCGGGAAACCTATCAGCCTACAAAGCCATGCATTCTCTGGCTTCCTGTTCTCTGACATCGCCAGCTACTTCTGTTCACTTGCCCACTCTGTTGTGACAAGTCTGCCCTGCTTGCTGCAGCTCAAGCGTTTCAGACATCACTCACCTGGAATGTCTTCCCCTGGCTTAGCTCATGCTACTTACCTCCTTGGAGCCCTGAGTCACCCCTGGTGAGACTCTTTTTGATCATCTGTTTAGAATCACCATGTTCCCGACACTCCTTATCCCCTTTCTCTACTTAATTTCCGCCCCCAGCTCCTATTACCTTATAAAATACACGTTTATTTTCATTGTTGTCTTCCCCAATAGACTATGATGTGCATAAGAGCATAGATTTATGTTTGGTTTCACTCAGTTGAGGCTCTTGCATCTAGGAAAATGACTAATCTGTGAATGACACATAATAAAAACATTTTGAATAAATTAATCAATGGAAGGGAGAAAGGTAGGGGCCAAAGGAGGGAGAAATGGAGGACAGTTGGTGCCTGGAAACAGCGCTTTGAATTATTCTAAAAGGGGTAAGCTTTGCCTGGGAACATAAATTGGAAATCTTACTGGGCAAACACCTTGGGAGGGCATGGCCAGGTCACTCTGTTAGAGGTTAAGAGACTTGCTGGAGATCCTTCCCTGATTTAGTGTCTGAACTGGGCACATAGCCAACACATATGCTGGTTTAGCACCATGCCACTCACCTACCCCCAAGAGGCACACACACTTTATAGCAAACAATCATCTGTCAGCCTCTGGATTTTTTTTTTTTTTTCCTGATCATGAGTTTGTAGTTTAGAGATAGAAATTTATAGAAATTCAGGCTACAGAGGTTTATGAGTATAAATTAATAAATAAAACAATAATTCCACATAGAGTTTAATGCTTTACTCTTTGTGATCAAAGGGACCTTTTCATGGGCTTCCCTGGTGGCTCAGCTGGTAAAGAATCTGTCTGCAAGGCAGGAGACTTGGGTTCGATCTGTGGGTTGGGAAGATCCCCTGGAGAAGAGAATGCCTACGCATTCCAGTATTCTTGCCTGGAGAATTCCATGGACAGAAGAACCTAGCGAGCTAGAGTCCATGGGGTCACAGAGACCTTTTTATGCCCCTCCCTGTTAGTGTGTGCATGCTTGCTCAGTCACTTCACTCGTGTCTGAATCTTTGTGACTCTGTGGACTGTAGCCTGCCAAGCTCTGCTGTCCATGGATTCTCCAAGCAACAGTACTGGAGTGGGTTGCCATGTCTTCCTCCAGAGGATCTTCCCAATCTCGGGATCGATCCCACCTCTCTTGTATCTCCTGCACTGGAGGCAGATTCTTTTACAACTGAGCCATCAGGGTGGTGCCTCCCTGTCAGCAACTGCGTTCAGTAGATCTTATATCCTCAACTCCGAGTCAGTATGGAGGATGCAATGTAACTCTGTGGCATGTTTCTTCATTAGCTCTTGGATGAGGTTAAAATAATACAAAATGAAAAATTTGGGAAAAGTACAATATATCTTCATTTCTTACACCCCTCCTGCAAAGTTAATCTAGCATATCATATTTTCACAGAAATACTTTAGGATGAATATTATTCTAAGGGATGAGATGGTGGGAGAGAGCACCTCCCCCTGCCATCCTCCTACCAGCACTCCATTTAGAAATGTCAAAAATAGAAATATGGAGTGACTCATCTATGATCACACACTCTGTGACCAAATTGAGGGTAAGAACCCCGATCATGTGACTCTTAGTTTAGAACCACTTCACTGTGTTGTGCGAGGCTGCATTTGTCAAAAACTCAAAATTCATGTTGCATGCAAATAAAATCCAGCTGTGCCACAGAGAAGAGCCCAATATGTATTTTTTTTTTTTTTTCGATTCTTACATGTTATTATACATGTTTCAATGCCATTCTCCCAAATCATCACACCCTCTCCCTCTCCCTCTGAGTCCAAAAGTCCGCTATACACATCTGTGTCTCTTTTGCTGTCCTGCATACAGGGTCATCATTGCCATCTTCCTATATTCCATATATATGTGTTAGTATACTGTATTGGTGTTTTTCTTTCTGGCTCGTATTTTCAGTGATAAAATGGAATATACCCAAGCTAAAGAAGTCAAACTTCTTTAAAAGAGTATATTTTTATTAGAAGTAAAAAACATTTTATATTTTATTTATATTTTATATTTAAATATTTAAACATATTTTATATTTTTATTAGAAGAATAATATACTCTTTTATTAGAAGCTTAACTTCTAATAAAAGAGTATATTAGTCAAGAGAACGTATCCAGGTTGTTTGAAACCAGAAACTGTCACTTTTATCAAAAACTGTATTGCCTCCAAAGTTAGAATTTGTAACAATCATCAATGTTGATATTTCATTGGAAATAATTAGTGTAAACAATTTTAATGAAGGTGATGTTGAGTGGTTTTGAAACCAAGTGGGCCATTTGGTTCTATTAAGAAGTAACAGTGCATTGCTGAGATTTTGCAGATGAGGAAATTGAGTCTTAACAATATTCAGTTCAGTTCAGTTGCTCAGCTGCGTCTGACTTTTTGCAACCCCAGGGACTGCAGCACGCTAGCTTTCCCGCCCATCACCAACTCCCGGAGCTTGCTCAAACTCATGTCCATCAAGTCAGTGATGCCATCCGATCATCTCATTCTCTGCCGTCCCCTTCTCCTTCTGCCTTCAGTCTTTCCAAGCATCAGGGTCTTTTCCAGTGAGTCAGTTCTTCGCATCAGGTGGCCAAAGGACTGGAGCTTCAGCTTCAACATCAATCCTTCCAATGAATATTTGGGACTGATTTCCTTTCGGATTGATGGGTACCACAGAACTACCGATGGGGTTGGACCTGGATTGGAATCCAGATCTATCTGACACCAAAGCCCCGCTTCTAAGAAGAAGGGTGTGGCTGCCGCTGCCGCGAAGTCGCTTCAGTCATGTCTGACTCTGTGCGACCCCATAGACGGCAGCCCACCAGGCTCCTCTGTCCCTGGGATTCTCTAGGCAAGAATACTGGAGTAGGTTGCCATTTTCTTCTCCAATACATGAAAGTGAAAAGTGAAAGTGAAGTCGGTTCAGTCGTGTCCGACTGTTCGCGACCCCATAGACTGCAGCCTACCAGGCTCCTCCGTCCATGGGATTTTCCAGGCAAGAATACTGGAGTGGGGTGCCATTGCCTTCTCCAGAAGAAGGGTAGTGGATGCCTTAGAGAAGATACCTTGGGAGATGGGAGACCAGACCAAGGGCAAGGAGACTGGAGTCATCAAAAGCACATGTCACAGTGTGGCGAAGAACCGACCTCATATGACCTATGTCTGAATTGAGACAGTGCCCTCCAGCGGCAGAAAACTGAAGTGCCCAGCACATACCAAGTTCTCAATGAATGTTTGTTGTTGAATTATAATAATGGTATAATTGGTATAACTACCATCGCAATAATTCATTATGTGTCCTGCATTAGAGGACCTGGTGGATTATAGTCCATAAGGTTGCAAAGAGTCGGACACAATGGAAACAACTTAGTACACACACACACACGATAATTAGTTATGACATATACTAATATAATATTAACTTTCACATGATCTCAGAATATTATCTCTAAAAATGGAAATGTGCTATTAATCTTATTTATTTTCATATTTGTCTCCCTTACTAAACTTGAAGACTTTTGAGGGCAGATAATGTCTTATTCCTTTCTAAATCTGATACTTATATATTCACTCATGAAGCAATCATTTGAGTGACAAATGAGTTCGTTGTCTCCAAGAGATATTTAGGGCAAATATTATTTTTAGAAAAATGGAGGCTCTGAGTGATTAGTTTTCTGCCTAGCTAGCAAGTAGTGAAGTTGGTATTTGAATTAGAGTTTTCATTAATTAATTCAATCTTATGTTATTATATTGTATATGTCAATGTACCTTATCATTACCTCTCTAATAGAAATGAGGGCATTTTCCCCTCTTTTTCTTACCAGGTCATACCAACTTCAAGTCACCTGGGTGATTTAAAAAATATGCCTGGACACTCTAGAGCATTTACTTTCTCTGTCCCCTTTCCAAGCCTCCCAGGTCAAAGATTTTGTAAAGCCTGTATAATTGTCAGATAAATAAAATCACATTGCTCATAATTACCAGGGACAATTCTGTGTAATTAGATGTTAACTGTAGTGTCCCCTCTCCTTTACGACTCCAAATAAATACCTGTTCCTGTCTCAGTCTGGGAAAAAGCTTGGTTGGAAATGTAACTGCTTTGTTGCTCACTGTGTAATTAACTATCATTAAAAGCCACTAATTAGATCATAAGTTTTAAATAAGTTGCCCTAATTACCTTTGGTACATGGTGCATTGAGTCGGTAGGGCAAGTCCTTCAGAGCCAAGAAAACTTGGCTCTGTCACTAAGAGAATTAACAGGGCTATTGGGTTTCTCTTTTTTTCCCCATTCATAAATGGGAAGATGTGAACAGAGGGAATGGGATGGATAGAGGCAAAGGGTAAGGACTGTAGATGAAATATGTGTACAGGAGCAAGCCAACAGGGGAAAGCTTTACTACCTCTCTGAAGACTACTCACCTGTGTGCAAGGCAGGATAATACCAAACGCTGTCTTAGGTCAGAGCCTGCCGCATACTAAGTGCTTACGGGTGTTGACTGAATGAATGAATAAATGAGCGGGTGGAAAAAATAGGTTAGAGGCAACATGGCATGGTAGCTAGGAACCTCAGTTTCAAAATAAAAACTAAGTAGAGGTTTAAAGTCTAAAGCAGATAATTACTTAGAGAAAATCTCTGATGCTATGGTTTCTTCTCTATAGTAGGGGAATGATGATTCCTAACACCCAAGTTGCGATGAATTAATGACAATGTAAGAAAAATGTTTCCACGTGCTAAGCTCCACTAAATCTTAACAGTGACAGTGGTGATGATGGTGCTATAAAATGTTCAGTTCAGAAGTTCTCAAATGAGCCCCATTACTAAAGCTATTAATATTATGTGCTCTTTTTTTATCGTCATATTTTGTCCCAACACACCATTAGACCACTTCTAACACAATCATAATCTTAACATCCATTCACAAGCAGAGCAAGCTAGTTTCAGAGCATTTTCTGGGCCCTTAGTTAGTGCCAGGGTAATTAAAAAAGAAAATATGGTCCTTACTCTAAGAACAGACAATCTGATGAGGTTATGGGTATGTAAAAATAACACTTCGTGCTGTAACACAGGGCTTTACAAAATACAACATGGAAGGAGGTTTAAGAAAACTTCACACAACAGGTAATATCAGTGAGACACTTACTGAATCACTCCCATTTTAATCAAAGTATTTAATATATGGCCATGATCACAAGCAGCTATAATAATAATACTGATACCAATAGTAAGAATAATGACGTTAACTGAGCAAGTATTATATGTCATAATCAAAATGCTTTATAGATGTTCATTAATTCACTATGAAAATAAACCCTCAAATAGAGAAAAGAAAATAGAAGTTCATGAAGATTTCATCATGTGTCCATGTTTGCATAACAAGTTTGCAAATGGGACAGTCAACATTCAAACCTGGTATTCTGCTTTCAAAATTAGAGTTCTTAAACTCTACATGATACTCCTATGGTTAGTCAAGGAAAGAAGTGGAGTTTAGTTTTAACCTGAAAATCAGGATACCCCGATATTGCTATGGGTGTTCTTTCTCTCACATGCAGTCTCTGGGCATGAGTTTCTTCATCCCATGAAAGTCAGTGAAGGACAAGCTGGCCACTCAAGAAGCTTTCAAGTGTACACATTTTTTTCACTTGATTTTTCTTACTGCACCAAGAATTGTGTGGGTAACCAAACCTTCCAGGCATACCAAAGTTACTCTGAAGTCAAAGTAAGTCTTATGCCTTCCAAAACATCTGGCGTGTAGACATGTGGAAAAGTTTTTCCCTGTTTCCATCTGTCTTTCTATATATGAATGCCTATCTATATATACATAGTTGTATACATACATACGCACAAACGTATACATATAAGTACATATACTTATTTAAATTTTAATATATAACATAAGCAGATTTTATATATACATATATATATAATTAGAAAACTGTTTATCCATCTGTATGAAAGTCAATTACAGCACATAACAAATATGATTTTGCTCCATAAACTCTCAGACTAAATGTCATCCTCCTTTGTGCATCAGGCCATCGTCAGTTTACTATGTAGACTTTTTTTTCCCCCATAAATGCCATGTGATTGTTTTACATTTACTCAGCACAGGCAAGGGAAGACCTATCGAGTCCCAATTCTTCCTCAAGATGAGTGAGCATTGACCTTGATGTTGTCCTCTGCCCACTTGGGTTTGGGATGCACCATATCTCAGATCTATAGTTGAAGGTCGGGTTTATGTGCAGACCATCTCCCAGGATCAAATAGGTTTGAATCTTTGTATTTGGGTGCAGAGACGAAAGGGCGACTTCTCTTATCTTCACTGCTTGGCGTTCTAATATTGTAAACAGATGAAGAGCATTGAAAACCTGAAATCATCAGAACTGGCTGCTAGCAGAGATCTTGCCCACTGGTCTTTCCAAAGAGAAGTATCACTCTGTTCATTTATATGTGATGTGATATTGCTTGCTCAGTTTGAGCTGCACGTGGCTCTTCAATTCAGATATTCGATACTGACTAAGTAGCACC
Organism: Oryx dammah; assembly: GCF_014754425.2. Taxonomy (NCBI): domain Eukaryota; kingdom Metazoa; phylum Chordata; class Mammalia; order Artiodactyla; family Bovidae; genus Oryx; species Oryx dammah. The sequence goes on from NW_024070185.1 coordinate 105,768,385, forward strand.
TCTGAACTGTATTTGCAGTTCTCATAAGACACAATGTAATTACCCTGGATAGGACCAGCCTAGCTAGTGGTTTTCATGTACTTGTGCCATTCCAACCTTTTGAGTGTAAGCTAGACCAGTTCCTTGCCTCTGATAAATAGTTCCGTGGCCAGATATTATGGTACACCCATGCATTGATAGTTCGGCAGTCATTGGTTCTTTGCAAAGGAATCTTAGAGAAGACAGAATTTTCTAGCTTGTACGTTTTAAAACTGAGTTACAGACATAACTTTTGTTTACTCACTTATTCAAAAAATATGTAATGGGCATATATTATGAGTAAGGCAGTAAGCTAACTAATGATTATAGACAAAAGGAACTGCTTCCACTTTCAGTATATAATTAGAGTGTACTGTGATGGGTTCTAATTGGTCTATGCCCAAGTTTCCAGTGTAGCGGACTCAAGAAACTCAGTCTTATCAAAGGGGTAACATGGAGAAAAATGGTTTTATGAAAAAATTTTTTAGAAAATCCTTAAATGGAAAAAGCAATAGCTATCCAAGCAGAGAAAGATGTAGGAAAGAAACTTCAGACAGTGCGTGAAACCTTTACAGAAGATGTTAGCTAGTGGTTTGTTTTAGAAATATTGACATACATTGGTAAGAACAAAGAAAACTTCATTGAAAGAGCTAGCAGCAGCCTTTAAAATACAGACATCTGTGAAACTAATAGTGTTTTACTCAAAACTATGAGTGAGCCGAAAATTAGCTTTGCTCTTGGTACGCAGTCATCTAATGATAGGAGAATTTTGAAAAAAACATGGAGATTTTAGGTTGCTCTATTTCTTTTTGGTTTGGGGGTAATCATACAAAATTGCTTAACACTTTAAACATAAAGAGATGTAGGTGATTTATAACAATGCACTGTTAGAATAATAACTAAAAGATTATTTATTGAAAAATAATGACTTGTTGGGGAAATACCCATTCCTGTTCAAAGATTGTTATTTCTGTCCAGCATAAGGCAGTGGTGTGGTGTCTATTTCCCAGTTTTTTTTTTCCCTTCCTTAGGGACTTGGAGTAAAGCTATGGGGATATTTGCAATGGTCTATCTATCTCCCTATTCTTTTCAAGGTCTGAGTGACAAGCCAAGCGGAGAAATTGAATTTTTCACTTCTCTAAACACTTCTGGCCCCTAGGAACACTGGAAAAGGTCAAGAATTTTGAAGCACGTTCTTCCCCAGGCTGCAGGATCAAAACTTCTTTTTTAAAAGGTTGTTCCAGGTCCAATGAGACAGTCAGTCGTGATGGAGAATATAAACAGCAGTTTATGTCCGCCGTGGTGGTGAGTGCCTCTCTTGGGATGCTCGCTCCAAAACAGTTTCTCTAGAGAGATTTGTTTCTCTCATTAGGGCAACTGCAGGAGGGCAAAGAAAAAAAGCTTGACGTAAACGTGGAAGTGTGTGGCTGAAATCTCCTGCCTTTCATATCCCCCTGCCCATTTTTTCTATGTTTAATTTTCTATCTTTTCCTTTTTCCTTTCTTTTCATTGTTTCTCTCCCCGAGCTCCCCCGCTTTTTTTTTCGTTAACTTTTTAAACCAATCTCATAATGGGCTTCTTCATTTTCCTTCATTAACCCATCTGATAGTCATCTTCTAAATTAAAGTGAAAATGAAAGTGAAGTCTCTCAGTCGTGTCTGACTCCTAGCGACCCCATGGGCTGCAGCCCACCAGGCTCCTCCATCCATGGGATTTTCCAGGCAAGAGTACTGGAGTGGGGTGCCATTTCCTTCTCCAGGAGATCTTCCCAACCCAGGGATTGAACCCGAGTCTCCCGCATTGTAGGCAGACGCTTTACCGTCTGAGCCACCGGGAAAGTCCACCGTCTAAATTAGCTCACAAGGACCCTTACCTCTGGTATTCATGTGCTTGTGTAATTTCTTCCCCTTGAGAGTACACCTAATGACTCACTTCTAACAAATAGATTATGGTAAACTTTATGAGCTCTCACGTATCAAGGTGAGGTTATGCAAGAATAGGACTCCCACCTTGCTTGTTCTCCTTCTCACTCTCTCTCTCCCTTGAAGTCATCCCTCTGCCTATGAAGAGACCCATGTGGCAAGGCACTGATGCCTCCAGCCTTGTTCACACATGGGCACCTAAGACCTTCCAACAGCCATATCTATGAGTGAGCTTGCAGGAAGAGTCTTTTCCACTTCAATCTTTAGATAAGATTTATACTCTTTGCTAAATATTCATTTACTTGTCATTTCAGTAAAACTGTTTAATGGACAGCTACTATCTTTAATACATTGTATCAGCTATCATATGGAATAGAAAAACGAATGAGATATGCTTCCTGCCATCAAGATATTGTCATTCGAAATAAAATAAAAATGTATAAAAAAAGCATCCCACAGAAGAGGTATTCTTAGGGATCTTTTGGTGTTAAGAGAAGGGAAAGATCACTTCCTACTTGGAGGATCAGAAAAGGTTCTTTAAATACAGGGAGGGCTTTATGCTGAATGTTGCAGGATAAACAGAATTCATATATGCCTATTCAGTCTTCTGTGAACTTCCCCTCCACTTTGGATCATATCTTTCTTATGCTGCTTAGAAGATCAACTCCTACTTAATGTGCAGGAGCCAATCTGAATTCTGCTTTTTCTGGGCCACCCTTCACAGCCTTTCTAGCTAATGGATTATCTTTTCCATGCTTCCCCAACCCTTACTAACTTTGCCTATTCCAGCATTTCTCAAGTGACTTCTTATCTGACTCTTCCATTAATCACAAGGGAAAGTGCATTATAAAAGTTTGAGAGGAAAGGAACAATTCATTCTTTCTAAGCTAAGATAGTGAAGGTCAGAATGGGTAGAAAGACTTAGAACAATACAATGCTAGGCTATCAAAAGGTATTTGTTGCAAAAAAAAAAAAAAAAGAAAAGAAAAAGAAAGAAGGAAGGAAGGGAGAAAGGAAGACGGTCATTGTTGAGAATAAATGATTTCTGACCATAATCTACTCTGCTATTTATTTCAAATATATTAAGCAAGCAAGGTGGTTTCCATTTCCCATTTTTTCCCTTCCAGGACTTGTAGCAAATCTGTGTGAATATTTGAAATGTATCATGTATTACTGTGCTTAGTTTTGATTCTTCTGAACTTTATAATATATATGCTTCTTTTGAAAATTGCAGTGCTGGGAACAAGGGCTTGGAGGCATCCTCCCTTTTTTTGACTGGGAAATAAACATATTTCTAATGGTTAGAAAGAGTAAATGATGTGTACTTGTTGGCTTTGTTCTTTCAAATTGTATTTTTAATGAGGAACAAAGAGTTAACTAAATTTGAGTCACCTCATTGCCATGCACTTTTTTCCCTTTACATAGGCTGCTTAGTGCTTTTAATTTTTAAATTATTTTTATTGAGAAATAATTAACATATAACATTATGTAAGTTTAAGGTATACAACAGGTTTATTTGATACACTTATATATTATATATTACTTTTAAGATATATTGGTAAAGTCACTCAAAAGATATCCCAGCTTTCAATATCAACTGTGAAAATTCTTTGGAAAACCAAAACCTTAAAAAACTCATATTTACCCTTGACAATTAACCAGAAGTCATTTACAATAGGGGCATATATTGGAAATGGCTTAAATGATCAATAATAAGAGAATGGGATTATGTACTATAGAACATTATCCCAAAGGATTTTTACATAGCCATTAAAATGGAAGTTAGGAGAATATAAACATCAATAGGAAAATGTCTATAGTGTGATATTAATAAAATGAGAATGCTAAATTCTATATAGATCATGAGTATAACTATATAATTCATACAGATGATTCCTGACTAACAATGGTTCAACTTACAATTTTTCAACCTTATGATGGTGTGAAAGTGGTACGCATTCAACAGTAATTGTCCTTTGAATTTTGATTTTTTTTCCCAAGCTAGCAATATGTGGTATAATACTCTCTGATGATACTGGGCAGTCAAATCTCTCAAATCTCCCATATGATCATGAGGGGAAACAACCTATACACTTGCAACCACTCTATACCCATACAACCATTCTATTTTTCACTATAAGTATTCAATAAATTACATAAGATATTCAACAATCAATAATAATAAATTAGGTTTTGCATTAGATGATTTAGTAGGCTAATGTAAGTGTTCTGAGCATGTTTAAGGTAGATTAGACTAAGCTATTGTATGTTAGTTAGTAAGTTAAGCTTCTCTGGTGCCTCAGATGGTAAAGAATCTGCCTGCAATGTGTGAGACCCAGGTTCAATCCCTGGGTCCGGAAGATCCCCTGGAGAAGGGAATGACAATCCATTCCAGTATTCTTGCCTGGAGAGTCCCATGGATATTCCCAGTGTGCTACAATCCTTGAGGTCACAAAGAGCTGGACACGACTGGGTGACTAAGCAATAGCAGCATAGTAGGTTAGGTATATGAAATGCATTTTGGATTTAGGGTATTTTCAGCTTACAGTGGATTTTGGGACATAACACCATTGTAAGTGGAGGAATAAACTGTATTTTCTTATGAATGAAAGCAAGAAAAGAATCACAGTGTGTATATATACTACAAATCAGGGCAAATTTGGGGCCTGATAATATGCTGGGAAGGGATGTCTCGTGCATTGTGGAAGGTTTACCAGCATCCCTGAGATGCAAGTAGAATTTCCTCAGTTGCAACAAACAAAAATGTCTCCAGACTTTGCCAAATGTTCCCTGGTAGGGTAGAGGAGGGGATGCAAAATCACTCCTGGTTGAGAACAAATGTTTTAATAAAACATTTCATTATTTTTCTGTTTTTAAAAGAAATAACATTCATGAGCAAAAAAATAAGAGAAAAAATCTTTACTCTTGACCTAATGTTCTCTTTATAAATTTATCCAAAAAAACAGTTGAAATCAGCAATGTTCTGGTTCTATCAGACAAGGGAGTAAAACATTAATGTGTGATGATCTCTTGGGGTTTTCAGCAAACCCCACCATTCCTCTGAGTTCTTGCAAAATGGGGAAAAGAAATCAGTGTGTGTTATATAAGAATATCTTCTACTGACAGTGCAAAGTATTTTTATCCTGGTGGAAGCTGCCTCTGGGCTCTGAAACCTTCTGTCAGGAAGTAAAGAAAACTAATTGCAGTGAAATACCTTTTCAGGAAACCTGCCCATCACCAAATTCTATCTGTAGGGGGAAACGCACACTTTCTTTAAAAGATATTTCAATGGAACTCAAATCCCATAGGAATTTATTTTTAGGGCTAGGGAAACTTTTGCCTAGTGTAGAAACTTTAGTTTAATTTAGAAAATGTTAAAATTTCAAGGCACCATTAAGAAGTCCTCTATCACCTGGTTTGACCCCTTATCTTATACTCAGGGTAACTAGAAACCAGAGAGAGGTTAAGTCACTTGCCAGTTCAACACACCTAATTAGTTACTTTGCCGACTAAGGTCCGTCTAGTCAAGGCTATGGATTTTCCTGTGGTCATGTATGGATGTGAGAGTTGGACTGTGAAGAAGGCTGAGTGCCGAAGAATTGATGATTTTGAACTGTGGTGTTGGAGAAGACTCTTGAGAGTCCCTTGGACTGCAAGGAGATCCAACTAGTCCATCCTAAAGGAGATCAGCCCTGGGATTTCTTTGGAAGGAATGATGCTAAAGCTGAAGCTCCAGTACTTTGGCCACCTCGTGCGAAGAGTTAACTCATTGGAAAAGACTCTGATGCTGGGAGGGGTTGGGGGCAGGAGGAGAAGGGGATGACCGAGGATGAGATGGCTGGATGGCATCACCGACTCAATGGACGTGAGTCTGAGTGAACTCCAGGAGATGGTGATGGACAGGGAGGCCTGGCGTGCTGCGATTCATGGGGTCTCAAAGAGTCGGACACGACTGAGCGACTGAACTGAACTGAATTAGTTGCACTGCATAGAATTAAGCCTAAGCCAGCATGAAGTTTCTCATCCTTCAGGCAAACTTTGTCTTTAAAGCATGTTTCCTATCCTTGCAATTGCATGTCAACTGAAAATAATTTATTTCTAGATGATGATAGTTTCAATAGTGTTTGAAACAGGATTTGGTCTTTAAATAGAATGTAAAATTCAAACGTTTAGTGAATAAACATTTGTTGGGTGCTCTGTGCCCAGTTCTGTGGCACACATGAGTTTGAAAGATTAGAATAAACATTTCTTTATTGTACTTGCTCTCCTATTGTCACAGCTCTATACAGTGTGCTGTACACATAAGACATTCAGTCAATTCTGATTAGGAATCTAGAACATAATTAGCATAGATCTGGAGTATGTGATTCTTCTCTACCCCTGGGACGTTTCTTCTACTCCTCTCATCCTGTTGACTTTTCCAGTTTCCCACATCTTCATGTGTAAATGTGTGTGTCAATGTATATGTAATAACCTTGTTACAAAACAATATCAAGAGCATTTTAATTCATGAAAATGGAAACTCAAGCATCCTGAGATGTATAACAAATGACAGCAACCCCAACTCTGTACAAAGAGAAATGTGTGGACCTAACAGTGTCCAAATGCCAGAAATTCTTGAGTCTTATTGGAGTTTCTGTTGGGGAAAGGTTTGATCACAGAATCTTCATTGCATTTTCTCTAGTTCCGGGGGCCATTTGCATTGTGATTACTATCTATAGGAGCTTCCTCCATGACTCAGTGGTAGGGAAGACACTTGCAATGCAGGAGGTGTGTGTTTGATCCCTGGGTTGGGGAGATTGCCTGGAGAAGGGAATTGCTACCCACTCCAGTATTCAGCTTCCCTGGTGGCTCAGAGGTTAAAGCGTCTGCCTCCAATGCGGGAGACCCGGGTTCGATCCCTGGGTCGGGAAGATCCCCTGGAGAAGGAAATGACAATCCACTCCAGTATTCTTGCCTGGAGAATCCCATGGACGGAGAAGCCTAGTAGGTTACAGTCCACGGGTCGCAAAGAGTCGGACACGACTGAGCGACTTCACCTTCACCTCACCAGTATTCTTGCTTGGAGAATCCCATGGACAGAGGACCCTGGTGGGATACAGTTCATGGAGGTGCAAGAGTTGGACATGATCTAGTGACTATCCACAGCAACTACCCATAGAAAGCCATCTTTTGAAGTTTCTCTGCCCCTGAATCTTCCCATAATACTGAGGTAAACAGACTCGACATATCTGATTTGTTGGCATAGCCACATAGGGATCAAAATTCCTTCTTATTGTATATCTGTGAGGACATAAAATGAAAACAAATGAGCATGTGCTGTCGACGGATACTCGGCATCTTCCTTAGACTGGAGTAATGGAAACTGCAAGGGGCTGAGAATCAGGAAATGCTGAGTTTAATTCTGGTTCTATGAGTCTATGTTGCAGGAGTTTAAATCTCTAAGTAATCCAAGTTTCCTCATACATTTGCTAGGGATTGGAATAGTACACCAAGTAATGTGCAGGAGGAGGGGTGCTGATTGGAAGTTAATATGATATACTGCTTGTTGGAATATGTAGTCAGACGAGTCCTGCAAATCTTTAAGATCAAGAAAAAAATTAAATATATATATACACCCTTTAAAATATGTATATATTTTTATAAATATAATATATAATAAACATCAGCATATACTTTTTAAAGATGAAAGCGACTAGATCAAATAATTATTGCATCTGTATGATGAGGAAAATCCCTTAAGCTAGGCTCAACGGTACTTGAATCAATAACTTCCAGATATAAAAGCTGGGTTTAGAAAGAGCAGAGGACCCAGACATCAAATTGCCAAAATTCATTGGATCATAGAGAAAACAAGGGAATTTCAGAAAAAAACATCTAATTCTGTTTCATTGACTACATGAAAGCCTTTGATTCTGTTGATCACAATAAACTGTGGAAAATTCTTAAAGAGATGGGAAAACCGGACCATCTTACCTGTCTTCTGAGAAGCCACAGGTATGTGGGTCAAGAAGCAACAGTTAGAACCTTACATGGGACAACAGACTGGTTCAAAACTGGGAAAGGAGTACAAGACTGTATATTGTCACCCTATTTATTTAACTTATATGCAGAGTACGTGTGTGCACGCTCAGTTGCTTTAGTCCTGTCCAACTCTTTGCCACCCTATGGACTGCCGCCCTCCAGACTCCTCTGTTCATGAAATTCTCCAGGCAAGAATACTAGGGTGGATTGCCTTGCCCTCCTCCAGGGGGTCTTCCTGACCCAGGGATCAAACCTGCTTCTCCTGCGTCTCCTGTGTGGTAGGCAGATTCTTTATCCACAGAGCCACCTGAGGAAGCCCTATTTGCAGAGAACATCATGTGAAATGCCGGGCTGGATGAGTTACAAGCTGGAATCAAGACTGCTGGGAGAAATATCAACAACCTCAGATATGCAGGTGATACCACTCCAGTGGCAGAAAGCGAAGAGGAACTGAAGAACCTCTTGATGAAGGTGAAGGAGGAGAGGGAAAAGTTGCCTTAAAGCTCAACATTCAAAACACTAAGGTCATGGCATCTGGTCCCATCACTTCATGGCAAATAGATGGGGAAAAAAGTGAAAGCAGTGACAGATTTTCTCTTCTTGATCTCCAAAGTCACTGCAGATGGTGACTGCAGCTGTCAAATTAGAAGATGCTTGCTGTTTGAAAGGAGGGCTATGACAAACCTAGACAGCAAATTAAAAAGCAAAGACATCACTTTGCTGACAAAGGTCTGTAAAGTCAAAGCTATGATTTTTCCAGAAGTCATGTATGCATGTGAGAATTGGGCTATAAAGAAGGGTGAACACTGGAGAATTTGTGCTTTCAAGTTGTGGTGTTGGAGAAGACTCTTGAGAGTCCTTTGGACTGCAAGGAGATCAAACCAGTCAATTCCATGGGATATCAACCCTGAATACTCATTAGGAGGGCTGATGCTGAAGATGAAGCTTGAATACATTGGCCACCTGATGCAGCAAAAGGAGAAGAGGGCAGCAGAGGATCATATGGTTGGGTGGCATCACCGATTCAATGGACATAAACTTGGGCAAATTCCATGATGGTAAGGGACAGTGAGGCGGTGGGACCACAATGAGTCAGACACGACTTAGTGACTTAACAACAACATGATGAGAATACATATATATATATATATATATATATATATAAATTGTGTCCCAGGTAGACAGTCTGTTACTGTAATCAGAACACAAAAATTAATTTTTAGGGCAGGGAAAATAATTGAATTTGAGAAAGGAAACAGTAAAAATAGAGTCAGAAACATCTTATGTTGAGTTTTGTAGAAGCGGAGCCTGAGTTGTGTGTGGATGAACAAGTGACTTATTGAGGGAGATCTCCTAGAAGAAATCTGTAAAGGAGAGGTAAGGTGAGACCAGGGCATGGCTTGCAAATAAGTAAAGGTATGGTTTTAGTTGGAGCCTAACTTCAAACTCATCCCAGGACATCTCCAGAGTATAAATTATGTCGTAGAGCTAATGTCACCTGTGGCAAGAGTCCTGGCCTTTTTTTTTATCCTATATCTATCAATCAGATCTTGGCTTCAGGCCATTCTTGGAGAAAATATAACTTCCTAGATTTCTTCAGGTAAGCTGCCTTCTACTGGCCAAGGAAAGTAAGTCAGTGACTCACTGGCAGCCAATACTTACAGCATCTAGGGAACAGATTCACCTGCCAAGTAATAGTAATCTAGGTTTGATGCCAATAACATCTACTACATAGAAAAGACAGGCTTCCTAGGGCTATTAATTGGTTAAAAGTAACTCTGGCTCTCCAAAAGAATTTAAGTTCCTGGCGACCAGGAGACTTCTCTGTCTTGTTCTTTGTTTTATCTTCGAAACTTAGAAAAATGAGATATATTTATTTGTGTTGAATGAATGTAATGTGTGTTGAATGAATGGAGAAATTTCTGACAAATATGCCACCTTCTAGGAGGTGCTGGTGGTAAAGAACCCACCTGCCAATGCAGGAGACAAAAGGGACGTGTGTTCAGTCCCTGCCTCAGGAAGATCCCTTGGAGGAAGGCATGGCAACCAACTCCAGTATTCTTGCCTGGAGAATCCCATGGACAGAAGAGCCTGACAGACTACAGTCCAAAAGGTCACTAAGATTCAGACACTACTGAAGCCATTTAGCCTGCACTCAGGCACTGTGTTTTGGTGCATACTCCCCTTGATTTTTCTATTGCCTTTAATGACCTCCTTTCTCCTTTCAATCTTAATTATGTTCTTCAAAGTGTATTTGATCATCAAAACTGAACTATGAAACATTCTTCGAACATTCTAGCCCACAGGAAGCTGTGTGTGTGTATTTGTGTGTATGAGAGATATAGTATGTATGCCTCCTTGTGTATGACTGACTAGTCATGAATTCTGCAACTAAGCATGTCTTCTCCTGGCTTTACAACATCCAACTAATCCCTGTCTTCTGAAGTTTCTCCATAATTATGTACATATTTCCCAGTTTAGCAATCAATATCTAGTTCACCATCATCCTCACTTAATAACAATAATAATGGTAATAATAAATCATATTTATTGAGTGCTTACTAAGTTCCAAGCACTATCCTCAGCACATTATATGCCTGACTCATTTGATTTGATAATAGTCTCATCGTGCAGCACTTTAATTATCTTTATTTTCTGGATGAAGTAACTTGTCCAAAGCCACACATCTAGTTTGAGGAAAACTGGGATTTAAAAGCAATCAGCCGATGCTACAGCCTTGTCTTAGCCTCAAAGCTATAGTAACTTACCTCCAAAAACATTTCAACAGCTTGCTAACAAATCTTTTTCAGTCCACTCCACGCACAGCAGCTAGGATGATCTTTACTCTGGTGATGTCACTCCTCTGTTGAAAACTCATCAGTAACTCTTCTATTAATCTTGGACCCTTGAATATGGCTTTATAAAAGCACTCCAACTCGCCACCTGAGTACCTCTCCATCTTTATCCCTTATCTTCCCTCACTTCCTCAGATATTGAAGGTCCTTCAGATTCTTAAAGGCACTAGGGTACCTCTCCCTCCCTTCTAGGCCATAATGGGGGTTGAATGTGAGAAGGTTATTTTCTACTCCTATTCTCCTTAATTGAGTATATATCCTCCAGTAAATAGTTCATGACCTCCAGAACCTTCCTCCTCTTTGAGACCAGTGGCTAAGTTTGTTCACTGTTTTACCACCACAGGCTAGAAGAGAACTTGGAATACAGTTGTCAGTAAATGGTGTTTGCCTTCAGGTGGGGAAAAAATAATGAATAATCCAATGATGTAAAAACAGTCTTTCCTCCCTACGTTCACTGTGAGCTCAGAGGACAATGTCTATGATCCTGGGACTCCCTATCCATCATACCTAGGACATGTCCACTACAGAGTAGATTCTTCCAAACTATTTATTAATTTTTACTGTTACTTTTACCTTGCCTTTGGCTGCAATCTTCACATTTTCAACTAGGAAAGCTCATGTTTGATTGTGTCGTGCACATGTACTCAGTTGCTCGGGTGAGTCTGACTCTGTGACCCCATGGACTGTAGCCCGCCAGACTCTTCTGTCCATGGGATTCTCCAAGCAAGAATACTGGAGTAGGTTGCCATTTCCTCCTCCAGGGATCTTCCCAATCCGAGGATCAAACCCGTGTCTCCTGCATTTGCAGGGGCATTCTTTACCATTGAGCCACCTGGAAAGCCCAATGTTTGATTAATAGCTCCTAATTCAATCCAAAATATAAAATTATGGAGTGAAGTTGGGTTGAAGTTATCCCTGTAGAGTTCTGTTTAATGAAAAACTTCTCACTATTGTTTATCTTTTGCATTCTTGAACCCTTATAGCTTTGAAGAACTCATTGCTTCCTAGGGAAAGATTCTGTCATTGGAAAATCATGAGTTTTAACGTATTGTTTCTCATGTTGAATCAGTATTTTTTTCTCCTGTCGTATGAGGCTTGTTGGATAGGAAACCAAGAATGCTCTTAGTAATTCAGTGGAGGACAAGATGGCATTTTCCCTTTTTTCATTCTTGCCAGTCTGTGCTCTCCTCCCTGGACGTTAACTGAGAGACCCATTGAAAGACCCTGAACCAGGGAGTGGGTTGGGGGCATGGAGAGAGTCTTACTGCCTGAATTGAATTTGTCCCTCAGAGCAATCATTGCCCCGTGTTCTTGGCTTTAGCCCAACCTGCCTACGTGACTGTCCATCTCACTGACTTAGCCTTCTGTGTCCAGACAAATGAGTCACTCCCAGTGCATTTTTCTGCTCTTACTAAATAGGCCCTCTAACCATCACTGTATCTTTCAATTCTAGCTAACAGCTTGGACAGCAGTTTTTCTTTTTTTTTTTAAGTTAATAAAGAAGCTAACTTGGCCAGAGAAATCATGAAATCATGCAGAATTCTCTGCAAACACTTACCAAATCATTCAGGTTGATAGGACTTGCTGCCTTCTCTAAACTCAGGGCAAAATCCCTTCCACAGAGTGTGTTCATTTATCCATTGACAAATTGTTTACTAGTCTCTGCCATTTCTTAAATTTTAACTAATATTGATTAAACACTAACAACAAGCCAAACACTTGTTAAATGCTTTGCATAAATGATCTCATCTAATTTTCACCAAAACCCCTTAGACATTGATACGGTTGGTATCCTCATTTTACAGAGGAGAAAACTGAGGTATAAAGAACTTAAACATCTTGCCCAAAAGCACTTAGCAAGTAAGTGGAAGAGAAGGATTTGACCCCAGAAATACGACTTCAGGGTCAAAGCAATGTCTTAACTCTACACCCCTATGCTCGAGGGGAATGGATGTTATAAGTTGGTATCCACCTTTATTTTGTGATCTTGAATATATCACTTCAACTCTAGGGGCCTCGTTTTCTTCATGTGAGAAAGCTATGGCTGGGTTGAATGTTTATTCAAGTAATTATGTATAGCGACTATATGTAACCACATTAGGTAGGAAGAGCAAGAGATAGTGTAGGAACAAAGCACTGCCTGCGGTGGAAGACGTGAAAGACACAAAAGGCACAGTAATGGTGCTGCCGCAGCCTTTTTACCCTGCTGCGGTTCCAAGCCAGGAAATAACTCTGAAAACTGATTCTCACCTTTGTGTGGGTATATCTACCCCGGCAGGGACATCTATTTCAGTTCTTAAGCCTTCCCTCCTCTGGATTTAGAAATAAAGTAGCACACCTCAAATTCTTAAATGTGTTTGGGAAGCGTGAGAAAAAAGAAAAGAAAGAAGCCATGACTTGCTAGTGTGTGTGTTGTCATGACAAAAGGCAGCTCCAAATACTGTCGCTGGGCTTGTCAACCCCACATCCATTTCACACTTCTACAGACGTGATGTTGGAACTCCAGCAGTCCTCTTGGTCCACAAGGATGTGGACTCACTCTGCAATAAAGCAGGCGTGACAGAGCGTGAGCTTCAGAAAGCAGGTCCCTGATGACTTCCTGGCCCTTGCACACCAGCCCTGGACAGCCTGCCTGCTGGCTATTTTTGCTGTTGCCGCTCTTGTCAGTCCCACCACGTGGCATGAAGGATCTTAGTTCCCCAACCAGCAGTGGAAGTGCCAAGTCTTAACCACTGGACTGCCAGGGAAATCCCCCTTTTACATTTTATACATGAGAGGATACATTTTTAATCTGTTTAAACCAGTAAGCCACTGCTTAGCAGATTTTAAGTTTCATTTAAGTTGCTAAATTTCCTAAGGAAATGCATGTATAGGAAAGTTAAACTCAATTTTGAGTTTCCTAATAGCCCAAGTAAAGAAGGAACTATATGAATATCAGAGGGTGAATCCTGGATTAAATGAACTTTATTCAAATGAAGAAATTTTCTTTTTTAAATGAAATATATTAACTGGGAATTTCATGAGAGACACAAAAGAAGATGCCAATAATCAATGATGCCCAACCGTGTCATCCTCTGTCTCCATCACTTGAGACTTTCACACTTATACAAGAATTGCATACTGGCTCACACAGGAAAATAAATTGTTTTTTAAAAATGTAATAACCCCTAAAATCTCTTATAATCTTGCCTTTAGTTGAGTTATGATATGTCTCAGGGGCCAGCATTTGCCTCTTTCTGACAGAGGTGCCACAGACCGTTGTCCTCTTTGGTGCTCTCCATCAGTTATTTTCGCAACTAGAAAGCATGTCCTTAAGGGAAAAGTAGATATACACTGAGAAGGAAGATCAGGACAGAATCTCCAACAGGGGTGATGAGTCAGAGATTGTGACTCCAAGAGTGTCCAAAGTCTGAGCTGTCCTTCAGAAATAGACATGTTTTTTAGAAGCAAAGAAGAAAATTAGTATATTTCTGATAATCACCAAATGACTTATTTTTATTTATCTAAGAGGTCTCTCTCTTTTCTCAGCAGGAAGAAAATGTTATGTACTCCTATAAGTATATGATTATAGAATTCTACAACTATATAGCTGTGAGAATACTTACAAATTGTCTGAATCATACCCTACACTGAAAAGTCCAGAAATTGAGGCTTGTAAAAGAGAAAAACCAGATTCTAGGAAATACATAAATTCCATAGACAGTCACCATTAGGAGTCAGTTCTCTTGAATTCTAACTTTGAAAGGGCAGGCATGAAAAGGTTCTACATTAATCAGTTCCTTTGAGTATCATGCTCCCAATATTTAAAAAAAAAAATTAAGGTTTAAAGAATAAAAAGGATATAAAATATGAGGTTTCTTAGAAGATCTGTTGATTGTTTCCAGCAAAAGCTTAAAAAAAAAAAAGCATTTTTAACATTCCCAGGTAGCTGATGAATGAGTTAGATTAAGCTTGGCATTGATTAATCTTTTTGACTGGAGCCAAGGTCACTTTCTATAGACCTTTTTCCGTCCATTACTATACCCATTGTAAAATGTTTATCCAACTGACTATTTCTCCACCAGCCCCTACATTAACCCTATGGATTAGACTTTGATGTGCATTGTATTGAAAGTCTTCTAGAAGTCCAAGTGAACTATATGTATGGTGACTGTCACCTCCTTTGAAAAATTAATCAACTTCGTTAAGCATGAGCTACCTCTGGACATCTGTTGTTCGAGGTCTCTACAAACTGAAAGAGAGAAGGAGAGCATGCAAGCAGACAGCTATTGTGAAGAGACCTCTGGCCAAAGAATCCAAATCCCTGTGTTTTAGTTTCAGTTCAGTCCTAGGCAAGGTTGTGACCTTGAGCTGTCTGCTGGTAACCTCTGTGAGGCTAAACAATAGAATGTAGTGATTAAAGGTGCATGTCTTGAAATTACAGAGAACATGAAGCATCTAATAGATGTTATGACTTGGAGCCAGCTATTTAATTTGCCAAAAATATCAGAATTTTCATTAATAACATGGGGATTCAGTTCAGTTCAGTTCAGTTCAGTTCAGTTGCTCAGTCGTGTCCAACTCTTTGTGACCCCATGAGACAAAGCACGCCAGGCCTCCCTGTCCATCACCAACTCCCAGAATCCACCCAAGCCCATGTCCATTGAGTCGGTGATGCCATCCAATCATCTCATCCTCTGTCGTCCCTTCTCCTCCCACCCTCAATCCCTCCCAGCAACAGGGTCTTTTCCAATGAGTCATCTTTTGCATCAGGTGGCCAAAGTATTGGGTTTCAGCTTCAACATCAGTCCTTTCAATGAACACCCAGGACTGATCTCCTTTAGGATGGACTGGTTGGATCTCCTTGCAGTCCAAGGGACTCTCAAGAGTCTTCTCCAACACCACAGTTCAAAAGCATCAATTCTTTGGTGCTCAGCTTTCTTTATAGTCCAACTCTCACATCCATACACAACCACTGGAAAAACCATAGCCATGACTAAATGGATCTTTGTTGGCAAAGTAATGTCTCTCTTTTTAATATGCTGTCTAGGTTGGTCATAACTTTCCTTCCAAGGAGTAAGCATCTTTTAATTTCATGGCTACAGTCACCATCTGCAGTGATTTTGGAGCCCAGAAAAATAAAGTCAGCCACTGTCTCCACTGTTTCTCCGTCTATTTCCCATGAAGTGATGGGACCGGATGCCATGATCTTCGTTTTCTGAATGTTGAGCTTTAGGCCAACTTTTTCACTCTCCTCTATCACTTTCATCAAGAGGCTCTTTAGTTCTTCTTCACTTTCTGTCATAAGGGTGGTGTCATCTGCATATCTGAAGTTATTGATATTTCTCCTGGCAATCTTGATTCCAGCTTGTGTTTCTTCCAGCCCAACGTTTCTCATAATGTACTCTGCATATAAAGTTAAATAAGTAGGGTGACAATATACAGCCTTGACGTACTCCTTTTCCTATTTGGAACCAGTCTGTTGTTCCATGTCCAGTTCTAACTGTTGCTTCCTGACCTGCACGCAGATTTCTCAAGAGGCAGGTCAGGTGGTCTAGTATTCCCATCTCTTTCAGAATTTTACAGTTTCTTGTGATCCACACAGTCAAAGGCTTTGGCATAGTCAATAAAGCAAAAGTAGATTTTTTTTCTGGAACTCTCTTGCTTTTTCCATGATCCAGCAGATGTTGGCAATTTGATCTCTGGTTCCTCTGCCTTTTCTAACACCAACTTGAACATCAGGGAGTTCACGGTTCATGTATTGCTGAAGCCTGGCTTGGAGAACAACATGGGGATTATAGTAACTTTGTCTTTAACTTTACTACCTTGTGTTAGTTGCTCAGTTGTGTCCAACTCTTTGCAATTCCATGGACTGTAGCTCACCAGGTTCTTCTGTCCATAGGATAATCCAGGCAAGAATAGTGGAGTGGGTTGCCATTTCCTTTTCTAGAGGGTCATCCTGACCCAGTAATCAAACCTGGGTCTCCCACATTGCAGGCAGGTTCCTTACTGTCTCAGCCACCAGAAAAGCTCATCTTACCTTTAGGAAAAATCCTAAATTTCAGTGTGAAGAAACCCCTAAACTACTGTGATTTAAATTTTATCTATATCCATCTGTGCCTTATTTCTTTAGTAGTTACTTTATGTATGGAATTGTGTCCTTCAAAAAGATATTGAATTCCTACTCCCAAGTACTTGACCTCAAGTGACCTTATTTGTGATAGTCTTTTCAGATGATCAATCTTAAATTGTGGTGTTAGTGGTAAAGAACCCACCTGCCAATGCAGGAGACATAAGAGATGTGGGTTCGATCCCTAAGGTGGGAAGATCCCCTGGAGGAGGGCTTGGCAACCCACTCCAGTATTCTGGCCTTGGGAATCCTATGGATGGAAGAGCATGGCAGGGTACAGTCCATAGGGTTGCAAAGAGTCAAAAATTACTGGACTGACTTAGCATGCACTCACACAAGTTTAAATGAGGTCATTAGGGTGGACCCTAAACAATATGACTGGTGTCTTATGAAAAAACGGAGAAACAGGAATACACAAAGAGATATTTGCAGGGGAAAGATTTTGTGAAATCACAGGGAGAATGCCACCTATGAGGCAAAAATTGCCTGAATGATACCAGAATCTACAAAGGTACAAAACGATCCTTCCCTTACTTTGGTTTCTGACTTCTCACCTCCAGATTGTGGAACTTTGTTGCAGCAGCCACAGGGAACTGATACACTGTCCTAGAGATTACAATGCACATAAACTTTCTGCTTTTAAGGTCAGCATGCTGCTATTATAAGCAGCACTGCATCTTCAGTTCAGTTCAGTCACTCAGTTGTGTCCGACTCTCTGCGACCCCATGAATTGCAGCACGCCAGGCCTCCCTGTCCATCACCAGCTCCCCGAGTTCACTCAGACTCACGTCCATCGAATCAGTGATGCCATCCAGCCATCTCATCCTCTGTCGTCCCCTTCTCCTCCTGCCCCCAATCCCTCCCAGCATCAGAGTCTTTTTGAGTCAACTCTTCGCATCAGGTGGCCAAAGTACTGGAGTTTCAGCTTTAGCATCATTCCTTCCAAAGAAATCCCAGGGATGATCTCCTTCAGAATGGACTGGTTGGATCTCCTTGCAGTCAAGGGACTCTCAAGAGTCTTCTCCAACACCACAGTTCAAAAGCATCAATTCTTCGGCACTCAGCCTTCTTCACAGTCCAACTCTCACATCCATACATGACCACAGGAAAAACCATAGCCTTGACTAGACAGACCTTAGTCAGCAAAGTTATGTCTCTGCTTTTGAATATGCTATCTAGGTTGGTCATAACTTTTCTTCCAAGGAGTAAGTGTCTTTGAATTTCATGGCTGCAGTCACCATCTGCAGTGATATTGGAGCCCCCCAAAATAAAGTCTGACACTGTTTCCCCATCTATTTCCCATGAAGTGACGCACTACATCTTACTATGAGTGAAATACAGAAAACTTGAAACAATACATCCATTTAACCACTCCCAACCTTTATGAAATATTAATAATTCTTATGTATCTTATAAGTAAATGCATTTAAACCACTCATTATAATGTTATAACTTTTTGCTTTATATATACATATGTATTTTAAATAAATTAAGAGAATGATAGTATAACTGCCAATAAGACAGTATTTGAACACTATTTCCCCTACTATTTCTTCTTTCTCAAGATTCAGATTTCCATCTGCTATGATTTCCTTTCAGTCTGAAGAATTTCCTTTAAGGTTCCTTGAAGTGCAAATTTACTGGTGTCAAATTATCTTTGCTTTCCTCTGTCTTAAAATTTTTTCTTTCACTTTTATTTTTGAGTGTTTTATTGAATATAAAAATCTAGGCTTCAGGATTTTTTTTTTCTTTTTCTTTCAGTAGTTTAAAAATACCATTTCATTGTTTGTGATGAGAAGTTAGTGATCACTCAACCTATTATTCCTCTATTATACCTTTTTCTTTTCTTTCTTGTGGGTTTTTTTTTTTTTTGCTACTTTAATGATTTTCTGTTTTTGCTCTTATTCATAATAACTATGTTGTGCTTAGGAATAGTTTCCTTTCTGTTTATCCTACTTGACATTCACTTGATTTCTTAACTCTCTCTCTCTCTCTCTCTCTCTCTCTCTCTATATATATATATATATATATATATATCTTCAATTAAATTTGGAGAAAATTAAATTGCTATCTTTTCAGATATTTTTGTTGCCCTACTTCTCTCCTCTTTTTCTGGGACTCCAATTTTATATGTATGTTGGACCATTAGAGGTTGCCCAAGAGGACGCAGAGATTCTATTTTCTTATTTTTTTCACATTAGATAACTTCCATTAATCTTCTATTTCACTGATTCCTTCGGCTATCTCAAATCTATTCTATTGCCTAATCTTTTATTTTGAATTGTATTTCATAGTTTGCCAGTTTTAGTTACACAATTTCCATTTGGAAGTTTTTATGTTATCTATGGTATTTGTCTGTTGAAACGTCAGATTTTGTTCATTATAAAAGTATTTTCCCTTATGCCCTTAAGAAGTATTATAGTAGCTGTCAAGGTTAGTCTCCATTAATTGCCTTTTTCTTTAATATGAGTTGAATTTTCCTGTTTCTTTGTGTGACTGGTAGTTTATATTGGATCCTGAGCATTCTCCATAATATTCTGTAAGACTCTGGATTATCTTTCCTTTGTTTGAAAGGTCTTAGTCTTTGTTACCGGCATTCTTGGGTTTAGCTAGCCTTTGACTTGTCTGAACTCAAGCTCCAGATGCTAAAGTGAAAGTGTTAGTCCCTCAGTGGTGTTTGACCCTTCGTGACTCCATGCACCATAGCCTACCATGCTTCTCTGTCCATAGAATTCTCTAGGCAAAATCCCTGGAGTGGGTAACCATTCCCTTCTCCAGGGAATCGTCTTGACCCAGCGATTGAATGTGGGTCTCCTGCATTGCAGGCAGATTCCTTACCATCTGAGCCACCAGGGAAGCCCCTCAGATTCTAAACTTCCAGTTTACATTTTTTATCTTTAACGGGGCTGCTTGAATCCTGCTTAATACATTTAAAGTTTAGAGGTTGAGTAACTATTTTGTAAGATTTCCTACACAGAATCTGTAGCTCTCCCTTCCTAGTTCTTTTCTCCCAGGAGCTTATTCTCTCTACACTTTTCAGGTATATGGTTGCTCCAAACTCTGCTTCTTCAAGAAGCTAGCAGACCTGTGGGTTTCTATGCAAGTCTCAGCCTCCTTAAGGGGTGACATCTGAAAAGAGTCTCTAAGCTAAAAGCCACAAAAACAGGAAACTCACATAATCACTTGTCATTACTTTCTCTCAAGATATGACACCCTTCTAATCTTATCTGCTTTGTTCCACTCAGCAGTGTCTGCATGCAGTTGAACTGTATAATTTTTCTTGAGTCTACAGTGTCATCACTGGGAGTGTTGGTCTAACTCCTACCTTCTCCCAGTGGTTTAAATCAAAGTATATTTCTCTCTGACCTAACAGTCCAGAGATCACAAGGTTGTTCTTCCCTAGGAGGTTATTCAAGATCTAGACTAGTTCATTGAGTTTGCTTTTCTCAAAATATAAATTAAATCTCTGATTCCAATAATCAAAATATTTTCAATTCTCAACCAGAATAAAAATAGGAGGAAGCAAGGCAAACAACTTCATTTTTAAGGAGGTGAATTAGAGATTGCACCATCACTTTCAATGGCATCCCATTAATCTAAACTTTTTCACAGGATGATATCTAGCTATAAATAAGTTTGCAGAACAAATTTTTTTAAGGACAGTCATGTACTCAGCCAAACCATGACAAGGAGAGAAAATCTACTATTAACAGTAAGAAAATCAAATGTATTCTCAGAGAATATTTGTATTCTAGGCCACAATCTGTGTATACTCTACACAACCACTGTCTGCCTATGGGAGAAATTATGTAGGCTCAAAGACCATGATCACTTT
Organism: Oryx dammah; assembly: GCF_014754425.2. Lineage (NCBI taxonomy): Eukaryota > Metazoa > Chordata > Mammalia > Artiodactyla > Bovidae > Oryx > Oryx dammah. The sequence goes on from NW_024070185.1 coordinate 105,789,148, forward strand.
ATAGCCTATTTTGGTGGCTTCTGAAAGTCTAGAAACCTATTAATAAGTACATAATATCTACTGTACCATGTTCCTGCTCCTGCTCATATCCAATTACAATAAAGGAGTAGGAATAGGGTACTAGTCCTAGAATTAAAGCCAACAACAAAAAAAACTCAGTTATGAAAATGTATAAAAATTGTAAAACATACAGGAGTCATTATTGTGTAATGCTAATGAAAAAATAATGGTCAGAAATTGCATATATGCTCTCCACTGGCAGTGAATTTCTTTTTTGGACCCTGGTTTTGCACTGTGAGAAACACTAACTTGTCCAGTATCTCCCATAGCCCATGGCTTTACCTTCTGGATAATTCTTCCTTTCTGATATCCCTTGTTGTCCTACAGGAAAATGGAATTGGAGAACATGTCCTTGGGTAACTGACATTATCAGTTGCTGATAACAACTGATACAGGTGTGTTGCCCCTTTCTTCATCTGCAAACAAGTTTAAAACCTCAGGATTTGATTTAGGGACAGAACAATTACAGTTTATCCTTGAACAACACAAAAGTTAGGTGCACTGATCCCTTGAACAGTGGAAAATCCACATATAACCTGACCATACACCATCTGTATCCACGGTTCGATATCTGCAAATTCAACCAACCGCAGATCATAAAATACTGTAGTATGCATCTATTAAAAAAAGGGTGGGATGATTTGGGAGAATGGCATTGAAACATGTACAATATCATGTATGAAATGAATCGCCAGACCAGGTTCGATGCATGATACTGGATGCTTGGGGCTGGTGCACTGAGATGACCCAGAGGGATTGTACAGGGAGGGAGGAGGGAGGAGGGTTCGGGATGGGGAACACGTGTGTACCTGTGGCAGATTCATGTTGATGTATGGCAAAACCAATACAATATTGTAAAGTAATTAGCATCCAATTAAAATAAATAAATTAAAAAAACAATAATCCATTTGTAAGTGAACTCACAGAGTTCAAATTCCTGTTGTTCAAAGTCAACTGTTATCTTTCGCATGCCATCTTTTGATTTCTTTGGTAATAAAATACAGATAATGGCAGGGGGACCCAGCAACTATAAAATAGATATCTAATCTGTGGTTTCCTGTGAGTTAAAAGTTTATATTTTCACAACCAATCTGCCTATATGTTCATATTTCTTAATCTCGTGTGTGATCTTCCATAATTTACTAGATTTTATGATTATGTTTTACCTATCTTTCTTAATTTAATATACTCCTATCTTGAATTCACTGAAACAGGTGAGTGTACAGCAATGTACTGGCATCACTTTTAATCTGATTTTTGCTAATGGAAATGTTCTTCTTATCTTAAGTTATCTAGGATATAGATACAGTTCACTTTTCTGGCATCAAGGTCTCCAAGTTTCCAGATTGTCAATTGAGATTGCAGATTGTAGATAATATAGGTGGACCTTATTCAGTCACTTGAAAGGTCTTAAGAAAAAATCCACCTATGGACAGCAGTTTCAACTCATTCACAAGGGTTCCAGCCCACCCTTCCTGATAACTTTGACCTTCCTAATGGCCTCCCTAAAGACTTTTGACTTTCCAAATGAGTCCCACAATTGTGTAAGCTAACTGCTTGCAGTGAATATCTTATTGTATTATTTCGAACAAGCTTTCTTTCTCTAGTTGAATCATGACTAGCATAACTCCAAGATTATAAACAAGGCAAGACAATAATAAATTAACAAAAATTATAAAAGTCTGAGCTAATGGAGAAACAAAGTATGCTCATGAGTTGAAAAAAGTGAAAAAAAATCTTTAAGATCTTTTTGAAATTAGTATTTCAATTACAGTCAGTATAAACTTAATGTAAACTGCACCCATATTTTGTGTAGAAATTGACAGATTGAATCTACTCTTGTATAGATAAGCAATAGATGTAGTATAGTTATTTTTTAATAACTGGTAGACTTTCAGTACATGATTTTTAGATTTATGTGGTTTTGATACTTAAACATTAGCTATATTAATTAAGAAAGTGTGGTATTGGTTAAGGGATAGATATATGGGCCAAAGGAAGATAATTAGAAAGTCAAGGCTAAGAGGCAGAACTGCCCCTAGAGGACCCAGATAAGGACCTGAAAGAACCCATTGGTTTGCTCAACAGAAAGAGTCTTGTGAAAATAAGCTTTCCTTTTTTGAAATTAATTTTTATTGGAGTGTTGTGCTTTACAATGTTGTATTAGTTTCCGCTGTATGTGAATCAGCTATATATTTACAGAGTAAGATTTTTCTTGACTTTTACCCAGTGATCCTGATTGTGCTTAAGTCCAGCAGAAATATCCTCGTCTCTCAGCCAGAGATAGTATCACAGATATTGAACTTTGATGTCTGTTGAGATTTCAACTTTTCCAAGTTAAAATTTCCAGATCCTCTCAGTTACAGACTTTATTTTCTTGGGCTCCAGAATCACTGCAGATGGTGACCGCAGCCATGAAATTAAAGACACTTGCTCATTGGAGGAAAAGTGATGACAAACGTAATAGCATATTAGAAAGCAGAGACATCGTTTCGGTGACTAAGGCCCATATTCTCAAAGCTATGGTTTTTCCAGTAATCACGTATGGATGTGAGCGTTGGACCATAAAGAAGGCTGAACACTAAAGAACTGATACTTTTGAATTACAGTGCTGCAGAAGCCTCTTGAGAGAGTCCCTTGGACAGCAGGAGATCAAATCAGTGAATCCTAAAGGAAATCAACCCTAATTATTCTTTGAAAGGACTGATGCTGAAGCTGAAGCTCCCATACTTTGGCCACCTGGTGTGGAGAGCTGACTCATTGGAAAAGACCCTGATGCTGGGATAGATTGAGGGCAGGAGGAGAAGGGGATGACAGAGGATAAGATGGTTGGATGGCATCACTGACTCAATGGACATGCGTTTGGACAAACTCCAGGGCATGGTGAAGGACAGGGAAGGCTGACGAGCTGCAGTCCATGGGGTCACAGAGTTGGACACAACTTGGCAATTGAACGACAACAGCAAATCCTCTCAGGGAGGCATCTTTGAACTCATATCATATACCCCTCATATCTTACCAGACACTTTCCATCTAATCCAATCTTGCTCTGCAATAGATCTTCTGACCTGTTCCATGTGTAACCACATGGACAGTCTTCCTAACAAATGTGGTCCCATCCGTCTTTCTCCAGCCTTTTCCAGCCTCTGAATGAGGTAGAGTCTACTTTCTTTGGGCTGCTCAGCACCCTGCTTGCCCCTTCAGCCTTAGCTTTAGCCTTGAGCCCGCCTGGCCCACCCTAAGCATACTGTGTTCGACCACACTGCACGTTCTGAAACTTACCTTGGGACTTTCTCTTCAATTTCCTCTTTCGCTGTGACGTCTTCACATGTTGCTTCCTCTGCCTGGAGCACATATCCATACACTCCCACATCTCACTCACATCCAGATCATATACACACACAGTGTATTTACTTTATCTGGCTATCTCCTATTTATCCCTTCAAGTATCAACTTACTTTTAAACAACATTTATGTTATTTATGAGCAACATGTCGTATCCCATGTACTGTAATTTACTTAACTGCCCATCTTCCCTAGTAGACTAATACGTTCAATGCAGACACCATTCATGTCTTTCTTGTCAATCACTGTATTATTCAGAGACTTAATATAGTATTGGGTGCAGGTTGGAGGAAGAAAGGGGGGATGAAGGAGTGAAAGAAGGGAGGAAATATATTACTTAGAATTTTATGCTTTGTGCCAGACTATTGGGAAAGAATCATTCCGTGACCTGTGCATATGCGCTAAGTCCCCTCAGTCACATCTGACTCTTTGCAACATTATGGCCTGTAGTCTGCCAGGCTCTTCTGTCCCATGAGATCTTCCAGGAGAGAATACTGGAGTTGGTTGCCATGCCCTCCTCCAGGGGATTTTCCTGACCCTGTGACTGAACCGGTGTTTCTTATGTCTCCTGAATTGGAAGGCAGATTCTTTACTAAACCCACTCCAGTGTTCTCGCCTGGAGAATCCCAGGGACGGGGGAGCCTGGTGGGCTGCCGTCTATGGGGTCGCACGGAGTCGGACAAGACTGAAGCGACTTAGCAGCAGCAGCAGCAGCAGCAGCACTATCTTGGAAGCCCTCTGTGAATTTTAAAGAACCCCGTATGAATGTGAATGGATGCCTGAAAACAGCACCTACATTAGCACTGAGATAGTTTGGTTTCCTTTGGATATTGTTGTCTACACCCTTATAAATTTCCAGAGTGGGTCAGCCACATCTGTTTTTATTTTGTATGCTTCTTTTCATTCTTTCTCATTTCTTGGCTTAAGCATCTGTAGCACTGGGCCAGTGCAATCTCATTAAGCCAATATTCCCTGGCAGGAGAAAAAATGTTGCTGCTGTTGTTTAGATGGTTTAAAATTAATAATTTGCATATTTTCATTATGCTAATGGAGACTTATGGAGACAGGCATGTTTAATAATATTTTTAATCCATTAAGCTCATAAGCATTTAAAATGATATAGTCCAAAACATAAGGAGGGCAGCCATGAGGTATGATGGTGAGCTGGGTTCACATCTGAGTTCCACCCCGGAGAGGGAGCTCTGATCCAGTGACCTGACTTTGCTTAATCTCATGTTTCTAATCTCTGGATGGAGAAGATTATACTTAATACTAAGTATATCAAATAATTAAGAATAATAAAGGCATAAGACTTAAATCGTAATATATAACCAATAGAGGAAGATATGATGATGGTGTATCTATGTATTAAGTTACTCTGCCTAACGCCAGAAAATACAGCAACATATAATCAAACTGGTCAGTATTTGTTGAAATTATAGCAGATATCTTTGTGAAGTAACTCATTTTTCATGATTTTTTTTATCCTTTCCACCATTCCTAGTTTTAGAATCCAGTTCAAATCTGAGATTCCTGTAGATTCTTTTTTAATCACCTGATCCAAGAGATTTTTAATTTCTTCTCTGATTTACTGTATAGCTTTGCATCTGTCTCTCAGACTCAAACATTCTTCTAATGAGGATGGTGCTTACTTTTTACAGTCTACACATTCTGGATCACATGCATGATATTGGGAGCTTACAGTTGAAAATCTTATTAAAATAGCTTATTAAAATCTTATCAAAATAGCTCTGCTTATTTGGAGAAAGGTCAGGTTTATTATTCTAATTTAATAAATGGGGACAGCTGAGTTCCCACACAGTTAAGTCAGTTTTTCAAGGTGGTGAGAATGAAGGAAAGAAACATTATCTGGGTATCTGGTATGTGTGGGATGCTCTACCAATTGCACATACTTAACAATGAGACCCAGCATCTATTCAGAATTTTTAATAAAGTAGACATTGTTTTGCAGGAATTACATTTAGGAAACCGTGTATAACTCTTAGGCCCTTTAGGGAGGTACTATCATAAAAATTTTCCATGTGAGGAACTGGAGGCGTAGAGACAGTAAATAACTTGCCTAGGGTTCTGCAGGTCAGTTGACGTCTAGACCTAGGTCTTCTTGCTGCAGAGCCTACATTTTACCATACAATTCTATACTACTTTATAGAAGTTTTCCTATTACAGACTATAATGAAGTTACTGTAAATGAACATACTGAGAACCAGAAAAGTCAATAACTTTGTTCAAGATCATCCTATTGCAAATGGTCAGAGTGTACATATTGGCAGGGCCCTCAGTCATTGAATGCTTGTTCTAAAACACTATGCTTTACTCTTCTACAGGCACTCTTTTTTCACTTGAGTAGTGACGCTGATCTCTTCCAACTATGTTGCCTGCAAAGTTAGAAGATAACACTAGATTTATGCAATTGAATATTCGGGGGCTTATTGATCTCCCTGATGACCAGGGAAATGCGAAACCAGACAGATAAACTCCTGCCCCTAGTACTTCCTCATTTGTATCCTTGAAGAACTCAGTGAGCTGTGCTGACACTCCATTTCATCAGCTCTCACAGTGGGGTAGCAGTGCTGACCTATTGTCTAAGGAAAACCGAGCATGTTCATGACATTTGACAGAGTCTTGACCTAAGTTCAGGGGCTTGTTGGAGAAGAAAATTCTCCTCTACCCTTCTAAGTTCCTGGGGCTAGACTAAGAATTAAATTGATATGAGACAGGTTAACAGGAGAAAATCAAGTCACATTTATTTCATTTGCGTGGGAACACCACATACGTGACAGGTTCCAAGACGGGAAGATAAAATTGGGCATATCTGCCTTCCTCAGCTCAGGCCTGTGACGGGGGCCTGGGCTTCCAAGCACGGGAAGGCCATTCACAGGATAAGGAGATCAGATGTGGGGTCATTACGTGTTTGCCCTCCGATTTAAATTCTTCTAAGTAGTCAAGGGAGGGACAGCAGTTTCTCGTGAGCCCACAGGGTCTCCTTTGTCTTTCGCTTAAAAGAAACCACATACCAAAGTAGCACATCTTGGGAGGACCTGTTCTGAACGCCTGCAACTGAATAACTGGCAGTTAGTGGAGTAATATGGGGCTTCTCGCGTGGTGCTAGTGGTAAAGAACCCACCTGCCAATGCAGGAGACATAAGATGTGGGTTCAATCCCTGGATCAGGAAGATCCCCTGGAGGAGAGCACGATACCCACTCCAGTGTTCTTGCCTGAAGAATCCCATGGACAGAGGAGACTGGCGGGCTACAGTCCACAGGGTCACAAAGAGCTGGACACGGCCGAAGCGACTTAGCACACACACGCACAGCACTCAGTGGAATAACACACAGGTGTTCTGAGAATGGATGACCCACATCTGGTTTGAAAGGTCAGGAAAGGCTTCAGTGTGATCTGTTTCCTGAAAGAAGATTTCAGATAGGCAGAGGAGAAATGGAAAAGGGGCTTTCAAGAAGGAAACAGCATGAAACCAGTATCTGACTATGTGCTTACGGGGCATTTACCACCGATTTCCTTGTGGAAAACATAGTCAATGTCTTTGAAAGTGAAGACACTGCTTACAACACTGGAGTGAGGTGCAGCTATCTTGACTTTCAGACTTCACAATGTATCTTACAATGATGAAAAAGTATAGTCTATTTGGAGGGAACTATTTGGGAGTGAGTTGAGGTAGGACATGAACAAATATTTTTTCCCCAAATACACGGCTCTCCAATTCACTTGTGTGTGCATTTTTGAGGTCCTAACGTCACTTTCTCAAAGTTGCTTGTGGCCACCCAGGTTCTGTTGTCAGATGACTTAGTTCCAGCTGAGTTCTTCCGCTTAAGCTGTTAAACAAATGAAAAGCAGAATTGTCACTTTTAAATAGAGCCCACACATAATCACATTTTGAAATGGTCCTCTTCTGGCTGAGGAGAAGTTGTGTGCATTATAATATTGAATTTTAAATAATATATTACACAAAATAGCTTCCAATTTGATTTGGGGGGATATATTTTCATGAATTATTGAATATCTGATTATTGGAGAAAGCTTTAGCCATTATGCACTGAAACTGTCATTCTCTCAGCTCTGTGATATATGAGCTTGGTTATCAATATTTAAAGTTACAGTGAGCTCAATATGAAGCAGTTGAAAGCTGAGACGTGGATTAATCAGCAGTGATGCAGGCAGAACTTCTCCCAAGCCCCCAGCAAAATGGAGAGGAAGATGCTCTGGAAGGATTTCCTAGCTAGTCTTCTTCAGGTGCATTTCAAGTTTCAGTTCATCTTACAGAAATCCACTCAGTAACAAGTACGGAGTTGATTCAATATAAAGAAAACTTTGCACCAATGAAATAATATAGTAACATGTAATAATCCCCTGGAGGGAGGGATGCTGCTTGCCTTGCTCACTGCTGCCTCCTAGGATTTTCTAAGATGTTTGGGGGTACAGAATGGGTGATCAATAAATAGTATATTGATGGACTGAATGAAGGAATAGATGAATGAAAATTTAGTAGTTGATAACCAATCTATATTTTGTGGGCTTCCCTGGTAGTTCAGGTAGTAAAGAATCTGCCGGCAATGCAGGAGACCCTGGTTTGACTCCTGGGTTGAGAAGGTCCCCTGGAAAAGGGGTAGGCTACCTACTTCAGTATACTTAGGCTGCCCTGGTGGCTCAGATGGTAAAGGATCTGCCTGCAATGCGAGAGACCTGATTTAGATCCCTGGGTTGGGAAGACCCCCTGAAGGAGGTCATGGCAACCCACTCTATTATTCTTGCCTGGAGAATCTCCATGGACAGCGGAGTCTGGCAGGCTATGATCCATGGGATTGCAAAGAACTGGACACAACTGAGTGACTAAGCACAGCACGGCATGCATATCTTTGTACAGAGAGCACACTGTTGTTTGCCCTATTCTAAATGCATCTTTTGCTGTATGTCTGTGAAGAAAACAATGTAATGCACAGTTCAGTTCAGTTCAGTTCAGTCGCTCAGTCGTGTCCGACTCTTTGCAACCCCACGAATCGCGGCACGCCAGGCCTCCCTGTCCATCACCAGCTCCCGGAGTTCACTCAGACTCACATCCATCGAGTCAGTGATACCATCCAGCCATCTCATCCTCTGTCGTCCCCTTCTCCTCCTGCCCCCAATCCCTCCCAGCATCAGAGTCTTTTCCAATGAGTCAACTCTTCGCATGAGGTGGCCAAAGTACTGGAGTCTCAGCTTTAGCATCATTCCTTCCAAAGAAATCCCCGGGTTGATCTCCTTTAGAATGGACTGGTTGGATCTCCTTGCAGTCCAAGGGACTCTCAAGAGTCTTCTCCAACATCACAGTTCAAAAGCATCAATTATTCGGTGCTCAGCCTTCTTCACAGTCCAACTCTCACATCCATACATGACCACAGGAAAAACTAGACAGACCTTAGTCGGCAAAGTAATGTCTCTGCTTTTGAATATGCTATCTAGGTTGGTCATAACTTTTCTTCCAAGGAGTAAGTGTCTTTTAATTTCATGGCTGCAGTCATCATCTGCAGTGATTCTGGAGGCCCCCCCCCCCAAAAAAAAAGTCTGACACTGTTTCCACTGTTTCCCCATCTGTTTCCCATGAAGTGATGGGACCGGATGCCATGATCTTCGTTTTCTGAATGATGAGCTTTAGGCCAACTTTTTCACTTTCCTCTTTCACTTTCATCAAGAGGCTTTTTAGTTCCTCTTCACTTTCTGCCATAAGGGTGGTGTCATCTGCATATCTGAGGTTATTGATATTTCTCCCAGCAATCTTGATTCCAGCTTGTGTTTCTTTCAGTCCAGTGTTTCTCATGATGTACTCTGCATAGAAGTTAAATAAGTAGGGTGACAATATACAGCCTTGACGTACTCCTCTCCCTATTTGGAAGCAGTCTGTTGTTCCATGTCCAGTTCTAACTGTTGCTTCCTGACCTGCATACAGATTTCTCAAGAGGCAGGTCAGGTGGTCTGGTATTCCCATCTCTTTCAGAATTTTCCACAGTTTATTGTGATCCACACAGAGTAAAGTAAAAATAACATGGAATGCTTTTGAAAAGACTTAATGGAAAGGGTGCTTTTCCTTATGGCAAAAGATCTACTTAGAGGAGCAGATATCCTCTAATATTAAACATGATACCTAGAGAGGTGAGCAAGTGAAGCAGAAAAGTGGGACGGGGTAAGGAAGGGGAGGAAGAGCTTACCAGGTAGAGGGAAGAGAAATTTTTTGAATGCATGGGTAGAAGTGAGTGAGCTTGTAGCTCATTTGAGGAGCCTAAAGCATTCCAGAAAGTGAAGAGCTAAAGGAACTTTTCTTTTCTCCATCCCTTATATTGATGGAACTAATGGCTTACCTTGTAGATGAATTGCGTCTATGTCTTAACGGAAAGTAGGTGAAGAGAAGGAAAAGGTTTTTGTCATTTAGAATTTCATGAGACCCTTAGGACATCTCAGTTTCCTTCCGCCTCTCTGGTGCCTCTCTCTTTAACCCGCAACGCACAGAGAGATGTGCGTGCACCTATCTTCAGGGGTCAGGATTCTGCTCAGACTGAATCTCAAGGTGCTTTCACTCTTCTTGCTTGAAGCCCTGAGTTCTAAAACTCAGTGTTTTCCACAGATAGCTATTATAATGGTTTGTTTGACAAAAAAGAAAAAAGAAAAAAATCAGTATATCTCAAGCATATTTGAATAGCATCTCATTTGTAACAAATTTTCACTTTCTAACCAATATATTTTTCATGCTTTCGAGGAATTGAAATTATTTTTCTTTAAAAGATGTGTGTGTGTGTGTGTGTGTGTGTGTGTGTGTGTGTGTGAAGTTGGATCATATTCCTTCATAGGGACTCTCCAGTCTCCAATTCGGGGACTGTGTCTGCCTACTAGTCATCATCAGCTGTGTTGAAGGAAGATGCTGTGGGGTCTCATGGTATCTACATAGATTTGCAGTCAATCCAGTTTGTTTCACCTTAGTTCTCTGCTGTGACAGGTATCACAGAGTCCTGTGCTTCCCTAGACCATTTGAACCAGTAAACCTACTTTCCATCTACAAAGGTGGAGGTTTGGGGGTAGTTTTATAGCTATATATGCTAAAAGGAAGAATTTGGGATCTAGCTGTTTTGTGTTTATATTTTCATTCCATCCTTCTCATTTGAGCCCAGACTTTACTATCACCTTCCAAAAAACTGGACTTTTCTAATTTCTGAGTCTTTTCCCAGTTCTGAAGCGTCAGTCCACTTCCCTTGTGTCCTATTGCCACCACCCTTTACAAGCACTTAGATTTCGCCCTTCTCTCCCTTAAAAAGGTATTATCTTAAATACTACTCATGCAGCATTACGGCTATGAAAGAGCTGCTGTTTTGGGTTTATCACTTTAAAAAATTCCTTTATTATAAAGTTTAAAGAGAAAACAGAGATAAATACATTTATTGTCTGCATTTTTCACCTCATGTCCCTCAGACCATTTTTGATGCAGTACTTTTGAGATCAGAAAATAACAATTAAAGCACGTGGTGCAATAAAATACATAGATTCTTGTGCCCCTTGTCCCTCTTTTGCAGAAGATAAAAAGAGAGTTAAAAAAAAGTCAATGTAATACAATACCAGCCAAGTGTCAGACTTTGGCCAAAAAAAGGGAAGTGTCAACCAGAATTTGAACTGTGTATTTCTTCCAATGTCAACTTTTCAAAAAATTTAGTTGATTCCCAATATGTCTATGATTTTCTTAAACATCAAAAATAGCCCAAAGTTTGAAATAACAGATGTAGACTGCTGAATGGACACTTGCAGGATTACCTGAGAAAAACAATCTTTGAAGAGTTCTCATTCATTTAGATAAAATGTTTTGGCTTTCTGGGTCCTTGTCATAGATATTCAGTGAAAGACTTTCTCTCTGTATTATCTTTAATAAAAATCTCTCATTTCTGAAATATTATGGGATATTCCACTTTATGTATTTGAGGTGAAAAACAAATTTTGCTTTGTGCATGCATACATGTGTCCTCGGTCGCTCAGTTGTGTCTGACTCTCTGCGATCCCATAGACTGTAGTTTGCCAGGCTCCTCTGTCCATGGGATTTTCCAGGCAAAAATCCTGGAGTGGGTGCCATTTCCTTTTCTGGTGGATCTTTCAACACGGGGTCAAACTTGCGTCTCGTGCACAGGCAGGTGGATTCTTTACCACTGAGCCACCTGGGAAGCCACTTTTGCATGTTTGATCTGTTTTTAGTAAGACTGTAAACATATAAGAAGCACTTTAAAGAACTTTTCACATTATATTTAACAAACTTCACCCATTGTACCCCACATTTCCTCTTTTAACTATTAGTTAGGTGTTAATTTTTCATTTATTTTCAATCATTGATCTTCTATATTTGTCTTATATTATTAATATATAGTTCTTAATCATCCTTAAGACCTGGAGGACACAAATTTTGTCAATTTAGTTGATAAATTTTAAATTTCATTTGTATAAGCTCTATTTTTAGAAAAAGAACATGTGTTCTGTATAAAAAGATAAGCAATTCTATTTTTTTTTTTTTAATTTATTTATTTATTTTTAATTTTTACTTTACAATTCTGTATTGGTTTTGGCATAGATTGACATGAATCCACCACAGGTGTACATGCGTTCCCAAACATGAACCCCACCCCCACCCCCCTCCCCACAACATCTCTCTGGGTCATCCCTGCGCGTCAGCCCCAAGCGTGTCATATCCTGCATCAGACATAGACTGGCATTTCGATTCTTACATGTTATTATACATGTTTCAATGCCATTCTCTCAAATCATCACACCCTCTCCCTCTCCCTCTGAGTCCAGAAGTCCGCTATACACATCTGTGTCTTTTTTGCTGTCCTGCATACAGGGTCATCATTGCCATCTTCCTAAATTCCATATATATGTGTTAGTATACTGTATTGGTGTTTTTCTTTCTGGCTCACTTCACTCTGTATAATTGGCTCCAGTTTCATCCATCTCATCAGAACTGATTCAAATGTATTCTTTTTAATGGCTGAGTAATACTCCATTGTGTATATGTACCACAGCTTTCTTATCCATTCATCTACTGATGGACATCCAGGTTGTTTCCATGTCCTGGCTATTATAAACAGTGCTGCGATGAACATTGGGGTACATGTGTTTCTTTCAATTCTGGTTTCCTCTGTGTGTATGCCCAACAGTGGGATTGCTGGGTCATAAGGCAGTTCTATTTGCAATTTTTTAAGGAATCTCCACACTGTTCTCCATAGTGGCTGTACTAGTTTGCATTCCCACCAACAGTGTAGGAGGGTTCCCTTCTCTCCGCACCCTCTCCAGCATTTATTGCTTGCAGATTTTTGGATCGCAGACATTCTGGCTGGTGTGAAGTGGTACCTCATTGTGGTTTTGATTTGCATTTCTCTAATAATGAGTGATGTTGAGCATCTTTTCATGTGTTTGTTAGCCATCCGTATGTCTTCTTTGGAGAAATGTCTATTTAGTTCTTTGGCCCATTTTTTTATTGGGTCGTTTATTTTTCTGGAATTGAGCTGCAGGAGTTGCTTGTATATTTTTGAGATTAGTTGTTTGTCAGTTGCTTCATTTGCTATTATTTTCTCCCATTCGGAAGGCTGTCTTTTCAGTTTGCTCATGTTTTCCTTTGTTGTGCAGAAGCTTTTAATTTTAATTAGATCCCATTTGTTTATTTTTGCTTTTATTTCCAGAATTCTGGGAGGTGGATCGTAGAGGATCCTGCTGTGGTTTATGTCAGAGAGTGTTTTGCCTATGTTCTCCTCTAGGAGTTTTATAGTTTCTGGTCTTACATTTAGATCTTTAATCCATTTTGAGTTTATCTTTGTGTGCGGTGTTAGAAAGTGATCTAGCTTCATTCTTTTACAAGTGGTTGACCAGTTTTCCCAGCACCACTTGTTAAAGAGATTGTCTTTACTCCATTGTATATTCTTGCCTCCTTTGTCAAAGATAAGGTGTCCATATGTATGTGGATTTATCTCTGGGCTTTCTATTTTGTTCCATTGATCTATATGTCTGTCTTTGTGCCAATACCATACTGTCTTGATGACTGTGGCTTTGTAGTAGAGCCTGAAGTCAGGCAAATTGATTCCTCCAGTTCCATCCTTCTTTCTCAAGATTGCTTTGGCTATTCGTGGTTTTTTGTATTTCCATACAAATCTTGAAATTATTTGTTCTAGTTCTGTGAAAAATATCGCCGGTATCTTGATAGGGATTGCATTGAATTTGTAAATTGCTTTGGGTAATATACTCATTTTCACTATATTGATTCTTCCAATCCATGAGCATGGTATATTTCTCCATCTATTAGTGTCCTCTTTGATTTCTTTCATCAGTGTTTTAAAGTTTTCTGTATATAGGTCTTTAGTTTCTTTAGGTAGGTATATTCCTAAGTATTTTATTCTTTTTGTTGCAATGGTGAATGGAATTGTTTCCTTAATTTCTTCTTCTACTTTCTCATTATTAGTGTATACGAATGCAAGGGATTTCTGTGTGTTGATTTTATATCCTGCAACTTTACTATATTCATTAATTAGCTCTAGTAATTTTCTGGTAGAGTCTTTAGTGTTTTCTATGTAGAGGATCATGTCATCTGCAAACAGTGAGAGTTTTACTTCTTCTTTTCCAATTTGGATTCCTTTTATTTCTTTTTCTGCTCTGATTGCTGTGGCTAAAACTTCCAGAACTATGTTGAATAGTAGTGGTGAAAGTGGGCACCCTTGCCTTGTTCCTGACTTAAGGGGAAATGCTTTCAATTTTTCACCATTGAGGATAATGTTTGCTGTGGGTTTGTCATATATAGCTTTTATTATATTGAGGTATGTTCCTTCTATTCCTGCTTTCTGGAGAGTTTTTATCATAAATGGATGTTGAATTTTGTCAAAGGCCTTCTCTGCATCTATTGAGATAATCATATGGTTTTTATTTTTCAATTTGTTAATGTGGTGAATTACATTGATTGATTTGCGGATGTTGAAGAATCCTTGCATCCCTGGGATAAAGCCCACTTGGTCATGGTGTACGATCTTTTTAATGTGTTGTTGGATTCTGATTGCTAGAATTTTGTTGAGGATTTTTGCATCTATGTTCATCAGTGATATTGGCCTGTAGTTTTCCTTTTTTGTAGTATCTTTGTCAGGTTTTGGTATTAGGGTGATGGTGGCCTCATAGAATGAGTTTGGAAGTTTCCCTTCCTCTGCAATTTTCTGGAAGAGTTTGAGTAGGATAGGTGTTAACTCTTCTCGAAATTTTTGGTAGAATTCAGCTGTGAAGCCGTCTGGACCTGGGCTTTTGTTTGCTGGGAGATTTCTGATTACAGTTTCAATTTCCGTGCTTGTGATGGGTCTGTTAAGCTTGTCTATTTCTTCCTGGTTTAGTTTTGGAAAATTGTATTTTTCTAAGAATTTGTCCATTTCTTCCAGGTTGTCCATTTTATTGGCATATAATTGCTGATAGTAGTCTCTTATGATCCTTTGTATTTCTGTGTTGTCTGTTGTGATCTCTCCATTTTCATTTCTAATTTTATTGATTTGATTTTTCTCTCTTTGCTTCTTGATGAGTCTGGCTAATGGTCTGTCAATTTTATTTATCCTTTCAAAGAACCAGCTTTTGGCTTTGTTGATTTTTGCTATGGTCTCTTTTGTTTCTTTTGCATTTATTTCTGCCCTAATTTTTAAGATTTCTTTCCTTCTGCTAACTCTGGGGTTCTCTAATTCTTCCTTTTCTAGTTGCTTTAGGTGTAGAGTTAGGTTATTTATTTGACTTTTTTCTTGTTTCTTGAGGTATGCCTGTATTGCTATGAACTTTCCTCTTAGCACTGCTTTTATAGTGTCCCACAGGTTTTGGGTTGTTGTGTTTTCATTTTCATTCATTTCTATGCATATTTTGATTTCTTTTTTGATTTCTTCTGTGATTTGTTGGTTATTCAGAAGCGTGTTGTTCAGCCTCCATATGTTGGAATTTTTAATAGGTTTCCTCCTGTAATTGAGATCTAATCTTAGTGCATTATGGTCAGAAAAGATGCTTGGAATGATTTCGATTTTTTTGAATTTATCAAGGTTATATTTATGGCCCAGGATGTGATCTATCCTCGAGAAGGTTCCATGAGCACTTGAAAAAAAGGTGAAATTCATTGTTTTGGGGTGAAATGTCCTATAGATATCAATTAGGTCTAACTGGTCTAATGTATCATTTAAAGTTTGCGTTTCTTTGTTAATTTTCTGTTTGGTTGATCTGTCCATATGTGTGAGTGGGGTATTAAAGTCTCCCACTATTATTGTGTTGTTGTTAATTTCCCCTTTCATACTTGTTAGCATTTGTCCTACATATTGCGGTGCTCCTATATTGGGTGCATATATATTTATAATTGTTATATCTTCTTCTTGGATTGATCCTTTGATCATTATGTAGTGGCCTTCTTTGTCTCTTTTCACAGCCTTTGTTTTAAAGTCTATTTTATCGGATATGAGTATTGCCACTCCTGCTTTCTTTTGGTCTCTATTTGCATGGAATATCTTTTTCCACCCCTTCACTTTCAGTCTGTATGTGTCCCTTGTTTTGAGGTGGGTCTCTTGTAAGCAGCATATAGAGGGTTCTTGTTTTTGTATCCAATCGGCCAGTCTTTGCCTTTTGGTTGGGGCATTCAATCCATTTACGTTTAAGGTAATTATTGATAAGTATGATCCCGTTGCCATTTGTTTTATTATTTTGGGTTCGGGTTTATACTCCCTTTTTGTGTTTCCTGTCTAGAGAATATCCTTTAGAATTTGTTGGAGAGCTGGTTTGGTGGTGCTGAATTCTCTCAGCTTTTGCTTGTCTGTAAAGCTTTTGATTTCTCCTTCGTATTTGAATGAGATCCTTGCTGGGTATAGTAATCTGGGCTGTAGGTTATTTTCTTTCATCACTTTAAGTATGTCTTGCCATTCCCTCCTGGCCTGAAGAGTTTCTATTGAGAGATCAGCTGTTATCCTTATGGGAATCCCCTTGTGTGTTATTTGTTGTTTTTCCCTTGCTGCTTTTAATAGTTGTTCTTTGTGCTTGATCTTTGTTAATTTGATTAATATGTGTCTTGGGGTGTTTCGCCTTGGGTTTATCCTATTTGGGACTCTCTGGGTTTCTTGGACTTGGGTGATTATTTCCTTCCCCATTTTAGGGAAGTTTTCAACTATTATCTCCTCAAGGATTTTCTCATGGTCTTTCCTTTTGTCTTCTTCTTCTGGGACTCCTATAATTCGAATGTTGGAGCGTTTCATATTGTCCTGGAGGTCTCTGAGATTGTCCTCATTTCTTTTAATTCGTTTTTCTTTTTTCCTCTCTGATTCATTTATTTCTATCATTCTGTCTTCTATTTCACTAATCCTATCTTCTGCCTCCGTTATTCTATTATTTGTTGCCTCCAGAGTGTTTCTGATCTCATTTATTGCATTATTCATTGTATATTGACTCTTTTTTATTTCTTCTAGGTCCTTATTGAACCTTTCTTGCATCTTCTCAATCCTTGTCTCTAGGGTATTTATCTGTGATTCCATTTTGACTTCAAGATTTTGGATCATTTTCACTATCAATATTCGGAATTCTTTCTCAGGTAGATTCCCTATCTCTTCCTCTTTTGTCTGGTTTGGTGGGCATTTCTCCTGCTCCTTTACCTGTTGGGTATTCCTCTGTCTCTTCATCTTGGTTATATTGCTGCGTTTGGAATGGCCTTTTTATATTCTGGTAATTTGTGGAGTTCTCTTTATTGTGGAGCTTCCTCACTGTGGGTGGGGTTGTATCAGTGGCTTGTCCAGGTTTCCTGGTTAGGGAAGCTTGTGTTGGAGGTCTGGTGGGTGGAGCTGGGTTTCTTCTCTCTGGAGTGTAGTGGAGTGACTAGTAATGGGTTATGAGACGTCTAAAGTTTTGGAGTAACTTTGAACTGCCTGTATATTGAAGCTCAGGGGTGTGTTCCTGTGTTGCTGGAGAATTTGTGTGATATGTCTTGCTCTGGAACTTGTTGGCCCTTGGGTGGAGCTTTGTTTCAGTGTAGGTTTGGAGGCATTTGATGAGCTCCTATTGCTTAATGTTCCCTGAATTCAGGAGTTCTCTGATGTTCTCAAGCTTTGGACTTAAGGCTCCTGCTTCTGGTTTTCGGTTTTATTTTTACAGTGGTCTCTAGACTTCTCCATCTATACAGCACCAATGATATAGTATCTAGGCTAAAGATGAAAGGTTTCTCCACATTGAGGGGCACCCAGAGAGGTTCACTGGGTTACATGGAGAAGAGAAGAGGGAGGGGGTAGTTAGAGGTGACTGGAATGAGATGCGGTGAGATCAAAAGAGGAGAGAGCAAGCTAGTCAATAGTCACTTCCTTATGTGCGCTCCATAGTCTGGACCTCTCAGTGGTATTTACGGAGTTATACAGGGGAGAGGAGAGAGAGGAAGTAGACAGAGGTTGCCAGGAGGGTAAGAGAGAGGAATGAAAAGGAGAGAGACAGGTCCAGCCAGTAATCAGTTCCTTAGGTGCTCTCCACCATCTAGAACACACAGAGAATCACAGAGTTGGATATAGAAGAGATGGGGGGGGGGGGGAGAGACAGAGGCCACCTGGTGGAGAAAAAGGGGAGTCCAAAAGGAGGAGAGAGTGGTCAAGCCAGTAATCTCGCTGTCAGGTAAGATTGGGTTATGAAATGTACAAGATTGACAACAAAAACCGAAAAGCAAAGATTAAAAACGTAAAGTAGAGGTTAGATTTTCAAAAATACAATGTTAAAGAGACGAAGCAGAAGGAAGAAAGAAAAAAAGAGAAAAGATTAAAAAATAATAATAATAATAATATTAAGAAAAAGAAATAGGGAAAAAAAATAAGGAAAAAAATATATATAAGAAGAAAAAAAAAAAAAAAACCCAAGATTAAAAATGAAATACCAACAACAACCACGCGAAGACTATATATGGTGTTTGCTTTAAAAAAGTAGAGTCTTTTTTTTTTTTTTGAAAAGTAATAGTTATAGAAATATAAAGTAGAGAAATAGAAGGCTTAACAGTTAAAAAAAAGTTTGAGAAAAAAAAAAAAAAAAA
>NW_024070185.1:105807729-105859184 GCF_014754425.2 Oryx dammah
AAAAAAAAAAAAAAAAGGAATGATTGTAAAAATTGTGAAGATATATCTGGCCCTTCTCTGATGTTGTGGGCCGTGTTGGTCACTTCCAAGGCGTTTCCCTCTGTTTAGCTTCTGTTTGCTGGTCTCTTCAGGGTCTGAATTCCGTCCTGACACATGGGGGCGGTGGAGGACACTTTTTTTTTTTTTTTTTTTTTAGGCTCACTAGTTCAGTCGCGCTGTGGGGAGGGGGGAATGCTGCAAACAAATAGCACTGTCGTGGGCACACAGCGTCTCAACCCCGCTGGATCTGTCTCCCCCCACGACGCACAAACCGCTCCGGCTCCACGGAGCTCAGCCAGGAACCATCCGAGGCCGGCCCCAGGCTTCGCGCACCTCCCCGGTCCAAGCCGCTCGGTTTTGGCGCCCAGGTAACCCTCAGAGGCACAAACTTGTTTGGGACTGCGCTCTGCGCCCCTCGCGGGTCCGAGCAGCTCGGGAGCTTGGCGAGCGCGGTCGCCGGGACTTGTCCCCTTCTCTGTTTCTACTGCTCAGTTTTCTGGGTGTGCTGCTGGCGCTCCTTGTGAGGCGGGTGGTGACTGTCCTGCGTCCCCTGAAGTCTCAGCAAAGAAGCCTGCCTGCCGCTTTTCAGGTGGTCTCTCCGGGGCTGCGATTGCCCCTTTCCAGCCCTTACAGCTCTGGCTGCCTGTCCCCGGCGGGGGATGGTCTGCAGCCGGCTATTTCCGTTCAGTCCTTTGTTCTGTGCGCGGTCCTGGCGGGGTCTTATGTTCGCGCTTTTCGCGTGGTAGCTATCCCCCAGCCTGGTTTGCTCGCCCAAGTTCGATCGCTCTGGTTACGCGTGGGGCGTTTCTGCCCGCTTCTTACCGAGCCCGGCAGCCCGCGGCTCCCGCGCTTCCCTGCCCTGCCCCCACTTGCTAGCGGCGGCTGCAGGCGTCTGCGCGGCTTTTCCGCTGGGGGAGTTACTGTTGGGCTCCTAATCTGTTGGTTTTAATTATTTATTCTTTTTTCCTTCCTGTTATGTTGCCCTCTGTGTTTCCAAGGCTCGCCTTAGATTCGGCAGGGAGAGTGTTTCCTTGTGTTTGGAAACCTCTCTTCTTAGAATTCCCTTCCCGGGACGGGCTTCCCTTCCCGGGATGGAGCTCCCTCCCCACCTCCTTTGTCTCTTTTCTCGTCTTTTATATTTTTTCCTACCTGGTTTTGAAGACACTGATCTGCTTTTCTGGTTGCCTGATGTCCTCTGCCTGCATTCAGAGGTTGTTTTGTGGAGTTTGCTCCGCGTTGAAATGATCTTTTGAGGAATTTGTGAGGGAGAAAGTGGTCTTCCCTTCCTATTCCTCCGCCATCTTAGGACCGCCCCAGCAATTCTATTTTAAAACTAAACAAACTACTGCTGTGATTTTCATATGTTCTCCTATGCTATGAACCTGAGGAAACTGACATATTTCCCATAATACATGAGGCTGTGAGGAACATCTCATCACTTTTTGAACATGGCATCCAAGACAAAGAAGAGAAATGGACCATACGATTTCTTGGACTGAAGCAAAAGTCTATCTAATTTGGAAAATAATCTTTCTTGAGGATCAATCTCACCCCCTCATAACTTTTCTAAGCATGTTTCCTGCCATGACTGACAGTTATAATGATGAGCTGAATCTGATAAATAATTACATTTCTTGCATTCCCCACTGAGATTTGCTATATATAATATGTTTCATTTCATTCTTATAAGATTATCAATGCTATATAATTGCAACCAAGTGTCCCTGTTTTCACAGTACAATGATCATCTTTATAATTATATGATACCAATTCTGAGTTTCAATATACTTGCTTTCATATTGTAGGTTTATTTGACTATATGTTTATTGTTATCATTTCTGTGGCTTTATATCAGAGAAAACTATGGAGAACAGTGTGGAGATTCCTTAAAAAACTGGAAATAGAACCGCCATGCGGCCTAGCAATCTCACTGCTGGGCATACACACCGAGGAAACCAGAATTGAAAGAGACACGTGTACCCCAATGTGCATCGCAGCAAAGTTTATAATAGCCAGGACATGGAAGCAACCAGATGTCCATTGGCAGACCAATGGATAAGAAAGCTATGTTACATATGCACAATGGAATATTACTCAGCCATTAAAAAGAATACGGTTGAATCAGTTCTAATGAAGTGGATGAAACTGGAGCCTATTATACAGAGTGAAGTAAGTCAGAAAGAAAAACACCAATACAGTATACTAACACATATATATGGAATTTAGAAAGATGGTAACAGTAACCCTGTATGTGAGACAGCAAAAGAGACACAGATGTATAGAACAGTCTTTTGGACTCTGTGGGAGAGGGAGAGGGTGGGATGATTTGAGAGAATAGCATTGAAACATGTATATTATCATATGTGAAACAGATCGCCAGTCCAGATTCAACGTATGAGACAGGGTGCTCAGGGCTGGTGCACTGGGATGACCCAGAGGGATGGGATGGAGAGAGAGGTGGGAGGGGGGTTCAGGATGGGGAACACATGTGCACCCATGACTGATTCATGTCAATGTATGGTGAAAACTAGTACAATATTGTAAAGTAACTAGCCTCCAATTAAAAATAAAAACAAAGAAGCTATTGATTTTTCTATTGAAACAAATCATAACTATTACAGTTTTGAAGAGTGAACTTGTAATTCACTCACTCAGTTGTGTCTGACTCTTTGTGACTCCGTGGACTGCAACATGCGGGCTTCCCTGTCCTCACCATCTCCTGGTGTTTGCTCAAATTCATGTCCATCAAGTCAGTGATGCCATCCAACCATCTCATCCTCTGTTGTCCCCTTCTCCTCCCACCCTCAATCTTTCCCAGCATCAGGGTCTTTTCAAATAAGTCAGTTCTTTGCATCAGGTGACCAAAGTATTGGAGCTTCAGCTTCAGCATCAGTCCTTCCAATGGATATTCAGGATTGATTTCTTTGAGGATTGACTGGTTTGATCTCCTTGCAGTCCAAGGGAATCTCAAGAGACTTTTCCAACACCACAGTTAAAAAGCATCAATTCTTCAGAGCTCAGCCTTCTTTATGGTCCAACTCTCACATCCATACATGACTACTGGAAAAACCATAGTTTTGACTATATGTACCTTTGTTGGCAAAGTAATGTCTCTGCTTTTTAAGACATTAGGTTGGTCATAACTTTTCTTTCAAGGAGCAAGCGTTTTTTAATTTTATGGCTGTAGTCACCATCTGCAGTGATTTTGGAGCCCAAGAAAATGAAATATCTCACTGTTCCCATTGTTTCCCCATCTATTTGCCATGAAGTGAAGGGACTGGATGCCATGATCTTAGTTTTTTGAATGTTGAGTTTTAAACCAGCTTTTTCACTCTCCTCTTTCACTTTCATCAAGAGGCTCATTTAGTTCCTCTTTGCTTTCTCCATAAGGGTGGTGTCATCTGCATATCTGAGGTAATTGATATTTCTCCCTGCAATCTTGATTCCAGCTTGTGCTTCATCCAGCCTGGCATTTCACTTGATTTACTCTGCATAGAAGTTAAATAAGCAGGGTGACAATATACAGCCTTGATGTACTCCTTTCCCAATTTTTTGAAGCTGTTTGTTGTTCCATTTCCGATTTTAGCTGTTACTTCTTGGCCTGCGTACAGGTTTCTTAGGAAGCAAGTAAGGTGGTCAGGTATTCCTATCTCTTTAAGGATTTTCCACAGTTTGTTGTAATCTACAGAGTCAAAGACTTGAGCATAGTCAATGAAGCAGAAGTAGATGTTTTTCTGAAATTCTCTTGCTGTTTCTATGATCCAATGGATGTTGGCAATTTGATTTCTGGTTCCTCTGCCTTTTCTAAATCCAGCTTGAATCTTGGGAAGTTCTCAGTTCACATATTGTTGAAGACTAGCTTGGAGAATTTTGAGCATTGCTTTGCTAGCATGTGAAATGAGTGCAATTGTGCAGCAGTTTGAACATTCTGCCTGCATTGCCTTTCTTTAGAATTGCAATGAAAACTGACTTTTTTCACTCCTGTGACCCATGTTGAGTTTTCCAAACTTTCTGGCGTATTGAGTGCAGCACTTTCACAGCATCATCTTTTAGAATTTGAAATTGCTCAGCTGGGACTCTATCACCTCCACCAGTGCTGCTTCCTAAGGCCAACTTGACTTCCCAGTCAAGGATGTCTGGCTCTAGGTGAGTGATCACACCATCAAGGTTCTCTGTGTCATTAAGATCTTTTTTTGTATAGTTCTGTGTATCTCTTGCCACCTCTTCTTAATATCTTCTGCTTCTGTTAGGTCCATACCATTTCTGTCCTTTATTGTGCTCATCTTTGCATGAAATATTCCCTTTGTATATCTAATCTTTTTGAAGAGATCTTTAGTCTTTCCCTTTCTATTGTTTTCCTCTATTTCTTTGCATTGTTCACTTAGAAAGGCTTTCTTAGTGAACTTAGGACAACTTTGTAGAATATTGTAACAATATGTCAGCTATCATCTTTCTGTGTTAAAAATGCATTTAATTTTTTTAATATTCTTATTTTCCTTTGGCTTATAGACTTTTATTTATTTATATTCTATTATTCAAATTTAAAAGGTAAACATTATATTTAAAATATTCATTATTATCTGAAAATGATTGATAAACATTCTTAATACATAAACATAGTAATGGCATATATTTATTAATGACTTTTAAAAATATTTGTTTTTGCCTTTTCCTTTCCCTCATTTCCATAAGTTATTAGTATAATTTTATAGCATACAATTCTATGATTTTCAAACAATATTTACCTGAAATTAAAAGAGAACTCCCATTTATTTTCTTTTTGTTAACCTTGTTTTTTATCCCTTTTTGCCTTCTATTTTTTTATTTTTCAAAATTCACAGTATTTTTGGATAGCATATGCTAATTGCTCATATTAGGAGAGAACACTAATATAATGAACCATAGAAATAAGGAGAACAAGAAAATGCACAAGCATGTATCAATGCATTGCCAAATTCCATTAATAAACTCAGAACATCTTAAAAATGCTTTAGAATGGGAATGTAAGTATTAAGAAAAAAATCAGGGAGGAATTTGCCATTATTTGTCAAATAAAAATGTACATATCCATTTTTCTCTGTTAAACTCTATATTTTTCTCATATTGAATCATTTACATATGCCAGCAGTAATATATTCAAAGGTGCTCACTACAGCCCTATTTGTAATGTTGAAAAATTAAAAGTTCTAAATATCCACTTGTAGGGATATGTTTAAGAAAATTTTCATATATTGCTGTGGATTATGATGAAGGTACCATGGACTAGCATACAGAATTTTAAAAGAATGTGTCTCTCAGTTTGGACAAAAATTAGAAGATTAGAATAATAAATTGTCAGGTAAAACAAACCCTACAAATTTTATTTGTGTATTTGTAAGTAATAAAACCACAGTCTTAAAAGATTCATGTAGAATTGTTTTTTTAATTTTACTGGAGTATGGTTGATTTACAATATTGTGTTAGTTTCAGGTATACAGCAAAGTGGTTCAGGTATACATTTACATATATTCATACTTTTTCAGATTCTTTACCCATATAGATTATTACAGAATATTGTGTAGCATTCTCTGTGCTACACAGTATACCCTTGTTGATTATCTATTTTTTATACAGTAGTGTGTACATGTTAATCTCAAGCTCCTGATTTATCTCCTCCCCATTCATGTTTCTCCTTTGGTAACCATAGATTTGTTTTAGAAATCTGTTACTCCATTTCTGTTCCATGAATCTGTTTTGTTCGTTTGTATCATTTTTTAAAAAATTAGATTCCATGTATGAGTGATCTCATATGATATTTTCCTTTCTCTGTCTGGCTTGCCTCACTTAGTATGACAATCTTTTTTAAGTCCAGTCGTTTTGGGGCAAATGGCATTATTTTGTTCTTTTTATGGTTGAGTAACATTGGTGGCTCAGCTGGTAAAGAATCCGCCTGCAATGCAGGAGACCTGAGTTCAATCCCTTGGTTGGGAAGATCCCCTGGAAAAGGGAAAAGCTTACCCAGTCCAGTGTTCTGGCCTGGAGAATTCCACGGACAGAGGAGCCTGGCAGGCTACAGTCCATGAGGTCTCAAAGAGTTAGATACGACTAAGTAACTTTCACTTTCAACATTCCATTCCCTTAACAGGGAAATGTTATGGAAAGGAACAAAGATGGAGCCGGTGTTAAAGGAAAATTTTCATTTTTGATTGTATGTCTTTTGTTATTGTTTAAAGGTTTCACACAAAAAACACGTTTTTATGTACTGTTTCAGAAGTAAGGAAGAAGAAAGGCAGAAATGAGAAAAGGAAGGTAGTAGGGGAGGAATAATCCACTCATAAAATAAGAAAGAGGGTCTCTCTAAAACCAAACGTCATGAAATTGATTACAAGCAGTAAAGAAAGTCCATCAAAATCCTCCTTAGTTTTATAAATCAAATACCATGTCCACCAATATTATGATTACCATTTTTAATTTTGGAAAGTCTGATAAATACATTAACATAGAAAATGTTAAGGGGGAAATAGGTGTATGTGTGTGTGTGTGAGAGAGATCAATCTGAGTTCAGTTTTCAAAGAGCAGTTAACAGTAATAATGTGGATAACATCAACAATAACAAGAAAGACCACAGATGATGGATAGCTAAGATTTTTAGAGGGCTTCCTGTATGTCCTATGTGTCAGTATAATCCTAAGTGTTTTCCATGAATTAATTTAACATTCATGACATACATATGGAAAGTGAAAGTGAAAGTGAAGTCGCTCAGTCGTGTCCGACTCTCTGAGACCCGTGGACTGTAGCCCACTAAGCTCCTCTGTCCATGGGATTCTCCAGGCAAAAATACTGGAGTGGGTTGCCATTTCCTTCTCAGGGGATCTTCCCGACCCAGGGATTGAACCCAGGTTTCCCACATTGCAAGCAGACGCTTTGACCTCTGCACCATGAAGGAAGCCCTTAAATACAAGAATCCAAGTACTAACATCAAAGATTTCAAGGGAGGATGGAGAATGTGCCATTTCACAGATGATGCTTCCAGGGCACACAAGGGTAAGTACTGCCCCCAAACAAAAGGTTGTTAGTGATTGACCTGTGATTAAATCCAGGTGGTCTGCTTCCAAGATACTGCACTTTCTGAAAATTTCCATAAACTGTCAGGAAGTTATTAGTTTAATAACAATTACCTTTAAAGAAAAAAACATACTTAAACATCCTTTACTAATACCAATGAAATGCAAGACAGGGGCATAAATTGAGTGGGCAATATGTAGTCATAAATACATCTATAAAATCGTATTAGAGAGAATTTAAAAGATTTGATTAAACGGTCGGATACACTAGGTTCGTGAATAGGAAAAGAGAAAATGATGGGAAATTGTCTATTAACCTTGATTTTTAGATTTGATTTAATTCAAGTCAAAATCTAAACCATCCTTATCTTTGAAACTTGATTAAATGAGTTTATATTTATTTGGAAATGTAAGTAGGTGAAAGGTCCAATATTTATTAAAAGAATATTAGTAACAGTAGACTAGTCTTATCAGATAAAAAAGATATTGTTGCAAATACAGAAACATAAAACATTAAAATTGAATGGAAAGCATATTATTGGAAAAGTAATGAGTGTATTAAACTTGCTTTTGGTAGGTAGTTACTATAACCACTTGTGATCAGGTTCAGACTGATTGATTGATTATTTCAAATGATTGAAAAAAACAAATATGTGGGCTCAGGAACAGTTTGGTCAGGGATTTAACCTTTATGTCTTTGTGCTTTTCTTGACTTGGCATTCTTCCTAGTGCCAAACAGGTTTTCCATATGGTTGCAAGGTGGCTACCACCAGCAATTAGGGCTTCCTTATTCATATTAAGAAAATAGACCAGGTAGGTTTCCACATCAAGTAAATCGTCCCATTTTACCTCTCGTTGGCCTGTTTTGAACCTACACATTATGGTCAGGAGACTGCCACACGCTGCATTAATTTGCAACAGATTAGGGCTAAAATCAATCCCATTTCTTATCTGGCTGTTATGCAAGAGCATAGGGTGCCTTCTCGAAGAAAAATACATATCAGTGTGATCAGAATAGTAAGATGGGAAGTATTTGGATAGACAAGGAGGAAGAAGCAAGTTTATATATATTCATATATTTGTTCTTTTATTTTATAACCATAAATAATTGAAGAGGAATAAAACATTTTATATACTTATACCTTTATTTATTTTTAACAAATACATATTTATTATAAATTTTAAATATATAAATATGTATATATAAGCATATAACACATATATAAATTTTCCTTTATTTAAAGTGATATATTGAAAGACAAGTATAATATCACCACTTCTGTGCTCACATAGTATTTTATTAACATTTAATAAGTAAAATAGCAATACGTTTTATTTTATTGTAATCAGTATCATTTACTGAGGAGTTGTCAAGTTCCAATTCTGGTACTATAGTAGACATAGAAACACAGGTCAAGTGAACTGAGAGGATGGTATTAAAATAGGAAAAGCCACATATCAATACATAAGGTAATAACGGTGGGTTATTTATCAAGCTTTTGATAGAGAGCAGAAACTGAACAATTTCACATTGGCTTAAGCAATAAAGTTATTTACTATTTCATGTAACTAAAAAAATCCAAAAACATCATAATTCTCATTTCACAGATAGGAAAAGGAAATATTAGAGACTTTAAATAACTTACCTGCAGTCCCATAGGTTGTAGACTCAAGGAGATTTTAAGCCAAATTTATATGGCTTGTTCAAACCCTGGGTTGGGAAGATCCCCTGGAGAAGGGAAAAGCTACCCACTTCAGTATTCTGACCTGGAGAATTCCATGGACTGTATAGTCCATGGGGTCTCAAAGAGTCGGACACAACTGAGCGACTTGCACTTTCACTTTCCCAGGTAGCACTAGTGGTAAAGAACCTGCCTGCCAGTGTAGGAGATATAAGAGATGTGGTCAGGGAATATCCCCTGGAGGAGGGCATGGTCACCCATTCCAATATTCTTGCCTGGAGAACCCTATGGACAGAGGAGCCTGGCAGGCTACAGTCCATGAGGTCACAAAGGATTAGACATCACTGAGCAACTAATACACACATGTCTCCTTCAGCTCAGTCGTGTCCGACTCTGCGACCCCATGAATCGCAGCACGCCAGGCCTCCCTGTCCATCACCAGCTCCCGGAGTTCACTCAGACTCGCATCCATCGAGTCAGTGATGCCATCCAGCCATCTCATCCTCAGTCGTCCCCTTCTCCTCCTGCCCCCAATCCCTCCCAGCATCAGAGTCTTTTCCAATGAGTCAGCTCTTCACATGAGGTGGCCAAAGTACTGGAGTCTCAGCTTTAGCATCATTCCTTCCAAAGAAATCCCAGGGCTGATCTCCTTCAGAATGGACTGGTTGGATCTCCTTGCAGTCCAAGGGACTCTCAAGAGTCTTCTCCAACACCGCAGTTCAAAAGCATCAATTCTTTGGCACTCAGCTTCTTCACAGTCCAACTCTCACATCCATACATG
Organism: Oryx dammah; assembly: GCF_014754425.2. NCBI lineage: Eukaryota > Metazoa > Chordata > Mammalia > Artiodactyla > Bovidae > Oryx > Oryx dammah. The sequence goes on from NW_024070185.1 coordinate 105,817,275, forward strand.
ACCACTGGAAAAACCATAGCCTTGACTAGATGGACCTTTGTTGGCAAAGCAATGTCTCTGCTTTTGAAAATGCTATCTAGGTTGGTCATAACTTTCCTTCCAAGGAATAAGCATCTTTTAATTTCATGGCTGCAATCACCATCTGCAGTGATTTTGGAGCCCAAAAAAATAAAGTCTGACACTGTTTCCACTGTTTCCCCATCTATTTCCCATGAAGTGATGGGACCAGATGCCACGGTCTTAGTTTTCTGAATATTGAGCTTTACGCCAACATTTTTTTTTGAGCTAATATGTCTCCTTAACTATTGTTTTTCAATGTTATATGTAATTCCATTATTACTTTGTTTTTCATTTGAAAGAAGTCACTCAAATTTCTATATATACATCATTTGAGAAGGAAATAGGACACAAATTAAATTCTTGAAAGAAAGGATAGCAATAAGATGAAAACAATAAACATAATCTTACTGTCTGACAATGACATTTTATTTGGGAAGGAAACTATCTCTGTTTAGAGAAATAATCCAAAATACTATTCAGAAAGAGTCAGATTCAATTTGCAATATGGCAAGACAGTAAAAGAGGGGAAACTTTGTTGAAGAATAAGAGAGCAGTTGGTTTGGACCTCCTGAGATTAAACAGGAGACATGGATTAGAAGAAAAGAGTGTTTAGGGTAAAAAAATTAAATATATAATAATGGGAGGCTGAGAGAAGATTAAGGAAAGAGCTGAGAATGCACAGGTAGTTTTTGGGGAAACTAAATGTTAGGGGGAGACCTGCTTGATGGAAACTTTGAAAGCTGTATGTACTACTATGATGTGAACGCTTCTGTTTCCTCCCACTCCCTGAAACTTTCAGCAATATTGTCCACATTCAGAAGTGGCTTAGATGCTTCCATACATTTATAAAATGAAAGAGAGGAGTGAGCCTTACGCCAAAATTTTCAGAGAAGAATAGCAAGTCAAAAAACAGAGACTGGAACGAAAAATAAAATAAAAACAGAGACTGAAGGCCAACATCCGCAAGGAGATGGCAAGGGAATTTTCTGACAATTCATAGGAAAAATTTTCAGGAGTGAGTGCATTCAGACATCCAGGCACCTTGGGATTAGGGGCTCCTAGTTCTACCTGCAGTTTGTAGAGCAGGGAGGCTTCCTGCTATTCTACTAACTTATGCACATTTGCAAATGAAGACCAAAGGAAAGCAACACCAAGGCTTTTCCTATTAACATTCTTCATTTCTGTTTGCTATTCTTTCAAAATATATTCAGAGTTCTGAACAGCCTATTAAATTATGGGAATGCCAAACACAAGCATAGTACCTATCCTTGTGGAGTTGCCATTCTACTGTGGAATTTAGTAAGAATCTAAGCAACTAATTCCTTAATTGTTATTATTTTAATCATAATTGCAGTAAGTGATATACAGAAGAAATGCAGATGCTAAGAGACCATTAAATTCACCCAGAGAGCCTGCATTGTCCTGGCGAGAGCTTCTTGAGGAAACGCAAGCTTGACTGAGTCTTGATTACAGAGAGGCGGTAAGAGAAGGCTAGAGATGGATGGGAGCTGGACAGGTGACTGAGGCTGATGGGCAAGTTTCAGCCACTGCAGAGACCAGATTGCACACGTCCTTGCAGGCTCTCGTCTGCCTGTAATTTTAGTCTTCGTTAACTTGGAAGATATTAAAAACTTTAGGTCCATCAGAGGTGGGAGGAGAAGAGAGTCCAGTAGTGTACGTTAACAGGAGCCTAGATCTGTTTTCAAAAGAATCATTTAGGTTGATCACCTAGTCTTCAGTTCTTTACCCTGAGCCAGAAAACAACTCCTGAATGGTATCCATAGGCAGCAGGAAGCAAATGTTATATTTGATATCTTTGACCATTTTATATTTGAATCTAAAGGGAAAGGAGGCATAATGAATACTTATACTTGGTTTGACTGTGCTTTGGAAGACTCTAAGAAAAAGAAAACTAGCTTCATCACTGGAGGAAGAGTGGGGAGCTTTCACGAAGGGATCCACAGCTGAGGTCCCTGTGAGATCACATCAACTGTCTCAGATGAAAACTCTCGAGGCTCTTCTCACACTGAAGGACTTCCACTGATGGAGCAGACAGGTCAGTGGCCTCACCCATCACCTTACCTCACCCATTACCATCCTCACCCATCACCATATTCTGCCCATCCCCCTCCCCTCAAAGACCCCTGGTGCTGACTTAACACACTTGCTCTAAAGCAAAATTCTTCTCACTGATGATTGTAACTGAGTTGGGGAAGTTACACACAGGAAAATGGGAGGCTTAATGATTCAGGAAAGTCCGGTGTGGGCTGGAGTCTGTCTTAGTCAATTTAGCTTGTTATCGTGGAGTCCCATAGACTAGGTGACTTAAACAACATTTATGCCTTATGGTTCCAGAAGCTAGGAGGTCCAAAATTAAGGGTCCAGCAGGCTTATTTTCTGACGGGGGTTTTCTTTCTTATGTTTGGATGGCCATCTTCTACCTGCATGCTAATCTCTGTCATCTCATGTCTTTTCTTGGAAGAGCAGTAATCTCATTCAGGAAGGCTCCATCGTGCGTGCATGCTAAGTCACTTCAGTCGTGTCTGACTCTGCCACACTATGGTTAGTAGCCTGCCAGGCTCCTCTGTCCATGGGATTCTCCAGGCAAGAACACTGGAGTGGGTTGCTGTGCCCCCCTCCAGGGGATATTCCTGACCCCATAATCAAGATCTAACTACCTCCCAAAGACCTACTTTTGCTCCAAATGCCATCACATTCAGGATTTAAGCTTCATCATACGCATTTGGATGGAGGAGACACAAACATTTATTCTGTCACAAACTAGATCTCAGGAAGTATTATTATAGTTTACCTGGATAAATACTTTATTTTCTTTTTTACCTGCCCTTTCTTCAGTGCAGTTTTTTTTTTCTTTTTCCCAAGCACCACTTTAGAGGAAGGATCATATATTCCTCAAACAGTTAACATCTTTATAATAAATGGGGGTTGAAGGGCTCTGGCAAGTTCAAGATTATCTGAACATCTGTCCTCCTCATTCTAAGCCAGGATACTTGCCGTGGTGCACAGATCTTGCACACTTGCAACACTTGCACTACGACTCACACTATGTTCACCTGATCCATAAGCATATGGAGAGATGCATCACGTTTGGACTGACTCCAAGGTTTTCTGACATCCATATATATTTTTGGCTCTTAAAAAGAACTTTGTAAAAAAGATTTATTTATGCTACTTTGGGCTGCATTGCATCTTTATTTTGCTTAAGGACTTTCTCTAGCTGCTGCAAGTGGGGGCTACACTTTGGTGTGGTGCTCAGACTTCTCACTTCAGAGATTTCTCTTGTTGCAGAGTGCGGGCTCGAGAGCACGGAGTTCAGTAGCTGTGCTGCACAGGCTTAGTTGCTCTGCAGCAAGTGGGATCTTCCCCACCCAGGGATCAAACACCTATCTCCTGCTTGGCAGGTGGATTCTTAACCGCTAGACCCCCAGGAAACCCTAAAAAGAACTTTAAATAGTTGGTTACTTTCCACCTCCTTCCCTTCTTTCTTTCCTTCCCCTCCTTCTCTACCTCGTTTTCTAATTATCCCCAAATTCTATGTTTTCCCTTGAATATCTAATTTGTAATAACAATTTAAGTCATAGTATAGAGTACTTTAGAAAGACTCTTTCCCACAAGATTTAAAAATATCTCTAGGGTGGCAGAGGAGGGGGCAGAAATGTTAGGACCTTTTGCAGAAAGTGGAATTCAGATTGATAGTAGACGGTAGAGAGAAAGAGAGGCAGAAGTTCAGAGGGTGCAGGAGATAATGATTCATTCCATCTTAGACCAGTGCTTCCTTACGTTTGAACTGCTACTGCTAAGTTACTTCAGCTGTGTCCGACTCTGTGCGACCCCATAGAAGGCAGCCTACCAGGCTCCCCCATCCCTGGGATTCTCCAGGCAAGAACACTGGAGTGGGTTGCCATTTCCTTCTCCAATGCATGAAAATGAAAAGTGAAAGTGGAGTCGCTTAGTCGTGTCTGACTCTTAGCGACCCCATGGACTGCAGCCCACCAGGCTCCTCTGCCATGGGATTTTCCAGGCAAGAGTATGGGAGTGGGGTGCCATTGCCTTCTCTGTATGTTTGAACAACAGACCACAAGCAACAGCTAGCAAAAGGGAGTGGTGCTTGATAAAAATGCAACTCTTCAGTTACCCCCCAAACACACTAAACTAAAATGTTGTTGAAAGTTTTACCAGGAATTTGTTTTTTCATAAGCTCCATGGGTGATACCAATGTACACATCTGCTTGAGGACCAGTAGCCTATAGTACTTCTCCAAATAAATTGATTACAATAATCACTTGTACTATATATTAAATATATACAGATTCCTTGGCTCAAGATTAAGAGTCAGTAAGAGAGTAATATCTTGAAATCTGGGTATTTATCAAGTCTCCATGAGCACCTGAATGATTTTTAAAATACCAGATATTTGTGAAACAATACTAGAGTTTGGGAGGGTGGTAGGAGGGAAGAATAAATAAAGAAAACAATGAAGAAGGCAGACTGCTGAAGAATCGATGCTTTCAAAGTGTGGTGCTAGAGAAGACTCTTGAGAGTCGCTTGGAAAGCAAGGAGATCAAACCAGTCAATCCTAAAGGACATCAACCCTGAATATTCTTTGGAAGGACTGAAATTGAATCTCCAATACTTTGGCCACTTAACGTAAAGAGCCGATTCACTGAAAAAGACCAGTCCTAAAGGACTTGGAAAGATTGAAGGCAGGAGAAGAGGGTAACAGAGGACGAGCTGGTTGGATGACTTCACTGATTCAATGGACATCAACTTGGACAAACTGTGGGAGATGAGGAGGGACAGGGAAGCCTATGTGCCGAAGCCCATGGGATGGTGAAGAGTAGGACATGATTTGGCAACTGAACAAGAATGACAACAACAGCCAAGGGGGAGAAATGTGGGGAGGAGGCTGGGTGGCGTGCCCCTTACCCTTTAAGCAACTGGGAGTGAGCTGTGCTTCGTCAGCAGGTTTGTGATCAGGGCTGTTTACAGGGATCTAACTGGGTATAAACTCTTCTGGAAGAGGTTTAACCTATTGGGTCAACATCACATTGAATGACAGATGTGGAACATCACATTTTCCTATTGGAAGATTTCCCTGTTATCAGTAATCTCTTACATTTGTGTAGCATACCCAAAAGCATTTCCACGTACACTGCCCCTGGATCCTGAGACCAGTGCCATAAGTTTAACAAGGTAGACTTGAAAGCTGCAACTCAGGAAGGTGAAATGAATTTTCTGAAGACACCAACTGGTAAGTGTCACAGAAAGGTCTTATAATTTGATTCTTAGGTCTATACTTGGGTCTATTCTCTCCTTGGGTCTATACTTAAATTCCTAAATTTTAGCTTTAGTAAAAAAGAGAATGTGTCAACTTCTAACACCAGAAAAGTGTCTAAGTTCTTCAAGAGGAGATGAAGAGACTTAAATCATACCATTACAACTTGTCTCCATGTTGTGCTTTAGATAGATGACTCATTTTCACCCTTAGTTTCCTGATTAAATACACTTTCTCACCCTATGGCAGAAAGTGAAGAGGAACTAAAAAGCCTCTTGATGAAAGTAAAAGAGGAGAGTGAAAAAGTTGGCTTAAAGCTCAACATTCAGAAAACGAAGATAATGCATCCGGTCCCATCACTCCATGGGAAATAGATGGGGAAACAGTGGAAACAGTGTCAGACTTTTTTTTTGGGGGGGGGCTCCAAAATCACTGCAGATGGTGATTGCAGCCATGAAATTAAAAGACACTTACTCCTTGGAAGAAAAGTTATGACCAACCTAGATAGCATATTCAAAAGCAGAGACATTACTTTGCCGACTAAGGTCCATCTAGTCAAGGCTATGGTTTCTCCTGTGGTCATGTATGGATGTGAGAGTTGGACTGTGAAGAAGCTGAGTGCCAAAGAATTGATGCTTTTGAACTGTGGTGTTGGAAAAGACTCTTGAGAGTCCCTTGGACTGCAAGGGATCCAACCAGTCCGTTCTGAAAGAGATCAACCCTGGGATTTCTTTGGAAGGAATGATGCTAAAGCTGAGACTCCAGTACTTTGGCCACCTCATGTGAAGAGTTGACTCATTGGAGAAGACTTTGATGCTGGGAGGCATTGGGGGCAGGAGGAGAAGGGGACGACCAAGGATGAGATAGCTGGATGGCATCACGGACTTGATGGACGTGAGTCTGAGTGAACTCCGGGAGTTGGTGATGCACAGGGAGGCCTGGCGTGCTGCTATTCATGGGGTTGCAAAAAGTCGGACACGACTGAGCGACTGAACTGAAGTGAACTGAACTACTTGAATTTTTTACCATTCCTTCTGTGAAGTCCCTTCAAATCACTGTGTTTTTGTTTGTTGTCCGGTCCCCCACTCTAAGATATTTAAATTCCATATAGTGAGTGGCTATCTTGTGAATTTCCTTCGGAAAGCAAAAGTAATATGATGTATAAATATATTTGCTCCTTTGTTTCCTATGGTCTGCTTCCCCACCAAGAATGAAAGTTCCATGTTGTATTCTCCAGCATATACTCAAGAATTAGCAAAACACGTGAGAGAAGTGAAAGTCCCTCAGTAGAGTCCGACTCTTTGTGACCCCATGGACTGTAGCCTGACAGGCTCCTCTGTCCATGGAGTTCTCCAGGCAGGAATACTGAAGTGAGTTGCCATTCCTTTCTCCAAGCAAATAAAAAGTATTCAAGCAATAACCTGTCAAATGCATGGGCGGAAAGTTATTGACCTCTTAAACTTGTTTACTTAAAAATAAGATGTGTGTGTGTTAATCACTCAGTCGTGTCTGACTCTTTGTGACTCCCATAGAGTGTAGCCCGCTGAACTCCCCTGGGCATGGGATTCTCCAGGCAAGAATGGGATCTTCCCAACCCAGGGATCAAACCTAGATCTCCTGCATTTAAGGCAGGTTCTTTACAGTCTGAGCCACCAGGGAAGCATTACTTCCTACCCTACGGGGCTGACATGAGCTTCTGCATGTATATATAGTGTCTACCACATTTCCTAGCGCTTACGGATGCTCTGTAGTTAACGCATCCTTGATCTTGTGGATAGTGGAGTGAGAGGTTCAGGCTTCGTGTATATGCCTAAGCCCAGCTCCAGGGAGCTGAGTGTTGGCTGCTTTGCATGAGCTAGCAGAAGTGAAGAAAGTGGTGAAGGGATTGAGTTCTTAGTAGCAGCAAGTATTAATTCAGCTGATAGCTGATGCTGGCTGTTTTGTATGGCAGTCTTCCAGCTGCTGAATGAAAACGCCTGATTCCCGATATTTAAAAATACCCTGAGATGGATTAATTGTTGGTTGCTGACAGGCGGAGGGGCGTGTGTGCTACTTTACCACCCTGACCCCGCACTCAAAACAAAATAATACAGCAATTGATTTCCTCCCCCCCCCATTAACAGTTTTGTAGATGTTGTGATTGTATTAATGAGCATTTTATAACACTTTAGAATTTAGAAAGTGCTTTCACGTAGATTCTCTCATTTAAGCCCCACAATCCTTCAGAGGTTGGAGTGTGTCTCACGTGAACAAGTAAATGGTTACCATTGATTTAAAGCCTTCTGTAATAGAGTAGTTTCCCCATTAGTATCCCCATTTTATAACTGTGGAAATCTTTTTGGAAAACCAAGGTCACATTCCTCAAGATCACAGGCTAGTGAGGGTAAAGCCAGTCCCCAGTGGAAAATGTGGGACTCCAGAGCCAGTGATCATTAAGCTTCCTATAGGTCACTTAGTGTTGGAATGGACTACTTCCTGCCTATGTTTCCCCTAAGGGGCTGCATTCATTTGTTCAGGTTGCCATAACAAAATAGCACAGACTGGGTGGCTTAAGTAACAACAACTTATTTTCTCACGGTTCTGGAGGCTGGAAGTCAATGATCAAGGTGTGGGCAGGTTTGGTTTCCTCTGAAGCCTCTCTCCTTGGCTTCCACATGCCTGCCTCTCCACATGGTTATCCCTCTGGGCATCTGGGCCCCAGGAATCCTTTTGTGTGTCCTGTCTCCTCTTCTTATAAGGACACCAGCCAGATTGGGTCAGGCGTCACTCTAAGAACCCCATTTTAACTTAATCACCTCTTTAAAGAAAATATCTCCAAATTCAGTCACATTCTGAGCTGCTAGGGACTAAAATTTCAAAACATTATTTTGAGGGAACATAATTCAACCATACTCACAGAAAACTAGTCAATCTATTCACTCTAGGACCACAGCGTTGTCTAACTCAACGAAACCAAGCCATGCCTGCCGGGCAACCCAAGATGAGTGGGTCATGGTGGAGAGACCTGACAGAATGTGGTCCACTGGAGAAGGGAATGGCAAGCCACTTCAGTATTCTTGCCTTGAGAACCCCATGAACAGTAGGAAAAGGCAAAATGATAGGATACCAAAAGAGGAACTCCCCAGGTCATTAGATGCCCAATATGGTACTGGAGATCAGTGGAGAAATAACTCCAGAAAGAATCAAGGGATGGAGCCAAAGCAAAAACAATCCCAGTTGTAGATGTGACTGGTGATAGAAGCAAGATCCGATGCTGTAAAGAGCAATATTGCATAGGAACCTGGAATGTCAGGTCCATGAATCAAGGCAAATTGGAAGTGGTCAAACAAGAGATGGCAAGAATGAACATCTACATTCTAGGAACCAGTGAACTAAAATGGACTGGAATGGGTGAATTTAACTCAGATGACCATTACATCTACTACTGCGGGCAGGAATCCCTCAGAAGAAATGGAATAGCCATTATGGTCAACAAAAGAGTCTGAAATGCAGTACTTGGATGCTGTCTCAAAAATGACAGAATGATCTCTGTTCATCTCCAAGGCAAACCATTCAATATCACAGTTATCCAAGTCTATGCCCCAACCAGTAACGCGGAAGAAAATGAAGTTGAACGGTTTTATGAAGACCTACAAGATCTTTTAGAACTAACATCCCCAAAAGATGTCCTTTTCATTATAGGGGACTGGAATACAAAAGTAGGAAGTCAAGAAACAACTGGAATAACAGACAAATTTGGCCTTGGAATGCGGAATGAAGCAGGGCAAAGACTAATAGAGTTTTGCCAAGAAAATGCACTGGTCATAGCAAACACCTTCTTCCAACAACACAAGAGAAGAGTCTACACATGGACATCACCACGTGGTCAACACCGAAATCAGATTGATTCTCTTCTTTGCAGCCAAAGATGGAGAAGCACTATACAGTCAACAAAAACAAGACCGGGAGCTGACTGTGGCTCAGATCATGAACACCTTATTGCCAAATTCAGACTTAAATTGAAGAAAGTAGGGAAAACCACTAGACCATTCAGGTATGACTGAAATCAAATCCCTTATGATTATACAGTGGAAGTTAGAAATAGATATAAGGGCCTAGATCTGATAGATAGAGTGCCTGATGAACTATGGAATGAGGTTCGTGACATTGTACAGGAGACAGGGATCAAGACCATCCCCATGGAAAAGAAATGCAAAAAAGCAAAATGGCTGTCTGGGAAGGCCTTACAAATAGCTGTGAAAAGAAGAGGGGCAAAAAGCAAAGGAAAAAAGGAAAGATATAAGCATCTGAATGCAGAGTTCCAAAGAATAGCAAGAAGAGATAAGAAAGCCTTCTTCAGTGATCAATGCAAAGAAATAGAGGAAAAGAACAGAATGGGAAAGACTAGAGATCTCTTCAAGAAAATTAGAGATACCAAGGGAACATTTCATGCAAAGATGGGCTCGATAAAGGACAGAAATGGTATGGACCTAACAGAAGCAGAATATATTAAGAAGTGGCAAGAATACATGGAAGAACTGTACAAAAAAGATCTTCACGACCAAGATAATCATGATGGTGTGATCACTCACCTAGAGCCAGACATGTTGGAATGTGAAGTCAAGTGGGCCTTAGAAAGCATCACTACGAACAAAGCTAGTGGAGGTGATGGAATTCCAGTGGAGCTGTTTCAAATCCTGAAAGATGATGCTATGAATGTGCTGCACTCAATATGCCAGCAAATTTGGAAAACTCAGCAGTGTCTACAGGACTGGAAAAGGTCAGTTTTCATTCCAATTCCAAAGAAAGGCAATGCCAAAGAATGTTCAAACTACCGCACAATTGCACTCATCTCACATGCTAGTCAACTAATGCTCAAAATTCTCCAAGCCAGGCTTCAGGAATACGTGAACCGTGAACTCCCTGATGTTCAAGCTGGTTTTAGAAAAGGCAGAAGAACCAGAGATCAAATTGCCAACATCTGCTGGATAATGGAAAAAGTAAGAGAGTTCCAGGAAAACATCTATTTCTGCTTTATTGACTATGCCAAAGCCTTTGACTGTGTGGATCACAATAAACTGCAGAAAATTCTGAAAGAGATGGGAATATCAGACCACCTAATCTGCCTCTTAAGAAATTTGTATGCAGGCCAGGAAGCAACAGTTAGAACTGGGCATGGAACAACAGACTGGTTCCATATAGGAAAAGGAGTATGTCAAGGCTGTATATTGTCACCCTGCTTATTTAACTTATATGCAGAGTACATCATGAGAAACGCTGGACTGGAAGAAACACAATCTGGAATCAAGACTGCCAGGAGAAATATCAATCACCTCAGATATGCAAATGACACCACCCTTATGGCAGAAAGTGAAGAGGAGCTAAAAAGCCTCTTGATGAAAGTGAAAGAGGAGAGTGAAAAGTTGGCTTAAAGTTCAACATTCACAAAATGAAGATCATGGCATCTGGTCCCATCACTTCATGGGAAACAGATGGGGAAACAGTGGGAACAGTGTCAGACTTTATTTTGGGGGGCTCCAAAATCACGACTGAGCGACTGAACTGAACTGAACTGAATTCAACACATTAATAAGGTGACTGTGCAAAAAAAATTATGTTCATATATAGAATTTATAAAGCCAGTGAAGGGGAAAACTTCTGTAATTCTTCACCTGCAGACAAGAGGGCATCAAAAAGAGAGTTGGGGGAGGAGAGGAATCCATAAAGCCTTTATAGAGTACCTTCAAAGTACTGTTGAGGCCCAGAGCTGCTGGGTAGAAAGATGGCAGAGACTGCCTTTACTCCAAGCCTAGAGAGAACTTGATACGTATGTCACAGTGGTCAATGGACATTATGACCTGAGGTAAGTCTGTCGCCCAAAATAACTAGAAGGTGAGCATGGGTGGCCAATAGCTTGGACAGTAAACAAAGAAAGTTGTTATAGCAAGCTCATCCTGCACAAGAGATGATCAGGGTAAGGATGCACAAGCATTTTCCATGGACCAGTTGCTGAGAGAAAGCCGAGGTAGACCTGCCTGGGATCTATAATTGGGCTACCTGAGTGACTGAACTGAACTGAACTGAACTAAGTCAGACAAGCCCTACCTCAAGTTGGACGTGCATGCCTAAAAGTTGAGGAAGGAAATTTCAAGCATCACTTAGCTGGAAGGAGTCTTCTGAGAAACTGGAGACAGATGCTGGATAAATAGAGAAGATGCCAACAACCCACCAGTATTCTCCTTGCCTAGTGCAGATTACAGGTGGATCAGGTCTAAACTGGGGGAAAGAAGAGATTTGATGGGTGCAGTCACTAGTCGTTAGGGATATGGTTTTCAAAATCTCAGAGACATACTACTTCACACTCCCTAGGATGTATCATTGAAAAACAGAAACTAATGTGTTGGTTGAAACACTTCCTAGCATGAAAGAAGTCAAAGAATTAGACAACTGTCAGAATAATCTCTTTCTTCTGGTCACAGTGTGTGTGACTCTGCCAGGTGGCTTTTATTTCTTTGGCTGCTATTCTTAATCTCTCAGTAATTCACAGGTAAACTCAACTGTGTAATCAGAATATCAGTCATCACTCTCTAATGAGTCATAGTTTCAAATTATTAAGACTGAGAAGCGACATCACTGATGCTTCCCCTCGCTCTACAACTTCCTTCTTTCTAAACTAAATAGCTAAAGGGAAGAGTGTTAAAGAACATACACATGTCGGAAATCTGCTCGGTGGTATGCTAGACTGTGCAAGACACATGTGCCCACGAAGGGCTTATAAGTTGTAATTTATTGATATATCATAGAGACTTATTAACAATTAAGATGGGAGAATGGAAGAGAGAAATACTTAATACCTTGAGTAAAAAACAAATGCACATGATTATGTTCATGGGTTCTTTTAATTCAGACCCGAACAATATAAGACACAATTGAGTTTCTGAAGAAGTACAAGTGATTTTGGCTTTGGAGTTCTTTATTCATTTTGTTCTTTACTTTTGTTATTATTATCCCAAGTGTCATTTTTCTTTTTGATGTAGAGACTTTCAAAGAGTAATTGCTACATTGTTTTAGCATTATATTGTACACTTCAATTTTTCTCAAAGGTTTAATCCCCAAAGGGTGGGTTTTCCATAAACTAGAAACAAATAGAAAAATCTTTATGAAAGGCCTGAATGAGTTATCATAATTGTCCTCTTGAAATCTGTCAATTTCACCTTTATTACGGAAATTATAATTGGTTACTAACCTTTAAAAAATATACATATCCTACCACGGAGAAGTAAATGGCACCCCACTCCAGTGTTCTTGCCTGGAGAATCCCAGGGACGGTGGAGCCTGATGGGCTGCCGTCTGTGGGGTCGCACAGAGTCGGACATGACTGAAGTGACTTAGCAGCAGCAGCCCCAGCAATGTGTTGGTGAGGATGTGGAGAGATTGGACACCTTGTACATTGCTAGTGGAATGTAAACTGACTCAGCCACCTGTGGGAAAGAGTTTGGTGTTTCCTCAAGAAGTTAAACATAGAACTACCATATGACCCCACAATTCTACTCCAGATCTATAACCAGAAAGACTCAAAACAAGTGATTTATAATAGCCAAAAAGCAAAAACAGCTTATAGCTATTAACTGATGAAGGCACTAAAAATGTATGCATTTATACAATGAAATATTATCCAGCCACAGAAAGAATGCAGTACTGATACACAGACAACATAAAGGAACTTGAAAACATGATACTAAATGAAATAAGCCAGATTTAAAAAACACACACACACAACATATAAATCCATTTATAGGAAATATTCAGAATAAACAGATTCATAGAGACACAAGGAGTAGTAGTCATCAACAGGAGCTGAGGTCAGGGGAGAAGAGGGAATGACTACTCAGTGGGTGTGGGATTTCCTTTCAAGGTGATAAATTATTCTATAATTACCAGTAATGATTGCACAACATTGTAAGTATACTAAATGCCACTGAAGTATACACTTTAAAATAGTTAAAATAGTAATTTTTGGTTTGTATTTTATAGCAAGGTTTTAAAAAAAGAAAACAAAACTCTTGGATGCATTGGGACAAATCCTGAACTGAGCTTGTGTATGCAATTTAAAATGATGCTCAACTATTATCTGAGAATGAGCCTGCTGGGGTTTTCTTTGAGGGCAGTTCTTAACTTTTTTCACTGAAGAATGCTGTGAGAGAAACTCTGCTTGTTCCTAATGCCAGATACATATGGATGGATAGATAAAAAGAAATAGAGATGATTTTTCAAAACAAAGTGAGGCATTCATATAGGCAATGAGCTACCTAGAGATGACCTTCAATAAATATTTAATTGATTGAATAATTGAGGCACTTTTATCTCTAGGTACAGAGCTCATTCTAAGTACACTTGAAACATTTACCTGCAGCAATCCAAATGCACATACCTGGATATGTATTTTTCAGGGTTTATAACTCAGAGACATGATAGCTTATTTTTTGTGTTATTAAACCCTTGCTCATTAGCTGTGTGACCTTGAATAAGTTTCTGAATATTCAGAAGACTCAGTTTCCTTCTCTAAAAAAAACCAAAGGAGATGGAAAGGCATCTATGCAATGGGTCAATATGGGAATTTGATCCTTGCTGCTGTAGGTATGGTACCTGTCTGAGAGTCATCAACTGACAGCTTGATAGAAATGCAAAATCTCAGACCCGGTCACAAGCCTGAACACAATCTGCATTTTAAGAAGACATCAGGAGTTGCATGTGCACACTCAAGTTTGATCAAATTTCATAGCATGTATTAAATTGTTTTGTATAATGCCTGGCATATTTCTAAAAACTCAATAAAAGGGTGTTCATTTATTTAACAAATATTTATTGATCACCTGCTAGGGACCAAGAACCATTTTAAGCCATTAGAAACATTCAGTAAATAAAAGTCAAGGACAACAAAACTCAGAGAGTATATACTTTAGGAAGGATACAGATAATAAAATGGATAAGCAAATAAATATATGATTCAAACGAAAATATTACGTGATTATTAATAGAGCCATTTAGAGTCACAGCCAGCCTAGTTCTATCCAATTAAACAAATAGCATTAAATAAGCATTATGCACATGGAACCGCACAGGTATGTGTAGGGGATGGAAAGAGGCCGGATCCCCTCCCTCTTAGAGCAGAGCTCTTTCCAAAGCACCATGCTGATTTCCTGCTTGAGATGACAAGTAAATAGTTCATTTGGGCCAGAAACAACAGGAAATCACCATGTCGCTTTATAAGCAACACTACTCTATGGGTATATCTGGGGGTCCCTGCTACAGAACCCCAGGCTTACATTCCAGCTGTCAGTGTACACACCACAACTATTGATTAAACATATTCTTGAAACATATCCTTTTCTTCACAATATATGGCGATCGCTGCTGCTGCTGCTAAGTCACTTCAGTCGTGTCCGACTCTGTGCGACCCCATAGACGGCAGCCCACCAGGCTCCCCCGTCCCTGGGATTCTCCAGGCAAGAACACTGGAGTGGGTTGCCGTTTCCTTTTCTGATGCATGAAAGTGAAGAGTGAAAGGGAAGTCGCTCAGTCGTTTCTGACTCTTAGCGACCCGATGGACTGCAGCCCACCAGGCTCCTCCATCCGTGGGATTTTCCAGGCAAGAGTACTGGAGTGGGGTGCCATCGCCTTCTCCGACAGCGATCGCAGAGTCCTCTAAGAAGGAGAGAATATGGCAGAACTAGTGAGTATGGAGCATTTCCTGAATATTAGTAACTGGCAGGGAGAGTTCATGGTCCAAACTGATGGCTCACGTCACTAACTTCATCTGACCACCAGTCTCTTTTGACTAGATCCAAGATCATTGTAGAGGTTAGAAGTTAACTGGTGCCCACATACAAAACTGCACACAGACGTGCACAAACACACTATAAATGTGCATGAGTAGATGCATGCTGTGAGATTGTCTAGGGTAAATGCACAGCATCACAGATTAAAGAGAATGAAGATGAGTTTTGAAGAGTGCTGGTATAGCAAGTACTCCAGGTTTATGTGTCAGTCTGGGAGATGGGCCTCTCTGATATCTTTACTCTCATTCTGCAGGATCAGATCTGCCTTTTTCTCACCCACTTTTGGATCTTGTATTGTGGGAAATTGTTTCTGCTCTAGCCTTTTTCAATCAGGGTTCTGAAAGAGAATTAAGCCTGAATGTCCCCGGATAATTCCTAATGTAATAAAAATAGCTTCTCCCCTGTATATCTAGAATGCCCTCCTTATATGCCATCCTTGGAAACATTTGCTGGGTCACCACTCACATAGTCTTTGTTCTCTGTGTTTCAGATAAAGAGCTGAGGCTGGGAACCACTGGGTGGCAGGAAGTCCTAACAAGGTCATTTCTGGTCCTCAGCTGTCACTCTCTATTGTACCCTTGAGCACACAGGCATCGCTGCACTGGGTCTCATCAGATAGCAAATCTGACCAAAGGAGGCCCACACCTATCTTGCCGCCTTGCATCATTATTGGACTATGATGCTTACTCCTTTCCCACCAACCCAAAAGCACATGGTTGGGCTGATTTTCCTAAATTTGATTTCTCTAGGAAGTTTGAGAAAATAAATATAAGCATCCTGTTGTTGTTGTTCAGCCGCCCAGTCATGTCAGACTCTTTGTGACCCTATGGACTGCAGCAGGCCAGGCTTTCCTGTTCATCACCATCTCCTGGAGTTTTCTCAAACTCATGTCCATTGAGTTAGTGATGATATCCAATCATCTCATTCTCTGTTGTCCCCTTCTCTTTCTGCTTTCAATCTTTCCCAGCATCAAGGTCTTTTCCAATGAGTTGGCTCTCGGCATCGTGTGACCAAAGTATTGGAGTTTTAGTTTCAGCATCAGTCCTTCCAGTGAATATTCAGGACTGATTTCCTTTAAGATGTACTGGTTGGATCTCCTTGAAGTCCAAGGGACTCTCAAGAGTCTTCTCCAGCACCACAGTTCAAAGGCATCAATTCTTCAGCACTCAGCCTTTTTATGCTCCAACTCTCATATTCTTACATGACTACTGGAAAAACCATAGCTTTGACTAGACAGACCTTTGTTGGCAAAGTAATATCTCTGCTTTTTAATACACTAGATTTGTGAGTCTGAGTGAACTCCGGGAGTTGGTGATGGACAGGGAGGCCCGGCGTGCTGCGATTCATGGGGTCGCAAAGAGTCGGACATGACTGAGCGACTGAACTGAGCTGTGTATTGCCTCGGTTTTTCATAGCTTTTCTTCCAAGGAGGAAACGGCTTTTAATTTCATGGCTGTAGTCACCATCTGCAGTGATTTCGGAGCCCAAGAAAATAAAGTCTGTCACTGTTTCCATTGTTTCCCATCTATTTGCCATGAAGTGATAAGACTGGATACCATGATCTTTGTCTTTTGAATGCTGGGTTTTAAGCCAGCGTTTTCACTCTCCTTTTTCACCTTCATCAAGAGGTTCTTTAGTTCCTCTTCCCTTTCTGCCATGAAGGTAGTGTCATCTGCATACCTGAGGTTATTGATATTTCTCCCTGCAGTCTTGATTTCAGCTTGTGCTTCTTCCAGCAAGGCATTCTCCCTGATGGAATCTGCATATAAGTTAAATAAGCAAGGTGAATATAAGCCTTGATGTACTCCTTTCCCAGTTTAGAACCAGTCCATTGCTCCATGTCCAGTTGTAACTGTTGTTCCTTGACCTTCATACAGGTTTCTCAGGAGGCAGGTAAGGTGGTTTGGTTTCCCCATTTCTTTAAAAAATTTCCACAGTTTGTTCGGATCCACACAGTCAAAGACTTTAGTGCTATCAATGAACCAGAAGTAGATGTTCTTCTGGAATTCTCTTGCTTTTCTATGATCCAATGAATATTGGCAATTTGATCTCTGGTTCCTATGCCTTTTCTAAATCCAGCTTGAATATCTGGAAGTTCTCTTAAACATCTGGAAGTAATTTGCAGTCTGGCTTGGAGAATTTTAAGCATTACTTCCCTAGCAGGTGGAATGAGTGTAACTGTGCAGTAGTTTGAACATTCTTTGGCATTGCCCTTCTTTGGAATTGAAATGAAAACTGATTTTTCCAGTCCTGTGGCCACTGTTGAGTTTTCCAAATTTGCTGGCCTATTGAATACAGCACTGTCACAGCATCATCTTAGGATTTGAAATAGCTCACCTGGAATTCTGTCACCTCCACTGTTTGTTCACAGTGATGCTTCCTAAGGCCCACTTGACGTCACCCTCCAAGACATCTGGCTCTAGATGAATGAGCACACCATTGTGGTTATCTGGGTCATGAAGATCTCTCTTGTATAGTTCTCTCTTTCTGTGTATTTTTGCCACCTCTTCTTAATATCTTCTGCTTCTGTTAGGTCCCTACAATTTCTGTCCTTTATGGTCCCCATCTTTGCATGAAATGTTCCCTTGGCATCTCTTAATTTTCCTGAAGAGAGCTCTAGTCTTACCCATTCTATATGTTTTCCTCTATTTCTTTGCATTGTTCACATAGGAAAGCTTTCTTATCTCTGATTGCTATTCTTTGGAGCTCTACATTCCTTTTTCTCCCTTGCCTTTCACTTCTCTTCTTTTTTCAACTATTTGTAAGTCCTCCTCAGACAACCGTTTTGCCTTTTGCATTTATCTTTCTTGGGGATGGTTTCGATCACTGCCTCCTGTACAGTGTCATGAACCCCTATCCATAGGTCTTCAGGCGCTCTGTCTATCACATCTAATCCCTTGAATCTATTCGTCACTTCCACTGTATAATGGTAAGGGATAATCATCCTACCCTTTGTTTATAATGCATGAACAAAACAGTAGCTGCTATGATTATTTTGTAAATAATATCAGATGACCAAATGAGGAAATGTTGTACTGACTAAAAGTGCAATAGACTTTTTTAAAAAGAGATAACCTTGTGTTGTCAAAGTACTAAGAATGATTTTCAGAGAGTACAAAATTCATGCTGTGTTTAGTGGTAAAGAAGGAAGCAACACTGGCTGACAGCTTGCTATGTGCCACGTCCTGAACTGTCTCATCTCTTAAGTTCCCTACATTTCTGATGTGAAAAGTGTTCATCGTTCAGTCGCGTCTGACTCTTTGAGTCCCCATGGACTGTAGCCTGCCAGGCTCCTCTGGCCATGAAATTCTCCAGACAAGAATACTGGAATGGGTAGCTATCCCCTCCTCCAGGGGATCTTCCTGGCCCAGGGATCAAACCCGGATATACTGCACTGCAGGCAGATTCTTTACAGTCTGAAGAGGTTTCCATTATTGACATCTTGAGGATGAAAAAACTGAAGGTCAGAATTTGAGCAGCTTCTCTAGTAGTTCTTGAATAACATGTAGCTAAGCCCTACTTATTTAACTTATATGCAGAGTATATCATGAGAAACCCTGGGCTGGAGGAAGCACAAGCTGGAATCAAGATTGCTGGGAGAAATATCAATAACCTCAGATATGCAGATGACACTACCCTTATGGCAGAAAGTGAAGAGGAACTAAAAAGCCTCTTGATGAAAGTTAAAGAGGAGAGTGAAAAAGTTGGCTTAAAGCTCAACATTCAGAAAACTAAGATCATGGCATCCAGTCCCATCACTTCATGGGAAATAGATGGGGAAAAAGTGGAAACAGTGGCTGACTTTATTTTGGGGGGCTCCAAAATCACTGCAGATTGTGATTGCAGCCATGAAATTAAAAGATGCTTACTCCTTGGAAGGAAAGTTATGACCAACCTAGACAACAT
The DNA here is from genome assembly GCF_014754425.2 of Oryx dammah. Classification (NCBI taxonomy): domain Eukaryota; kingdom Metazoa; phylum Chordata; class Mammalia; order Artiodactyla; family Bovidae; genus Oryx; species Oryx dammah. The sequence continues at coordinate 105,836,355 of NW_024070185.1, forward strand.
ATTCAAAAGCAGAGACATTATTTTGCTAACAAAGTTCTGTCTAGTCCAGGGTATGGTTTTTCAAGTGGTCATGTATGGATGTGAGAGTTGGACTATGAAGAAATCTGAGCGCTGAAGAATTGCTGCTTTTGAACTGTGGTGTTGGAGAATACTCTTGAGAATTCCTTGGACTTCAAGGAAATCCAACCTATCCATCCTAAAGGAGATCAGTCCTGGGTGTTAATTGAAAGGACTGATGTTGAAGCTGAAACTCCGATACTTAGGTCACCTGATGTGAAGAAGTGACTCATTTGAAAAGACCCTGATGCTGGGAGGGATTGGGGGCAGGAGGAGAAGGGGACAACAGAGGGTGAGATGGCTGGATGGCATCACCGACTCAATCGACATGGGTTTGGGTAAACTCCGGGAGTTGGTGATGGACAGGAAGGCCTGGTGGGCTGCAGCCCATGGGGTTGCAAAGAGTTGGACATGACTGAGTGACTGAACTGAACGGAACTGAAGGATTGAAAGATTTTCAATCTGTTTTTTTCTGATTTCTCAGGTTTTCTTGAGGGATCCCAGGATAATCATCTGGGCCAGGAATTTAGGAGAAGAGATTGGATTTGAGTCTCTATTTTTCCTTAAATGTGGTAGATCTGGGTTTTTAAATTAATTTTTATTGGAGTATGGTTGCTTTACTAAACCTGATAGATATGTTTTAATATTTTATATTTTGAACTTCTAGACAAATTTTCTCAGATACATAACTTCTGATGATTTATAAAATATGAAAAATGTTGAACTACATTACCTTTTTTCTTTTTTTGCTCCATGGAGACAGAAAAATAATACTTAATATATCTAAAATATCTCTCCCTTCCCTTTACAAACAATGGGGTTTGTAATCAACAGGTTCATCTCTTCTCTAGGTGTTATTTCTATTCACTGAGTGTAATGAGTTTTGCATGTTTACTGCCCTTCTTTGGGTACAGTTGAATTTTTTCTCTAAGTATCCTATTCAAGCCTCAAAGGACGCCCTAGTTCTCCCGTGGATGGGCTGTGTGCTCCTTCATCCTCACCCCTCCCCTCTCCATTCTCATTGCTGTTTCACAGAAGCCAAAATGGCTTTTGTCAAGCATCTGGCTCTCTTTCCTTGGGCTTTGCATTTTCCTGTCAGCAAAGGCAGCCATAGGAGAAAGACCTTCCTCCCTTACAAAACTGCCTTCTTCAGCATTCAGCCATAACAGCCACCCCCTCCCCAACTTCGGTAGCACTTTTCTCAGAATGTTTAGGGCTATTATAGCAGACTGCCACAGGAGAGTTTGAATGGGAAACTCATTAGCTTTGTGAGCCTGCAAATGTCCAAAGAGAGTTTATGTGTAATCCCAACCATTTTCTTTTGTTTGTTCTCAGTGTTACATTCTCTTTGACTAGGGTTGATTACACTGGAATCATTAACTCACACAGAACTGGAAATAACCCTCTGGAGAACCATCCCAGCCCAGACCCCAGGGAGGAACTACTGAGTACTTTCTCTCCATTGCCAATGGCTTTGCTTCTAATTAATGACAGTCTCAGTGCTGTTTTAGGGTTTCTTCTTACCTCACTATGACATCAGGTCCTCAAGGGAAACAGAGTTACTTAAAATCTCCCTCATGAGTCTAAGTTCCTGTAATTCCTCTGCAACTTCATGCTGAATTTCAGACTAACCCATACTTTGTGAGTGACTGTTAGAAAGTCTATGAGGGCCACACTTTTATTATTCACCTTGACTTGGTTTAAAATATTTCTTGACAGACTTACATGCAGTAGGACCATATTCAGAATATCTCATTGAAGATCTGATGTGATTCATCCTCAGATTCTTTTCCCCAAAGGGTCAAGAATTTAAATGGTAATTAAAATCCCCTCCTGTAAAAGCCATATCCATTGCCTGCCAAATAGTAGGTGCTCAGTAAAATGGAAACATCCTTTCTCTTTGTGTTGGAATTCTCAGATTTTATTATTATATTACTTGAATTGAGTTATTAGGGTGAAGTACTGTATATATTCAAATGATCCAAATATGGTGAGAAAAGCCATGTCAGTTGACTCAGACATTAAATTGTAAGACTTGGATCCAAGAAGTAAAACTTATTTGAAGGGTGACTTGCAATCCCAGTCAGATGCCGATGTTCTTACATCCATTCTTTTTATCCCTGGCAATAACTGAATGCTTCAGTTCAGTTCACTCACTCAGTCGTGTCCAATTCTTTGTGACCCCATGAACCACACCACGCTAGGCCTCCTGGTCCATCACCAACTCCCGGAATTTACCCAAACTCATGTCCATCGAGTCAGTGATGCCGTCCAGCCATCTCATCCTCGGTCGTCCCCTTCTCCCCTGCTCCCAATCTCTTCGAGAATCAGGGTCTTTTCCGATGAGTCAACTCTGCATGAGGTGGCCAAAGTACTGGAGTTTCAGCTTCAGCATCTGTCCTTCTGATGAACACCCAGGACTGATCTTCTTTAGGATGAACTGGTTGGGTCTCCTTGCAGTCCAGGGGACTCTCAAGAGTCTTCTCCAACACCACAGTTCAAAAGCATCAATTCTTTGCTGCTCAGCTTTCTTCACAGTCCAACTCTCACATCCATTTATGACCACTGGAAAAAACTATAGCCCTGGACTAGACGGACCTTTGTTGGCAAAGTAATGTCTCTGCTTTTTAGTATACTGTGTAGGTTGGTCATAACTTTCCTTCCAAGGAGTAAGCATCTTTTAATTTCATGGTTGCAATCACCATTTGCAGTGATTTTGGAGCCCCCCAAAATAAAGTCTGACACTGTTTCCACTGTTTCCCCACCTATTTCCCATGAAGTGATGGGAACAGATGCCATGAACTTAGTTTTCTAAATGTTGAGCTTGAAGCAAACTTTTTCACTCTCCTCTTTAACTTTCATCAAGAGGCTTTTTAGTTCCTCTTCACTTTCTGCCATAAGGGCAGTGTCATCTGCATATCTGAGATTATTGCTATTTTCCTGGCAATCTTGATTCCAGCTTGTGCTTCTTCCAGCCCAGCATTTTTCATGATGTACTCTGCATAGAAGTTAAATAAGCAGGGTGACAATATACAGCCTTGACGTACTCCTTTTCCTATTTCTAACCAGTCTGTTGTTCCCTGTCCAGTTCTAACTGTTGCTTCCTGACCTGCATATAGATATCTCAAGAGGCAGGTCAGGTGTACAGAATGAAGCAGGGCAAAGGTTAATAGAGTTTTGCCAGAAGAACGCACTGGTCATAGCAAACACCCTCTTCCAACAACACAAGAGAAGACTCTACACATGGACATCACCAGATGATCAACACCAAAATCAGATTGATTATATTCTTTGCAGCCAAAGATGGAGAAGCTGTATACAGTCAGCAAAAACAAGACTGGAGGCTGACTGGGGCTCAGATCATAAACTCCTTATTGCCAAATTCAGACTGAAATTGAAGAAAGACCATTCAGGTATGACCAAAATCAAATCCCTTATGATTATACAGTGGAAGTGAGAAATAGATTTAAGGGACTAGCTCTGATAGACAGAGTGCCTGATTAACGATGGACGGAGGTTCGTGACATTATATAGGAGACAGGCATCAAGACCATCCCCACGGAAAAGAAATCCAAAAAGCAAAATGGCTGTCTGAGGAGGCCTTACAAATAGCTGTGAAAATAAGAGAGGTGAAAAGCAAAGGAAAAAAGGAAAGATATAAGCATCTGAATGCAGAGTTCCAAAGAATAGCAAGAAGACATAAGAAAGCCTTCCTCAGCGATCAATAAAAAGAAATAGAGGAAAAATCAGAATGGGAAAGACTAGAGAGCTCTTCAAGAAAATTAGAGATACCAAGGGAACATTTCATGCAAAGATGGGCTCGATAAAGGACAGAAATGGTCGGGACCTAACAGAAGCAGAAGATATTAAGAAGAGGTGGCAAGAATACACGGAAGAACTGTACAAAAAAGATCTTCACAGCCCAGATAATCACGATGGTGTGATCACTCACCTAGAGCCAGACATCCTAGAACGTGAAGTCAAGTGGGCCTTAGAAAGCATCACTACGAACAAAGCTAGAGGAGGTGATGGAATTCCAGTTAAGCTATTTCAAATCCTGAAAGATAATGCTATGAAAGTGCTGCACTCAATATGCCAGCACATTTGGAAAACTCAGCAGTGACCACAGGACTGGAAAAGGTCAGTTTTCATTCCAATCCCAAAGAAAGGCAATGCCAAAGAATGTTCAAACTACCACACAATTGCACTCATCTCACACGCTAGTAAAGTAATGCTCAAAATTCTCCAATACAGGCTTCAGCAATACGTGAACCATGAACTTCCAGATGTTCAAGCTGGTGTTAGAAAAGGCAGAGGAACCAGAGATCAAATTGCCAACATCCTCTGGATCATGGAAAAAGCAAGAGAGTTCCAGAAAAACATCTATTTCTGCTTTATTGACTATGCCAAAGCCTTTGACTGTGTGGATCACAATAAACTGCGCAAAATTCTTCAAGAGGTGGGAATACCAGACCACCTGACCTGCCTCTTGAGAAACTGAATGCTTACTATGAGCTATATACATACCCAGCCTCTCATGGTGCACCATTTCATTTAGTTTGGCAATAATCTCTATTAAATTGAGGACAATTAGTCTTGGTAAGGTTAAGTAAACTGACCAAGATCACAAGAAAGCAGGTAATAAAACCAAACTTTGAACCAAGGTGACTTCCGGTGTGGCTCAGATGGTAAAGCATCTGCCTATAATGCGCAAAACCCAGGTTCAATCCCTAGGTCAGGAAGAATCTCCTGGAGAAGGAAATGGCAACCCACTCCAGTATTCTTGCCTGGAAAATCCCATGGACAGAGGAGCCTGGTAGGCCATACAGTCCATGGGGCCACAAAGAGTTGATCACGACTGAGCGACTTCACTTTTGAATCAAGGTAGTCTATCTCCAGGACTCATGGATATAGTTGGTCTGCCTCATCTCATCTAGCAACTCAGGGTTCTCTCTTTCCTTCATCCCCATTCTTCCCTACTCTCCCCCTAAACACCAGTGAGGGTCCATCATGCCAGACTTCTATTTTCTGGGAGTTGAGGGATTGAAAAAATAAGATAATGGTGACAGAAAAGTATTGGAGTTTTTCACTGATCAGAAGTAGAAGGGTTAAGCAACTATGTAAGATATTTGAAGATACAGGAACTTGAGTTTTACTTCTCATGGTTATTTGTGATCTTATGGACCCTATGGTAAGTTAAGGGGATGGAGCAGTGAGCAAAGCTACATCTCAATCCTCAAGGATTTTACAGTTTAGATGCAGAAATGAGCACTAAACTATTGATCTTTCAGAAATACTTGCTTTGACTGGGTACATTGGAAGCTCAGATATCATCTACCTAATTAAACTGTACAGATCATGGAAAATCTTTCAGGGGAAACTAAGTCTGGGTTGATTATTTGAAAGATGAGTGTAAAGCAGACAGGCTAAAGGGGCTGGTGAATATTAACACATTATTGACCAGAGACATATTAATGCCACAGGAGTTAGTTTCTCTAAAAATCCCTTGGTCAATAACATGCTAAGACATCAGTCTAGGAAGATGTACTATAGGTAACGTCTGAGCATTTCTCCATGCTCAAAGTAAATGTGCTTTTCTGTAAAAATGAGATCCAAGATGGAAATATTTTATGTCTCTAAGGAAAGCACGTAATAAACTGCAAAACATTAGACTGCACAATTATCTCTGTAAATGTTACTTTCCCTTTCTTTCAGAAATGGATAATAAATTGTCCTTGAGGGGTGTGTATTTGTATTTTAACTAACAGTCAGATCAGAGAAGTCTTATTCTAGTTAGCCATTGTTGAGTAATAAACCACCCCAAACATTGTAGTATAATAAATAAACCAATTTATTATGTTCTGGATTCTGTTGATCAAGAATTCAACCAGATATTCATATGGATTGACAAGTTAACAGATGACTAAAATAAATTTTGATGTAAATAAATTATAGTTTCAATAACTTATGGAGACAGGCAACCATATTTGGGTTTCAGTCTCAGCCCGACTTTTTACCAGTTATGTTATCTTGGTCAAGTAATATCCTCTAAAAAGCCTTTGTTTCACCATCTGTAAAATGGGAATAATAATAAGCAATATTCATGGTCATTTTAAGGATTACATGAGCAGAGAACTAATTATGTAAATCCCTTAGCACAGTACCTGACAAGTAATAAATCCAACACATGATAGCTATTATTTTTGTTTTTTAATTCTGGCAGAATATAGTGGGAATAATTGGTCTCTGTCCTGTAAGGTTTAGGCTCTTATCTGGGAAGACTTAAATGGTAGGCAGCTAGAATTACATCGAGGCGTCTTTTCTTGATTATCTGGAATTTGAGCAAGGATGTCTTCCCTGGAAGACATGGAAACTGTGAACTAGATATTGCATGCATGGGCCTCACCATGTGGCTTTGGTATTCAAAGATGTTAGTTAAATACCGAGAGAGAATTGTCTGGAAAGGGCACATGCAAGGAACATGTGAAATGGAAAGTATTTTGGGACACTTCTAGAAATTAAAATACGTTGCAAGACCAGTCTGGAAAGAAAGTCTCTTTTTCCAACTGAAGTGTAGCTGATTTACACAGTTGTGTTAGTTTCAGGTGTACAGCAAAGCGATTCAGATACACAGATGCCGTGCCGTGCTTAGTCGCTCAGTCTTGTTCGGCTCTTTGAAACGCCATGGACTGTAGCCCACCAGGCTCCTCTGTCCATGGGATTCTCCAGGCAAGAATGCCGGAGTGGGTTGCCATGCCCTTCTCCAGGGGATCTTTCCAACCCAGAGATCAAAACCAGATATATAGATTGATCTACATATTAATGCATACATACGTATTTATATATGTATAACTTTCTTTTCCATGAAATTCTTTTTTTGAACAAAGACACAGTGTCTGCATAGACTTATAACACTTAGTCCAGTATACTCATACAAGCACAGGACCTGGCCATTGCACTAGCTAGGATTTTCTCAAGAGCAGGATTTGTGTTTTAGTCACCATTGTACTTTTGATGTCCATTATAGTGGTCAGTGCATACCATAAACTCAAGCTCTGCTGAAAGAATGTCAAATAGTGAACAAAGCACTCACTTTACTGGTTTACCCAGGAAATCTAAAACTATATGGCCTGACGTGGGTATAGTTCCCCTCCCCAAAAAGAGCCACTAATACTGGCATTTCAATATTACGACACCAGGACAGAAAAAGCAAATTATTTCTGGACAAAAGATTTTGCCAATACTCCTCCCCTTCCTGATCCTATCATTTTTCCTAAGAGGGTTTACTCTGGTACAGGAAAGCAATATAATTTCCATCTAAACAATTAGGTACTTCTTTTGGTTTGTGCTGTTGCTTTACCTTGGGAGACTAATTACATAATTAAGAACATAGAGTCCATGACTGAACACTATTTTGGTCAGTGACTCACCATGTGACCTTGAACCCATGGGATGCTTTTGATGGCAGCTTCCTCCTCACTTAACACAACTTATAACTAGAAGACACAGCCACAAGAGATCTTTTTTTTTTTTTTTCCAAAGTGACAACACTGGGAGTTTTACAAAAATAATGTATGATGATTCTAAATACCTTCTCCCAGGACCTAAACACTCCCTGGACCATCAGTCATGTCTCCCTGGAAGATGCATTTTCTCTCTCACACAATCAGAATATATATAGTAATTTGAGCGTTCAATGCATAGCAGCTGGGAGAATTTGGTGCCAATAACTTTTTTTTTTTTTTGCTAATATCGTTTGGCTTTCTCCTCAAATGAAATTTAAAATGAAACAGTTTGGCAGTCCACATTAGCACCATCTAGCAATGGTCCCATGTTGGTCCCACTGCAGTTTGATAATTTACAGACTCATTGGGCTGAAAGGGACTTGGCAAGCTTAACTAATTCAATGGTTGCTAAACCTGGCTAAACATCAACATTTAATGGGACCTTTAAAAAATACAGATTCCTGGGCACAGAGCCCTGCTAATCAGTAGGTTAGAATCTGCACAAGTGGGACCTAGAAATTTTAATCCTTACAAAGCTTTCCAAATGATTCTGATGATAAAGTAGGATTTGATGTCATTGCTTTAATCCATATCTCATCTTCAACTAAAACTCTGAGAGTTATTTTGCTTCTTTATTTACATGTTCACTCATTCATTTATTCATTTATCTGGGTAAAGAAAATGTTGCAATACAATGCTCTAAATCCCCTTTGGTAATTTTCAGACCTCTCATGGATGAGTGGTCAGGATGTGCTACAGTCAGTTTTAGAGATAAGACGCCAGAAAGTTCTTCAAAGCATGGGTGCTTCCAAGAGCTTACCATCAACAAAAGAGCAACATTTCTGATTCTGTAAATCCATAACACTGAGGTCACTCTCCTTCCCTTCTTAAATGTGCTGATTCCTATTAGACTTTGGTGCTTCCCTTAAAACAGGAATTTCATCAAACTTTCCTAGCATTTCTTCTCTTAACATCATCACTCTTTCAGTCTAGATACTACAGATTAAAAGAAAACATTATAATTACAATTATTAACTGAAAAAAAAGTACAACCTAAAAGTTGAGAATTGTGTTTTATTTGGTGCACCTCAGCTTGGGACACAGCCTCTCCACTCCAAGACTGCTCCAAAGAGATAAGGGAGGAGCCAGGATACATAGTTTTTGCAACAAAGACCAGGTAGTTGGCACTTCAACAGACTGTTGTTAATTAAAGAGAACGTGGATATCTCAAGTTGATGAATTTAGTACTTTTCTGTGTATGGGGAGATGGAGGAGCCTGGGCTCGCTGAAATCATTCCTTTGGTACGCACCTTAACACTCTAAGACCAGCATCCTACTTCTCTCCACCCTGAATCCTCTCCAAGTGTACCGTTGAGGATGGTTGCAGCGTCTGAGGGCTTTAGGCAGGCAACAATTTTCCTTCAGAAAGCTATCTCCCTATTTAAAACCCTTCAGTGATTTTTCATTCAATGAAGAAAAACCAGACCTCCTATCCTGCTCTTGTGCCCCTGCGTGACTTTGTCCCTGCTGGCTTTTGACTGCATCATCTCTCATCTTCCCTCTTGTTCCCTAGCTTCAAAACCTCCATTCTGTTTTATGAACATCAATATCTAGCCTCTGGTTTTGACCCTATTTTGCTCTGCCTTGGATATTTGTCTAATAGTCAGAAGGTGTTGTGCTGCCTTTACTAGTATATTCATTGTCTTTGATGTGTCACCTTATTAGAATATATGCTTCCTGAGGGCAGAGATTTTGCCCCTCTTCTCTGCCGTGGAATCTCTGGCTTTCAGCATGCGGCCTGTTACAACACAAGCGTTTATTACATATTCATTGGATGAGGAACTTCGTGGTGTGAATTTGACCGATCGTCAGGCTCTGCCGAAATTAGAAGTAGCTTCTTGTCTAATCTGCTGTGCCATAAGAAAGTCTACTCTCTTGGTTAACTTCAGAGTCACAGCTGTATTTAGTCATAGTGAGTCATATCTTAATGTGATCATCTTACTAACAATCTAAACTCTTCTTTCACCAACACAAAGCCACGCTCTTTTCATACTCACTTCAGGCACGGGCAGAGAGACATCCATTGTCATACTTACAATGTATTCTCAATAACTTATTATTAATAAATAACCTTGACTTTGAACATTAAAGTCACCATAGTAATTGTATGAACCACCTAATGAGAACATTTATTATTTCATTATTTGTGCACAGAACACATATGTTTTTTATGAACTACCAAGTCTGGCACCATTTAGATAGTTTTTAACACTTTCATCTTTGAACTTTTATGATTCTAGGTGTGAGGCATGACATTGTGAAAAAGGCGCTACGTGAAATTGTGTCTTGAAGTTATGATTTTGCTCCTTATCTGATCCTGGAAATGTCATGTCACATGCGTCAGCCTAAATTTCCTCCTCAATAAAATGAGAATAAAGCCTAACCCATGGAGCTACTGTGACATTCAACATCCAAATAAATTTCTGCAGGTATATATGTTTTATAAATATGAAAACATTTAAATTTAAAGAATATGTGAATGGTAGCTACCATTCATTCATGGGAGATGACTTCTTGGACACTTAGTATATGTAATCCTTTTGCTAAGTACAAGAGACACAGTGAATGTAACAAGCATGGTTCTCATGGAGATTTTGGTCTAAGAAAGGACCAAATGGTCAATATTCATAAATAAATATATCATCATTACTTGTGATAAGCATGGCAAAAGGAATTCTTTATAAGATTATCAGAGACATAATATTCATTAATAAATAATAGTGTAGTTATTAAATTGATATTGTCCTAGGACAACCTCTATTATGACAACATTATTAAATTTTTCATTCTCTAAGGAGAGGAAAAGAAGTAGTTGACATCTTAAAAAGAGATTAACATTATCCACTGAAATAATCTGTTAGAATTGTTTGTAAGTCCAGATTAATGCAGTTCATGGATGACTGGAAAATAAAGGAATTTCCTTAGAGAAAATGTATGTGTCAACTCCCAGTACTACCGATGTTTTAACCTTGGAATTTTATCCTTTTTAATCTTCACTTATCTTCTACTCCCCCTAACAACATCTATTTTCTGAAGATTCTCACACTCATTTTCATTGGTTTACCATTACCATAGTCTTGACTATGTATTAAAGTCATTGTAATATTCCTCCAATTCATATCTGTTTCTAGTATTTTTCTTTTTCAATCTTAGGGGTCTCTCTTCTCAGGGATCATTTGGCCAGTAGCAATTCAGTATAGATAAGTCATAAAAGCAAGTAGAATTTGACTCTGTGATATTTGACAAAAAGAAAAACATGCCTACTCAAAATCAAAAGATAAATAATAAATGGAAAAATTATTCACAGCACATAATGTAGAGAAATAGCTGACTTTATTAATATGCAAAGAACTCTTAAAAATCAGTAACAGAAAGACAAATGACTTAATAGAAAAATGAGCAAAGAAGATGAACAGGCAGTCCCTACAAAGAATCATCCAAATGGCCCATAAACATGAAAAAGAGCATAATCTCACATATAATTAAGGAAATGCAAATTAAGATTTTAGCAAGATGCCTTTTGTCACCTATTAGAATGGTGTAGATCAGTTTGAGAATACTGCTTATTGGCAGTTTTTGAGAAAATCCAATAGTGCATTAAGTATTGATGAGATTGTAAATTTGTAAAATATATAACGTGTAAAAAAAATAGAAGTCAATTTGGCTCTTTCAAAACTTAAAGAATGCATACACTTTCACAGAGTAATTCCATTTGTTAGATTATACCCTACAAATATACTTATGTAAGTATGTGTTTTGTATAATTTAAAAAATCTGCAAACTATAAATGCTCATCAACAGAAGACTGGTTAACTGAATTGTCTACATTTATATGCATTGGATTTTTTGAGAGTATACCCAGCAAATAGTACACCTTTCTCCTGCCTAATTTCAGAGTCTTATTGAGAAATAAGAAATAGCATATGTGGAGACCAAAATAACCACTTTAAATAAACAGTAAAGTCTGCTAGAGAATGTGACTTTGATCCTCAGGCAGACTGGCTTCCCGAATGCCCACTGTATGCCTAGACCAGTAAAGGGCTCCCACTGGGCAGAACACGCTCCATAGAGACTTCCCCAGGCATGCTCACTGGGGCAGAACTTCCTAAAGAGAAGAAAGGAGGAAGCTGAGACAAGTATGTGCAATTCATTCTTCTCAAGTTGGTGGATCAGATAGGTAGTCCCATTTTGGTTAAAAAAAAAAAAAAAATCAAGCACACAAAGCATACTTGAGGAACTCACAACTCTTCTGAAAACATGACCAGCTACTCTCAGTTACATCTGTGGAAGGCAACCAGATGAAGGACTTGCTGCTGCTGCTGCTGCTAATTCGCGTCAGTTGTGTCCGACTCTGTGCGACCCCATAGACCGCAGCCCACCAGGCTCTGCTGTCCCTGGGATTCTCCAGGCAAGAACACTGGAGTGGGTTGCCATTTCCTTTAAGGCCACTATTACAGTTCAATTTATAGCCTATATGTTTTTTATATTTGCTTTTATTATGTACATATATTACTTATAATAATGATACAGCTAATTTAAAACATTTATCAGTGCCTGATTTTTGCTATTAGATGAAAGAAAAGCAAAGTTATTTTGACTCACTCACTTGCTCCAAACCTCTCTTCCGACTTTGTCTCCAGCTAACACCTAGACATAGGCCTGAATACCACCAAATATTTACATTATCCCTGCCAAGGTTATTTTATCAGTGGACAAAACATTCCCCATCAACTCTGCCTGTCAGAAAACTGCCTGAGAAGTCACACTCCTATCTACTGTTGGGAAACAAGATTGATAGAACATTTATCAAAAGTGACATTGCTGTATCTATCAACAACTTTAAAAATGGTTTTTTATCTGGTAATTTTGGTTTTAGGAATTTATCCTAAATTGATCATCATGGATGTGAGTAAAGAATTTGTTTCTAGCATGTTAATTAGAATATTGTTTTTAGCCCCACTGACATTTTTAACAGTAACTGTCCAGTTTTAGGAAATCAGTTATGTAAATATGTGACATCCTTACAAAGGATATCTTGCAGTCAATAGAATAATGATGAAAAATGTACCCTGACCTAAAAGGTTTTTCATGATATGTTCTTAAGTGGAAAAAATGTAGGTACAAAAAATGATGGAAAATGTACATCTGCTTTTATATATAAAATCTAATTAGGAACAGGTATAGAAGTAAGAAATGCAAAAAAGCAAAAAGGCTGTCTGGGGAGGCCTTACAAATAGCTGTGAAAAGAAGAGAAGTGAAAAGCAAAGGAGAAAAGGAAAGATATAAGCATCTGAATGCAGAGTTCCAAAGAATAGCAAGAAGACATAAGAAAGCCGTCCTCAGCGATCACTGCAAAGAAATAGAGGCAAACAACAGAATGGGAAAGACTAGAGATCTCTTCAAAAAAATTAGAGATACCAAGGGAAGATTTCATGCAAAGATGGGCTCGATAAAGGATCAAAATGGTACGGACCTAACAGAAGCAGAAGATATTAAGAAGAGGGGGCAAGAATACACAGAAAAACTGTACAAAAAGATCTTCATGACCCAGATAATCACAATGGTGTGATCACTCACCTAGAGCCAGACATCCTGGAATGTGAAGTCAAGTGGACCTTAGGAAGCATCACTACCAACAAAGCTAATGGAGGTGATGGAATTCCAGTTGAGCTATTTCAAATCCTGAAAGATGATGCTGTGAAAGTGCTGCACTCAATATGCCAGCAAACTTGGAAAACTCAGCAGTGGCCACAGGACTGGAAAAGGTCAGTTTTCATTCCAATCCCAAAGAAAGGCAATGCCAAAGAATGTTCAAACTACCGCACAATTGCACTCATCTCACATTCTAGCAAAGTAATGCTAAAATTCTCCAAGCCAGGCTTTAGCAATACATGAACCGTGAACTTCCAGATGTTCAAGTTGGTGTTAGATAAGGCAGAGGAACCAGAGATCAAATTGCCAACATCTGCTGGATCGTGGAAAAAGCAACAGAGTTCCAGGAAAACATCTATTTCTGCTTTATTGACTATGCCAAAGCCTTTGACTGTGTGGATCACAATAAACTGTGGAAAGTTCTTCAAGAGATGGGAATACCAGACCACCTGACCTGCCTCTTGGGAAACCTGTATGTAGGTCAGGAAGCAACAGTTAGAACTGGACATGGAACAACAGACTGCTTCCAAATAAGAAAAGGAGTACATCAAGGCTGTATATTGTCACCCTGCTTATTTAACTTATATGCAGAGTACATCATGAGAAATGCTGGGCTGAAAGAAGCACAAGCTTGAATCAAGATTGCCAGGAAAAATATCAATCACCTCAGATATGCAGATGACACCACCCTTATGGCAGAAAGTGAAGAGGAACTAAAAACCTCTTGATGAAAGTAAAAGAGGAGAGTGAAAAAGTCGGCTTAAAGCTCAACATTCAGAAAACGAAGATCATGGCATCTGGTCCCAACACTTCATGGGATATAGATGAGGAAACAGTGGAAACAGTGTCAGACTTTATTTTGGGGGACTCCAAAATCACTGCAGATGGTCACTGCAGCCATGAAATTAAAAGATGCTTACTTCTTGGAAGAAAACTATGACCAACCTAGATAGCATATTCAAAAGCAGAGACATTACTTTGCCAGCAAAGGTCCGTCTAGTCAAGGCTATGGTTTTTCCAGTAGTCATGTATGGATGTGAGAGTTGGACTGTGAAGAAAGCTGAGCTCCGAAGAATTGATGCTTTTGAACTGTGGTGCTGGAGAAGACTCTTGAGAGTCCCTTGGACTGCAAAGAGATCCAACCAGTCCATCCTAAAGGAGATCAGCTCTGGGATTTCTTTGGAAGGAATGATACTAAAGCTGAAACTCCAGTACTTTGGCCACCTCATGCGAAGAGTTAACTCATTGGAAGAGACTCTGACGCTGGGAGGGATTGGGGGCAGGAGGAGAAGGGGACGACAGAGGATGAGATGGCTGGATGGCATCACCAACTGGATGGACGTGAGTTTGAGTGAACTCCAGGAGTTGGTGAAGGACAAGGAGGCCTGACATGCTGTGATTCATGGGGTCACAAAGAGTCGGACACGACTGAGCAACTGAATTGAACTGATAGAAGTAAACATCCCTAATTATCTAGGTGGTTATATCTGAATGATGAGATATTGACCTAGTTTTCATTGTCTTTTCTTACATAGGTATGCTTTTTTCAATTTTCTCTAATAAACATGTATTACTGTTTCATTAAAGAGAAGTAAGTAAATTTTCAAGTAGAAAATGTAGCAGAAGAATAGACAATTTCAGGACCCAGCTAAGGACTCATCTATCACGGGGTGCCTTCCCACATCTCTACGTTGTCATTATTATTTCCTTCCCTTAATTCTTCCGCTGCAAGTGCTTAGACCTACTTGCTATACGTAAGACTCCTGCCCTAGGCTGAAGGCTCTCTGATGGCTGGATCTATGTCTTATCTAACCGAGAAAGCCTATAGCTCCCACAAGCAGTGCAAGGAACATGTGTGCCCAATGACTGCTGCTGGTTAACCTGACTTAAATGACCTGTTTGAGGTTAAATTTAAATGAAGATTACCAGAGTATTGATGACATAACAGTAGATACAGGCCTTGTTAACTTTGGAAATTGCCCATTGATGGTAAAACAAACAGAACAAAATAAGCAGAAACCCCCTACACGGACGCATTTTTTAGTTTCTGTTGAAAGTGGCTCCATTTGAATGGATGCTTAGATGGACAGGTGAGACTGTGAAACACACGTGCCGGAAGGCACTTGAAAAGGCTCTCTCTGCCTTGAACAGGGACAGTGACATGGCACAGCAAAAATCAGATTTCCAGAAGGGAAGTTTCCCTACGGAGAAAATCCTGAGTCCTCCATCATTCCAACCCTTGGACAAGCCCTGAGTTTTTAATTAAGAGCCCAGTGATCTTGTACCTGCTCGCTTTCCTGCTGTTTTGAGGGAATAAAAGCTGCAAGATGAGGTTTGGCATTTTTGTGCTTCTGTAGGACTTGTTAAATTTCTCTCTCCCTCTTCTTCTACCTCTTGAAATCTTAAGCGCTGATGCTTTATGTTCCAGCTTGTAAATGAAGCCTGTTATTATCATTGAGATAGTGTTTTTATGGCATAAATAATGAGCTCAAACAGGGGAAGCAGCGTTGGGTGGAATTACTGCTTGAGCTGAGATGAAAATAATCAATATGTCCTCACTTACAAATCTCATCTGCATGTCAACTCCATCCTGCTGGCTGTCTCCCTACAGATTCATTTCACAGGAGGCCCAATAAAACATGTGGGTGGCATTGATCTGTTTTATTCATTGCCAGAGATAGAAATGCATCATTTGAAATTAATAGGAGGGCTTGTGTTTATAACCCAATCCAGAATGAGTAGCCTGCAATGCAGACCATTAAGAAAAGACTCATCTACCTGGAGGAAGAGAGGACTCCAGGGACCCATGTGTGAAATCCTCTGTGATGTCCTGCCTGTTTTCACGCACCATGCTTCAGGGTTTTGCAACCTGAAAGCTGCCATAACTCATTAGAGCAATTCCTTAAATCAACTCAAGATGCTGTTATCAGTTTCCAGATATTTTCCCCCACATCTGCCTGTCCTTTTTCTCTTTCCTGTCCCAGAAGAGCACTAAGACAATGTTATAGAAAAGGAAAGGAACATTAGATCTCGTCTATTTCAATATTGTTCCTAATCATTGTGTATGTCCAACATACAATGGTCAAATGCTCTTATTATTTAGTTTCAGATAAGGGAAATTCACTATTTTATAACAGCCACACACACTACACCTCCCCACCCCCCACCCCGGCAACATACACAAAAACATTTTTTAAAAGCTTTGTTTTTTAAAGAGTTGAAGTAAAATAATTCCATTGGTATTTCCAGGGAAGATAGTTTTCCGCCTCTCCCCACCCCCCACTCCCAGAGAGTAACCCACAGCAGTCCCTGTATGATAGCGTTTTAAGACACAAAGAGGCAATCTTTAAAATGGCCTATAGTGGCAATCTTGCTTACCTCTTTGATTTATCCTATGCTATTCTGTATGCTTTCTTTCAGTTCTAAGAACATGTCGTGCCCCCTCCTCCTAGGTGCCCCTAACTACTTCTACAGATTATACATACTCATCCTCAAATCAAATGTTCTCTTTTCCGGAGAGATCTTACTGGGCACCCCCAGGCTGGACCACATCCCTCTGTCAGACACCTTCATCTTATCAAGTAAATTCTGTTATAGCTCATAGTGTATTTCAATTATTATTTTTTTATTTTGAGATAATTGCAAATTCACATGCACTTTTGAAAAACAATACAGTGGCAGCCTCTGTATACTTTTGCAAATTTTCCCCGGGAGTAACCTCTGGCAAAGCCACAGTGCAGTATCACAGCCAGGACACTGATGTGCTTCACGAGTCTTATTTATAGTTCCCCAGTTTTACTTTATGTGTGTGTGATTGTGTGATAGTCACTCAGTTGTGTCTGACTCTTGTGACCCCAGGGACTGTAGCCCACCAGGCTGCTCTGTACACGGGATTGATTTCCCAGGCAAGAATACTGGGAGTGCGTTGCCATTTCCTTCTCCAGTGTGATTGTTTAGTTCTATGCAATTTTATGTGGTATCTGCCACCGCAGTCAAAACACTAAATAGCCCATCACTAGAAGAGTCTGGCATATTGACTTTTTATAGTCACATGTCCACTTCTTTTTCCTCACACATAACCCCCAGCATCCCCAACCCCTGTCAATCATTAATTTTATTCTCATTTCTATTATTTTGTCATTTAAAAATTCTATGTAAATGGGATACATTATATAATTTGCGAGATTGGCTTATTTCACTCAGAACAAATTCCTTGAGATGAAGCCAAGTTTTTGTGTATATCAGTTGTCTATTTTTTTTTAATTGCTGAGTAGTATTACATGGTATGGGCTTACCACAATTTGGTTACTATTTATCCTCATTGAACAACATCTGAAGCTTTCTTCTTTCCCTTGGTTTTTGGTGATAACAAGCAAGGCCTTTATGTGAAAAAAATGTTTTCATTTATCTGAGGGAAAAAAAAACACTGCCCAAGAAGGTAGTTGCTGGGTTGCATTCATATTGCATTTTATAATTATGTATTTGAGCCTGTAAATTCACTTATAACTGTGTTAGTCACTTGGCTATGAACTCCACAAAAGGAAAATGCCAAATCTTTTTGTATTTCTGGTATCTAGGACAAAGCCTGGCACTTAATCATTATTAATATGTACATAGATATATACAGTGTATATAGGTATATTTTCAATACTTTCCTAACTGGTATAAGGGATTGACTTTGAGTTCTTATATTTCAGCCCCCCTGGTGAAAGTTCCACCAGGTTTTGGAAGGCTACACCTTCCTTTTCTAGGGTCTGTGAGTGTCCAGAAATTTGACAGCTAAGAATTCATAAAAAGGAAGGCTTGTCTGGATGACTCCTATGGTTCTTTCCTTTCATATTGTTTATCTTCAACCCATGATCTTCTATGAAATGTCTGTTGCGTTCTCTTCACTCTGTAGCACTTAAAGAGAAAGGGAAATAATAAATAAAAAGAAATAGCAGAGATCCAATTTTGATGATAGTCACCTTTGATCTGCAAGTCAGTAGTAAATGACCTAAAATATCTGACAGTCATAAAGACAAGGAAAGTATTTAAAACCAAAAAGTGCGTTTCTTCTCTTTTTTGTCTGTGTTTCTGACAAAACTAACATTCTTACAGAGAGACTTTCTAGAGAAGTTCACTTTTGGGGGAGACCTGAGTTTCTTTCATAATTTTGTATTACTTTGGTTGAGTAAATCCACATCCGAGATCCTCAGTTTCACAATAAAATAAATGTTGATAATAATCGCAAAGAAGGCCACATGAAGTAAGGTGCATAAAGTTAATACTACAATCATACAGCATTTTGGGAATATGTGTCCATTTTTGCCCATTAGACTGATACCACGTTCCTGCAGCACCTCAATTTAACTTTAGTTCAAAAGATGTGAACTGGATATCTACTATGTTCAGGAACTAAGGATAATTACCTGTGTATGTGATTGGGAATGGGGTTTGGTACAAAGATAGAGACTCACTGTGACTGTCACCATAGGGAGAAATACTGGTAATAGTGCAATAATAAATGGAGACAGAAAGTGCAACAGGAAATCAGAGGAGGGACACTAATCCACCTAAAAGGATGAGGGAAGACTCTGGGCATATGTAAGGATTTCTGAAGATGACAATATTGAGTGGATCTTGAGGAAGGTAGAATTTGGACCTTTCAAGATGGAGGAAGGGAATTTAAGAAACGTGCCATTAGAAGATGAAAGGCATGAGAAATGGAAATGAATTAACAATAAATGAATTTGAAAGAAAAGTATGAGTGGTCAGGAGAAGGAAATGGCAACCCACTCCAGTATTCTTGCCTGGAGAATCCCAGGAACAGAGGAGCCTGCTGGGCTGCTGTCTCTGGGGTCGCACAGAGTCAGACATGACTGAAGCGACTTAGCAGCAGCAGCAGCAGCAGCAGCAGCAGCAGCAAGAGTAGTCAGGCAAATGGAAAGGTAGGTTTGGGCCACGTTATGAATGGCCAATAAACGTAGATGTAAAACTTTGACCCATTGGCAAGAGACCCATTGAACCCATTGGCAAGAGACCCATTGAAGGCTTTTGGGCAAGGACAGTCCATGAGGAATTGTGCTCAGGAGGATGATCACGGCAACAGAAGGGGTTGGAGACAAAGAGACTTGAGGAACATACACTGGAACTTACTCCTTTTCAGAAAAAGAGTAACAGTAAGCAAGATCAGAAGTCAGGGCACTAAAACAGGGTAGGCTTTTCACAGGAGGATATTTGATGAACTGAGACAGGAACACTCCAGGCAGTGTCTAATAGGTGAAATCAGGTGGCGCACATGAGGTCCACAGATAGATCTAGCTCAGCTTGAAGGTCCATTCTTCTGCTTGATGCATAACCTTAGCAGGCACTCTGTGCCTTAGAGTCCACATCTATAGAATGTGATCAATCACATAGAATCCTAAGTTCAGTTCAGTTCAGTTGCTCAGTCGTGTCCGACTCTTTGCGACCCCATGAATCGCAGCACACCAGACCTCCCTGTCCATCACCAACTCCTGGAGTTCACTCAGACTCACATCCATCGAGTCAGTGATGCCATCCAGCCATCTCATCCTGGGTCGTCCCCTTCTCCTCCTGCCCCCAATCCCTCCCAGCATCAGTCTTTTCCAATGAGTCAACTCTTCACATGACGTGGCCAGAGTCCTGGAGTTTCAGCTTTAGCATCATTCCTTCCAAACAAATCCCAGAGCTGATCTCTTTCAGAATGGATTGGTTGGATCTCCTTGCAGTCCAAGGGACTCTCAAGAGTCTTCTCCAACACCACAGTTCAAAAGCATCAATTCTTCGGCACTCAGCTTTCTTCACAGTCCAACTCTCACATCCATACATGACCACTGGAAAACCCATAGCCTTGACTAGACGGACCTTTGCTGGCAAAGTAATGTCTCTGCTTTTGAATATGCTATGTAGGTTGGTCATAACTTTCCTTCCAAGGAGTAAGCGTCTTTTAATTTCATGGCTGCAGTCACCATCTGCAGTGATTTCGGAGCACAAAAAAATAAAGTCTGACACTGTTTCTACTGTTTCCTCATCTATATCCCATGAAGTGATGGGACCAGATGCCATGATCTTCATTTTCTGATGTTGAGCTTTAAGCCAACTTTTTCACTCTCCTCTTTCACTTTCATCAAGAGGCTTTTTAGTTCCTCTTCACTTTCTGCCATGAGGGTGGTATCATCTGCATATCTGAGGTTATTGATATTTCTCCCAACAATCTTAATTCCAGCTTGTGCTTCTTCCAGCCCAGAGTTTCTCATGATGTAGTTTACATATAAGTTAAACAAACAGGGTGACATAATACAGCCCTGACATACTCCTTTTCCTATTTGGAACCAGTCTGTTGTTCCATGCCTAGTTCTAACTGTTGCTTCCTGACCTGCATACAGATGTCTCAAGAGGCAGGTCAGGTGGTCTGGTATTCCCATCTCTTTCAGAATTTTGCACACTTTATTGTGATCCACACAGTCAAAGGCTTTGGCATAGTCAATAAAGCAGAAATAGATGTTTTTCTGGCACTCTCTTGCTTTTTCAACAATCCAGTGGATGTTGGCAATTTGATCTCTGGTTCTTCTGCCTTTTCTAAAAGCAGCTTGAACATCTGGAAGTTCACGGTTCATGTATTGCTGAAGCCTGGCTTGGAGAATTTTGAGCATTACTTTACTAGCGTATGAGATGAGTGCAATTGTGCAGTAGTTTGAGCATTCTTTGGAATTGCCTTTCTTTGGAATTGGAATGAAAACTGACCTTTTCCAGTCCTGTGACCACTGCTGAGTTTTCCAAATGTGCTGGCATATTGAGTGCAGCACTTTCACAGCATCATCTGTCACGATTTGAAACAGCTCAACTGGAATTCCATCACCTCCTCTAGCTTTGTTCGTAGTGATGCTTTCTAAGGCCCACTTGACTTCACATTCCAGGATGTCTGGCTCTAGGTGAGTGATCACACCATTGTGATTATCTGGGTCATGAAGATCTTTTTTGTACAGTTCTTCTATGTATTCTTGCCACCTCTTCTTAATATCTTCTGCTTCTGTTAGATCCATACCATTTCTGTCCTTTATCAAGCCCATCTTTGCATGAAATGTTCCCTTGGTATCTCTAATTATCTTGAAGAGATCTCTAGTCTTTCCCATTCTGTTGTTTGCCTCTATTTCTTTGCACTGATTGCTGAGGAAGGCTTTTTATCTTTTCTTGCTATTCTTTGGAACTCTGCATTCAGATGCTTATATCTTTCCTTTTCTCCTTTGCTTTTCACTTCTCTTCTTTTCACAGCTATTTGCAAGGCCTCCCCAGACAGCCATTTTGCTTTTTTGCATTTCTTTTCCCTTCTGACAGAATGCGGTCCACTGGAGAAAGGGATGGCAAACTGCTTCAGTATTCTTGCTTTGAGAACCCCATGAACAGTATGAAAAGGTAAAATGATAGGATACTGAAAGAGGAACTCCCCAGGTCATTAGGTGCCCTATATGCTACTGGAGATCAGAGGAGAAATAACTCCAGAAAGAATGAAGGGATGGCGTGAAAGCAAAAACAATACCCAGTTGTGGATGTGACTGGTGATAGACGCAAGGTCCTTTGCTGTAAAGAGCAATATTGCATAGGAACCTAGAATGTCAGGTCCATGAATCAAGGCAAATTGGAAGTGGTCAAACAGGACATGGCAAGAGTGAACGTCGACATTCTAGGAATCAGCGAACTAAAATGGACTGGAATGGGTGAATTTAACTCAGATGACAATTATATCTACTACTGTGGGCAGGAATCCCTTAGAAGAAATGGAGTAGCCATCATGGTCAACAAAAGAGTCTGAAATGCAGTACTTGGATGCAATCTCAAAAATGACAGAATCATCTCTGTTCCTTTCCAAGGCAAACCATTCAATATCAGAGTAATTCAGGTCTATGTCCCAACCAGCAATACCATAGAAGATGAAGTTGAACGGTTCTATGGAGACAAGTTAGTTTCCAGACAATAACAACAAACTTCATCACTAATACATAATTGTTAGCTACAATATTATTATTTTTTAAATTTTGCTTATTATTATCCAGGAACTTAAATTCTATCTTATGTACCAGGAAGGACATGAAAGGTACTAAAATCTGAAAAGATTACCTTCCCTGAAAAATGGAGAGTGGATTTTAAGGAGGTAAGATTACAACAAGGAGACCAATTAGGAAGCTGTTACAATAACCCAAGAAAGAGATATTGAAAATCTGGACTAAGGGAGGGGTGTTTTATATAAACCTCATGGATTGCTAATGGTAGTAACCACATTGCTTGAAAATGCACCCAGAACATGGTTGCTTCTCAAAATAACTGATGACTGAGTGAGTGAATCAATGTATGAATTGAGTGGCAAAATGGAAAATTTTTCAGAGAATAAATTTTAAAAACTGAAGTATAACATGAATCTAGAAATGATAACATATCATAAATATATAGCTCCATGAACTTTCACAAGCTGAGCAAACACATACAACTATCTCCCCAGTCAAGAAACAGAAAATTCTCTCTCTCTCTCTCTCTCTCTATATATATATATATATATATA